>NC_035443.2:122052921-122386777 GCF_002127325.2 Helianthus annuus
TTGTCTGAACCAGAGAGTAGCAAATCAAAAATTGTCTGAATTGTCTACGAATTACTGTCTTCGAAATGTGCAAATTTCTGGAAAATTAAATTTTCGACCCCAGCCAGGGGCTGCCGCCCCTTGGACCCTTGTAGGTCCCGATACGGATCGTCGAACCACGATGATTTCTTGTTTCGGGTGCCGAAACGAGTGCGGAATCCCCGTTACGACACAAACCGAGCGAGAGAGTAAACACAATAAAAGGATTCAACGTTTAACACGATGTATATTGATTTAGACAAAGTTTCGGTACAAGATTCGACAAAATACAAAGCACACCGGAACTTTCTCTCACTACTCTCTCTCTAAGCTCATTCAAGCTCTCTCTTGTTTCTGTGTTCTATTTTGTTTATATAGCCTGGTGCCTCTACAGATCGATGAAGGACAGGAGGCATACGACGAAAAACTAGTTGGTTAGTTGGTTCTTCGTCGACCTCCATTTGTGACGAAACATGTCTTTCAATGAGGTTCTTCGTCAATTACTGGCTAAGTTCTTCGTCAACCTCGTCAACTTTAATCTTCGTCATGCATAGAGTCAACGTCACATGGATCAATCTTTGTGGATTCCAAGTTTATGAAACAAACATATGTTTAGTGGATTACTAAACAATTTAACAATTCATGTAATTTCAACCACTCATGGTAGAATTCACATAGACTTCATGCATTGATAAGTATCACATGACATCATCATGGTGATGTCATGGTGATGTGTCGGCAGGAATTGGTTCGCCGCTCTCCGTGCTTCGCGTGTCGAACTCTGGGGCGCACGATGAAGGAATGTCGTGACGTCAGCATTGAGCCGAACCTAACCGAGTCGCGTCCACAAAAAGTATATCAACAAACTCCCCTTGGACGCTACTCGTGATGGTTCGTTCTTCACATTGTTGGATCTTCAGAGTCTTCACGTGTTCACAAGCAGGGAGTGTATCAACAAACTTCCCCTTGAATGATGCTCGCGAATCTTTTGATCTTCAATACTTCAGATCCTTTTGGTGTTGATGAGTAATCAGTTGCAACTCGATCATCATGATCTTCTGATTGCATCAATGACGTGTCTTCACTTTACGGCTTGTCATCTGACACGTTCTCTTTGTTTTTAACTGGTTTGAATGCACCATCTGCACGTACAACAGAGCTAAACTCGTAGTGAGAACAACCGCTTGGAATATAGACAAATTAAACAAACAACACATATGAGATCAACTCTCAATCAAACACCGACCGACAACAGTTGAAAGTTTAAAAATTTGATCAATTTTAGATTTTAACTTTCAAAACTTGTTAACTTCGACCATTTATGAAGATGCAACTGTTTTCCGGCTTACAATCAGGATTTTCGGTAGGATAGACTCGAGTTCCAACATCGGTCAATCAAAAATAAACTAGAAGCAAAATGTTTTTGGCTTTTATAAAGTTTATATTAAAACACGCCTAAAATCTTTTTGGTATTTTTCATTTTTCAAATTTAAAGACGGAAAGCAATAAATAAATATATACAATGATGCAGAAACTAAGAAATGTAAATAAATATTTACAAACAATCTTTTTGCGAGTTTCGAGGGTAAGAGAATCATATCAGTGTATGGTCACACCAAAACGCTCTTGTTGTTCAATTAGTTAACATTTAAATAAGCATCCTATTACGATTATCGGTATTGTTTTCCACATAAGCTCAACTTATCAGATGTAATCATGGTTAGGGAATATGTTAAGGTATGATTTGTACTTACCAACCGGTGATCATCCACACACGACACATTCCCGTATCAAGGTATGCACGAGAGTTCATCTTACCGGTGAGTATACCGCTTCTCATTTGTTTCAACGTATAAAGAGATGTGAGAGACTCACTTATTTTTTATTGAAAACAAGCCCTATGTGATAGAATCACTTATTGATGAGAAACTTGATTTTCAAATGCATGAGGGCACAGGAGCAAGTCCGTGAACAGGTCAGTACTAACGTACAGCAAAGAGAGGAACTTGACTCCCGCAAGAAAGTTGTGATATATTATCACTTATTTTGATTAGACATGTGATTGTTGATTACTTATTGAGGTCGAATGCAATATGTACACGTATGTATAGTATCATGGAAGATCTAGACTTCGTCTCCGTTATTTTTCGATAAAAGATACAACCATGATACCCAGATGATAAGACAGCATAATGACCGTATATCTCAGAAACTCGGCAATCAATCAAACAAAATTTCAGTACTAAGACCATATGCCGATGAGTGGTTCCCACACAGTCTTCAGTCGATTAAAGTTTATATCACCCTGCACACTTTAACATGAATGTGAGCCTACCGATACATCGAATATAGAGCTGCTTATTGATTTTCATTTTAAGTTCAGTTTGAAGAGGTTTCAACAGACCACTGATATACTACCATTTTCTCTTTTTCTCGCCAGGAAACTCATTTTTGATTTTCTATAGTTTTTGTGTTTTTGAAATTTTTCGATGTTTTTTATTTTTAAAATTTTTCAATGTTTTTGTATTTTCGTTTTTACTCCCCTAAAATGCAAAAAAGTATGAGAAATTAAGAAAACACAAACAAATATTTACAAAAATGAATTTTCTAATGTGGATTAACTCATGTTTTTACCTCGATGTCGTTTACCAAAAACTAATTTTAATCAGAAATGATTTATCGAATTTTGGAAAAATCAGTTGGCATGTCGGTAATCGGTGTGGACCATAACAATGTTGACGAGTTTCATATTGAACAATCACGTGGGAGGTGATATCGAGATCAACCGTGTCTGGCCGAAGAGTGCTGTACGAGATGATCATAATTCATAAAGCAACTTAAATATCGACAAGTATAAGAGATATTTAGAAATTCAAACCCGTATCCTGCAACTGCTTCATGCATTGCAAGGAATCTGAGTGCTCTCCCAAACTGCATATCCACCCAGTGTGGATTCAAGGTTGATTTTTTAGCTACTTCAATTAATCCGAGAATCTCTTCACAGCAACAAGATCAGAAAACCTCCGGGTCCGGCTGGTCTTCAACATTGCACCAGGGAAGGTCTTTGTCTTTTGTCTTTAAGAAGTAGTGTGCGGTTGTTCAATCCACGCCAAGGCATCCGCACACCCAGTTGGTTTGTTCAACAAAAACATTTTCTTCAATCACACCGTGGAGAAATGTACATTACACGGTCATCTTGTGAATTTTGAACTTCAGACGTGCTGCAGGTGCATACATTTTGATTGAATCTATCCTGGGGACCCGAATCAAATCCCTTTAACAATCAAACTTTGTAATGATTTCCCATTTTGTCAAAGCTTTCAATTTCTTTCATCAGACATTCTTTCCCTTCTTTTTTTTCTTCTCTCCATCAAAGGCAACAACTCGTAGATGTAACAATGTTTCGGAGCCGCATGTCGCCTATCTTGTGCATGGACGCTCCACTATCAACAATCCTAAGACTATCAATAGTTCCTCCTGGAACATCCTGCACACTCATTCAGAGATTAGTTGGAGAAGGGGACCCAAGCCTTCACAGACTTGGGTCGTCCGTCATCATCGAGGATTGTGACTTCGATTTCCTGATGATTTGGAATTGAATGAGCTCCCCCTAAAACAGTTACCTTTTTTTGGTTTCCAAATTTGTTTATGTTTTCATTTTTAACATCTGATTTAATAGACTGTGTTTGGACAACCTCTGGTTTTAAACCCTTTTCAATTTCTTTTCTTTGTTTCTTTTTCTGTTTCACTTCTCGTTGTTTGACAAGACGAGGGTCCTATTTTGGTGAAACAGATCTTTATGGTAACTGTTACCACGTGGGACATGAACTTTTGCCTTTCCCATGGTGAGATATGGACAGTTCTTGACAGTGTGTCCATACTCACAGTATTCAAAGCATGATCTCTGCTCAACAAACCTCGGAGTATCATAACTGTAAGAGCTTGATGATGAACTTCGTGATCTTGAGGTACTTGGTCCTACATCACAGCCGTTTGTGTGTTGTGTGTAGTTGTTTTGACTGTTTCGTTTCAAAAATTTTAACTTGTTTAACAAAATTCGTGTTGGATTTGTTTTCGAAAGTTTCAATTTTATCAGTCCTTCGGGATTTCACGAAGTTCACCTTCTGAACCTTTTTCTTATAACGAGCTCCCTTTGCTTCCACCTTCGGTTGTGAAACCTTGGGCTTTTGAGCTCGTTGTTCTTTTTTGTTTACCTTTAAAAAGCAATAGGTTGTTGCTTTATCGGTAATCTTTGATTTCCAAATTGTCTTCTAACTTCAGCTTTTGGAATACGATCACACTGAGTTACAGAAAACTCCCAGGATCGTCTTTCCCAAAAACTTACTGGTAGTATCTTCAAACACTTTATCAATCAAGGATGGATTGACGTTTTTAATTGGAAAAACTTTGTTTGAATAGATTTTAACATCACCGACTGTAACACCTCGAAAATTTGCGTCCTATAATGTATTGACACGTGTCATAAGTGTGAACGTGGTAACAAATACCATAGAGGGACTAAGGTTGACAAACATAGAAAGTATGTGAATTCGAGGATTCAAAATGTCAACAAGGGATAAATATACTTTACAGTAACCCTACGTGATGCTCGTACCTTCAAACGAATGAATCATGGATCATACGGAACTAAAAGTGGAAGAAAGTGAGAGATTACAAACTACAGGGGTTAAATGTGTCAACATGTTTAAGTTATACCTCTGAGTGACATTTTAGCAAACCTGAGGCTTTGTAACGATAAATTATGCTCACTATAATACTTGACAAAAATTTCATAAGGTTTCGTTATCGTATGAGAAAGTTATGATCAAATTCGTATACGAGGGTTTGTGTAAAACCCTTGCAGGATCTATCAATGATATCAATATCGTCTTGTGAAGGTGCGGAAAACAATCACAAGATGATTCAAGAACAAACAATAATAAAGAAGCAATAATATGAACTAGTATGAATTAAACACAAACCAAAGAGATCTTGCATTCAACGATTAACGAAGACTGATACAAGAACTCAATTCCCTTGAACTCGCAACCTCCTATTGACCAACAACCTCAACCCTAAGGTTGAGGTTTGTTTAAATACTAACTACTTAGGCCGAAACCTAAGCCCATAGACTAACCCGGTTGCGACTTGACCCAAAACACATACATCGGCCCATATACAAATACTAGAGAAATACATAAACAACCCCTATACTGTGCAAACCTACATGTATAAACCTTCAGGTTCCAACAATCTCCCCCTAGGTTTATGCATGCAGGTTCTTGATGCTTCAAGTGTCACTACCACCTCCTAACCGGTCTCGAAGACCACCAAATCCTACTTTGCGAATGTGAATAGCGGAAGCAACAGCTGCAGTCCAACCCTTCGCGATGTCTTTCATACTTCTCAGTTGCTCGAATCTGATTTTGAGCTAGCACCTCTAAATCTTCAAGAGCAATGTTGAGCACATCTACTTGATCTACTAAACGAAAACTGACATCACCATCGCATACGAACACTGCATGACCAAGACGCTCATCATAAGCCCAAAAATGTAGAGACTTCAAAGCACCTTTAGGAATCTTCTTTACCAATGGAATCACCTTCTCTTTGTCCGTTACAGGCCAGTGCACCACTTTCATTCGCTTCTTGGTAAATGGATCCCTAACACCTTTAAGAGGTTTAACGAAAGATTCAGCTGTACGCATCGATGGAAAGTTATGCTGAACTTCCCTCTTCAGTCTTTCGAAAAATATGTGTCCCAGGACCTCCAGGGTTATCATCAACATAAGGTGCATTTGACAATTCAGTCAGATCAACCTTTGTAAATGATTGAAACTGACCAGGATGTTTATACCATTCCACAGGACCAACTTTCCTCTTGATCCACCATCTTTTTCTATCAGGGTCATAACCCCAGCTTGCCACTCCTGAGCGATTCCCAACTTGATCATAAAGAGTTTCAGCAACATCCATCAGATGATGAGTAGCCTGAGCATCAACATCATCTGGGTTCAGATTCTTGTTCTTTAAAATCACCAACTCTCTTTTCTTCTTAATTCTTTCTGCCTTTGCTTTGTCTGCTTCTGGATCTGTAACTCTCTCAAAGTATTTCTCCATTGCAGCATTCTTTTCAGCATTATCCTTCTCAAAGGCTTTCCTTCTGTTCTCCATGTCTGTAGGGTCAGAAAATTCCTGCCCGAACTTCTTTTCAAGTCTACCACGTAGATCATAGACCATAGAAAATAACAGACTAACATCTCCTTGAAGTTGTTCAATCTGTTGATTCTTCTGCACTATAATGTCTTCAAGTTGGATAATCTTGGCTTCTTTGTGAATCGAGTCTTGCTCAACAACAACCAACCTTCTCTTCATCTCTCTCATACTGATAAACTCATCTTCATCACTTGAGTCTTCGTCAAAAGGCATTCTCACTGGTTCCTCAGGCCTTTTACCACTTGAACTACCAGGCATATCATGAACAACATTGGAAGGACCAGTAGAATCAGAAACACCAAGTGATACAGCACCAACAGGCTCAGTAACAACACTTGCAGCTTGAGCTTCAACAGTAACATCTCTGGTATCCATATCAATTCTTTGAGCGTCAACATCAAACTCAAAGATGTCTGCGGAGGGGTGGTAGCATCAGTAACATTCTTCTCAAAATCAAAATCGTAAAGACCTTCATCATCTTCATCAGTAATCAAGGGTTGATCTTTGTTTTTCTCAACATACATACCGAGCCGACGATCCCTCCTTTTCCGCTTCAAGGGTAGGGAATCAAGATCCTTTGGGTGTTCACTAGACTCTTCATTTGGAACTGAAAGACCAGAAGGAGGATTTCCCATCTTTTCAGTCACTGACTTTAATAACTGAGCCAAACTTTCAGCAGAAATCATAGGTGGAGCAGTTGAAACGGCATCAGTAACTCCAGCTTCAGGTGGAAGTTCCATATCCACATCAGAATCATATGAAATCTCAACACCTTCCTCATCAGAATCAATTGTAACAAACTCATTCTCAGGTTCTTCTTCAACACCTCTCTGAACATCATGCTCTTCAGCAACAATAGCAACAGCAGGCCCAACATTAGCTTGAACAGGTTGAATATGATCGGTTCAGCAGCAACATCTTCAGTCTCAGCGAATTGACCAAACTTCTCCAGCGGAATCAGTCCTTCAAACTTCTTTTCAGTGCCTTTCTTTGGAGTAAGAGCACCAAAACAAGCAGGACCCAACGGTTTCAACTCCAATGTGTTTCCAGATTTCACCAACTGAGGATAACGTGCATTGAAAATCATCTGTAGAAACCTTGGATACATAAGAAATTTATCCTTCCTGACTCCCAGCACATTCCTTTTCATCGCCTCCAAAACATATTTCGAGTAGTTGAACGGTTCATTAGTTATCACACAAACCAGAGCAGCAGTCTGTGTACTATTCAGCTGATCAGTACCCCCCCCCCCGATTCTCGGATATGCACATGAGAAACATGTGCAATAAAAGACTCCAATACGGATGAACGAATTTCTTAACCAAGGGTGGGTATCTCCCTTCATAACTCAGTCTAGGAAGAATAGCCTCAACCGTACCAGCTGGAACCTCTATCAAATCTGATTCTTGATCATTAAACTGCAACACTTCTCGAATCATCTGTTCTGTCACAGTAATTGTCATCTTCTGAATCTCAGAAACAATAACTCCTTTCCTTCAACCACCTCGATCTTCGCGTTCTTCCAGAAATCTTGAATGAGACTTTCATAAATGACTGGATTATCTCGTAATGCGTGAACAATACGGCAGCTGTTTAGGCCTTTCATGAGTGAGGTATACAATCTCCGATGTTTCTCTGGAGGAGGTGCCAAATATCCTGCCTGATTGTGAGTTGCTATAAACTTCAAATCCATGATCTGCACAAACCAAAAGTGTGTCACAAACATATATATATAGTCAACAACTCAAAAATGTCAAAGGTCAACTCGAAACCAGACACTGTTAACTCGAAATCATGAGTCGCAACAAGGAGTCTTGAGTCGCAACCAAAAGTTACAATCGAGATCTCGAGTCGAGACCTTGAGTCGAGACCTTGAGTCGAAACGAGAAATCTCGAGTCGTTACTATAAGGTTGCGACTCGCAACAACTGGTCTCGAGTCCTTATCCACTTCCTGAGTCGAAACCACACAAACATTTTGTTGTTTAACCAATTTGGATCAAATCCCAAAACATCATTAAGAATGTTTGAAGACCACATTATGTTCAACTAAGGGTTCTTCATGTTCTTCAAATCTTCATCAGATGATCATCAGATCATCATATCACCTGCAAATCTTCAAATAAATCATCAATATACCTTCAAAACTTATGAGTCGAGAGCGGAAAAACACAACAAATATGACTCGAAACCGGAGATCAGATGAATGTCGCCGGAATTCTTGAGAGAGATTTTTGAAGTCTTGAGTGAGTTATGAGGTCTCGACTCGAGACCTTGTTCTTATACTCAAAACCCAACAAATGGGCTTGGGCCGGACAAGAAAACTGTTTGGGCCGGACTGATTTGTTAAGCCTTTTAATCAAATGATTAAATGATTTAATAAGCCTTTTTAATCAAATCCATTTATCAAGCAATTAATCAAATTTGACCCATAACACCTTCTGAGCATAATTTGTAAAAACCTAACAAAAATAAATAATAACAAAAATTAATATTTACAAAAATAAAACAGGAAAACAACGTTGATTACTCAGGGATCAAATCACGAGGTTTCGGGCCTGACACCATTTATCAACACTGATCTACTACCGAATGATCTAGGCGATTGCCGGTATATTTTTCCACCTAAACTCATCTTCCCAGACCTATTCCATACAACTGCCTGTAACATATTTTATCATGTTTTGATTACTTAACAATGAACACTCAGGCAAATACTGGTCAAATCCCGGAAACATAAACAGTACACACTATCATGCAAGTATCTCCCTACCACATATTTCACAAGTCCAATCCAGATCTCTGAAAGCTTAACTGGGAGTAGGTTGAGAAAAGAACAGAATAGATCTTTTGCAGAGATGATATAATATACAGATCAAATGAGTTTTCTCAATTTGATATAGGTTTATTTGGGTTTCTTTTGGGCACTAGAGGGCCTCTTTCGGGTGTTTAGATCTACAGCGCGACAAAGTACAGCTAGGTCAGCATGTATCTGGATGCAGCAGAAGCTGACGTTGCCTAGCACCTCCAGGTCAGCATGTATCTGGATGCAGCAGAGGAGGTACACGACTTTTTTCAGAGAAGATTTCAGAGTCAGATCAAAATTGTGTGTATCGGGAAAACATACAGACATTCAAATAGAAATGAGCTAATTCCAAGTGACTTTCTTTCCTGGGGTCATGTACAGTTTTAGTTCTAAACAGAAGGACAACCAAGATATCCACGTATGATTCAACAATATAAAAACCCGAAACCTCAGATGTTGGCTATCAATCAACGCAAGATTTAAGACCATAAGATCATACGCCGTTGGTATGTTACCCACATGATACATAGTTCGTTATGTTTATACCCACATGATTCATCGTAGCAGGTGAGTAAACTGATGTCGTCCTAAAGCTTGGCCCAAGTGACCTATAAAGGTCCAAAACCTAATATAAACTAACCCGGTAAAGCCCAGTTCGTAACCATAGTCCGTTGTATTAATTTGATGCGTCAGTCTCACACTTTAGGGCCTAAAAATCTCCCCCTAGACTGATGCCATCAAATTGTCTTCATAACTTGAATTCAGCAACGTCTTCAACGAAATCTATGGTTGTCTCTAAGCTGCAGATGTTGTGGAAGTTCTTGACTTCTGAACTCTCAGCACTGGGTCTCTTTCTTCAGCTCTGGTGGTTAGCTTCATATCAGGAACACGATCAGCATTTGCTTGAAAATCTTGTCAAAAGAATGTGAGAGGAGGATTCTCAGCAACTCTTTTCTTCTTTAGTCTTTGTCTTTCAAGCAGGTTCACGGTACTTCTTCAAATGCACTTTCATTGTCAGACGACGTCTCGTATCCGGTTCTTCTGACTCAGGTACATCTTGTTGTTGTGATGCTTTGGGCTTCTTCAGCAACTAACAGCATCTCAGTCTTCATCAACCCCTGTTCTTGATTGAAATCAAGTTCTGCACATGCTCACAAACTCATAAGCAAACATTTCTTATGCAACAGGGATAGTACCACATGAACACTAGGTACATCCAAGTACTTGTACTCGGATTTCACAATTTAAACTCTTTCAACTTTTGATGATCAGTCAAATCTTCAAGAACGGTTACATTTTTATTTTTAAGAGAAACAAATAAACACACTATTTTTGGATTTTTGAATTTTTCTATTTTTTTTAATTTTTAACTTTTAAGAACTAAAACAAATAAAAACTCAAAATATAAACAACTACCATAATATACAATTGCAATTGCAAATGGGATCAAAATTCGTTCTCAGGCAGACTGAGGAACACTTTTCAGTACGAGCCTAATCAAACTGGTCTATGCGATTGCCAATATGTTTGTCCACTTAAACTTTAACAACACAACTTTCAATTTTCAACTTCGTGATATGCTTAAGGTAATATTATACTATTATACCTGTGTGTCCCATTCCAAGGCATACCCCCACGATCAAGGTAAGCACAACGATTCATCGTAGCAGGTGAGTAAACTGATGTCATCCTGTAAGATATCCTCACTGTGCAGTCTGCATATAATCTGTTTTATCATGTTTTAATTTCTTAACAATGAACACCCAAATAAATACTAATCAAATCCTGGAAACATAAACAGCACACTCTATCATGCAAGTATCTTCCCTACCACATATTTCACAAGTCCAATCCAGATTTCTGAAAATCTTAACTGGGAGTAGGTTGAGAAGAGAACAGAATAGATCTTTTGCAGAGATGATATAATATACAGATCAAATGAGTTTTTCTCAATTTGATATAGGTTTATTGGGGTTTCTTTTGGGCACTAGAGGGCCTCTTTCGGGTGTTTAGATTTACAGCGCGACAACGTACAGCTAGGTCAGCATGTATCTGGATGCAGCAGAAGCTGACGTTGCCTAGCACCTCCAGGTCAGCATGTATCTGGATGCAGTAGAGGAGGTACACGACTTTTTTCAGATAAGATTTCAGAATCAGATCAAAATTGTGTGTATCGGGAAAACATACAGACATTCAAATAGAAATGAGCTAATTCCAAGTGACTTTCTTTCCTGGGGTCATGTACAATTTTAGTTCTAAACAGAAGGACAACCAAGATATCCCCGGATGATTCAACAATATAAAAACCCGAAACCTCAGATGTTGGCTATCAATCAACGCAAGATTTAAGACCATAAGATCATACGTCGTTGGTATGTTACCCACATGATACATAGTTCGTTATGTTTATATCACTTAGTATCTTTTATCATGTTGAGCGTCAAGCCTATCGACATATCGCAGTAGATCCTAGTCTTTTCAGCTATGGCACCTTACATGTGTTAGTCAAACCCTTTGACACAAACATTTATTTCACTTCCCATATCATGCAATTTTTCTTTTTGACTTTTTCATTTTTCTAATGTTTTTGTGTTTTTCTCGTTTTCTCCCCCTGAAGCAATACATATATATACAGCAAACTCTTTTTGTATTTTTCTTTTCTGAGTTTTCTCCCCCTAAACTCTATATATGTCTCTCTCTCCCCTAAATTTGTGCATAAATCTTGGATTTTGCGCAAATTTACCATTTACAAGAGAAAGGACACTTTATATACAAAGTTATAGACTAAGAAAAAGAGAGAAAAATATTTTTGCTTAACCATTCTGTCATCAGATTGAAGACTAATCAAATTCAAATCAAAGTACTGAATTTAAACGGTACCTTTTGCTGATCATTTCTTACTTCTTGTATCTCCTCCAAAGGAAACATATCATCTGTAAAAAAAAATTGAACTTTTTGCAACAGTGAAATGTTACCCGTTTTTATCTCTGGAACAACCGCTATCAACATTCCAGAGATTGTCAACAGCTCCTCCTTGGTTGTTCCTGAAAAGTAAGGAGGTTAGTAAGACATGGGTACCCAGGCCATCGTGGTCCTGGGTTTACCTGAAGCATCAAAGTAAGACACTTCTTTCAAACATAAGTCCCCTTTCGTTTCAAGGATTGGAGACGTTGCTGCTTTGAATTTGGGTTTCCAAATTTGTTTCGGCTTAGCAAACGCATTTGTTGCCTTCGGTTCAGCAACTTTAGCTGTTTCAGGTTTATGAGTTTTGGAAACAGATTTTGTTTTTGTTCCTGAACAGCTTTGCGTTTCTTTTGGAATTCTATTATACCCGTGTGTCCCATTCCAAGGCATACCCCCACGATCAAGGTAAGCACAACGATTCATCGTAGCAGGTGAGTAAACTGATGTCATCCTGTTAGTTTATATTAGGTTTTGGACACACGGGAACAGACATCAGTTTTCATATGACGTGTGTTTACTAAAGCATGAACAGACGTTTGTTTTTGGCAGCGTTCCAATCCCCATCAGAAGGTTTAACCTTGGGATTCACATTCTTCATTGCCTTAGGTGAAGATCCCTTCATCGGCTTAGAATGGTAGTTATCCTTTGGTGTAACGCTCCGATTTTGCATATAATATGGCACGTAGGGACGATGTGTGCAATTTCTTGCAATGTGACCAGCAATGCCGCAATTGAAGCATGTTTGTCTCTTCACGTAAAAGGCATTCTAATCAGCTCGTGTAGCTCTTGCAGGCCCTGAAGGATGAACCGGTCCTTTCTGTGCTTGTTTTTGTTGCACATTTCCAGCAGACGAAGATGAATTTGGATGTCTATACTTATCGTTTGCCGGGGCCTTCTGTGGTTGAGATTTCTTTTGATTCTTCTTGTTTTGATTAGACTGCGGGTCTTGTTCAGAAATCTCACCAGTCTTTCCGAAAGCTTTGTTAGCACAGTCAAATGCATATTTTTCACATTTGCCATTACTGACTGGTTTAACAAAGGCATTTTTCACATCACGGGCCTTTTGAGGATTATTGCTGCCCGTTGAGGACTGTGGAGAGCCTGCTTGTCTTTGATGTTTAGGCTTCTTCTTTCCGTGTCCTTTACCTGCTCGCTTCGGCTCTTGTTGCTTGATAGGAACCTTTTCATCACTAATCGAAGGTTCAGATTGTTCAGCTTGTGCACTTGGAGCCTTGTGCACATTAGTTTCCACTTCATTTACTTTGGTAGGATCCGAGACTTCTGGTTTGTTGGATGAAATACCAGAAACTTTAGCAGAAACTTCAGGTGAAACATTTGACGAATCTTCAGCATAAGTCGGTTCTGCACATGACATCCTTGAGCTGAATTCACTAGAATCAACTGATTCCAATTTCTCAGAATCAGCTGCTTCAGGTGATTCGCGTTTGGAATGAGATGGTTCAGCCGGCTCATTCGTTTCATTTGCCGATTCAGTCTCTCTAACACAAGCATCAACATTTTCGCCCAAACCATCAGGCCTGAGATTAATCACAGAGCGAAAAACTGAGTTAAAAATATCACACGCCATAATAGAGTCTAGATTAGCTTCATTTATTACATTTTCAGAAGCATTAGACTCTGATGCTTGTTCCTCCCCAGCTACCTTTTCAACCGTTACTTCAACTACTTCATCTGCACATGTAGAAGAAGCATTATGATCAATTGTACCTTTAGCAACAAAATTTATTGGAGGAGTCGCTCGTTTATCAACAGGTCTGCTGTTGATTCATGACTTATCAGTTTTAGGACCGTAAGCCATCTTGTTCTCATTCATCAATTCCTCCTCAGTCATGGGTAAGTATGTGTAATTGTCATTGTAAGGAGGAGGAACTTGATTAAAACCCAAACCACGCCCTTTATTTTCCTTGTATGCAAGTTGCTGATCACACAAGTTCTTGACCAGTTTGCTGGAAGAATCAAATTTCTTAATGTTAAGTTCGTTAATCTGGTATCTTTCTCTGATATCTTCCAATTCTTTGGTCAAGATACATACTTTCTCCTGTGCCTCCAAGAAATGGGCTGTTTTTACACTAACATCATCCTTAAATTTGATGATGTCTTTTCGCTGAGCTTCAATTTTATCTTTATAAAGCTTTTCATTCTTTGATAAAGTAAAATTTTTATTTTTTATGTCGTTGTAGTCTTGAATCAACTCAGCGTTGTGTAATCGATATGCCTTATTTCTTTTTCTACACTCAGGAGTGCAAAATACAGAAAGTATCTCTTCACGATCACGAGTAACTTCTTGAGCCATGGTTTGTTAAACATAAATGCTGAATTTTGTGATGAGTCGGCATTGCCATAGGATTTGATGAGAGAGATCAGCTCATCTGACTTCATTTTGTAACAGTTGCCGTCGGTTGTCACTATTATCTGATTAATATTCATAAACCAACTACAGTTCGCCTGATCTGGAATCCCTTTTATAGCCTCCAAAGTTTTCTGTTGCTCATGCGAGTAGGCAGCACCATTCCTGCCTTTTCCATTTCAGAGAGCAGTTCAGCAAACCGACCTGCAAGTGCATCTACAGATTCACCGTATGAGTAACTGAATCCTTCGAATTTCTGCTCAAGCATCTCCCTTTTTGAAGACATTTTAAAATTTGATCCCCCAAAAATGTGATCCTTTTTAACAATTTCCTCAACACAAGCTCAAAGCGAGAACCTGTGTACTCGCTAACTCAAACTCTTTGCACACGAATGAATCCGCTGTCTGAGTCGCGCCTCAAAACCAGTCAAAACCGAATTCACCACCAAACAAACTCCTTTTTTTTTTTTTGCTTTTTTTTTAATTTATTTAATTTTAAATTTTTTTATTTATTTATTTTTTTATTTTAAGTTTTAATAATCCTAACCCCTATTTAATTAGAAAATAATTGTTATTATTAATTTTTATTTATTATTATTATTATAACCTAATGATTGAACTAATGATTACCTTATAATGATTATTATTATTATATTATTATTATAATAAATGATTATGTAATTATGAAACAATGATTAGTCAAATTATTATTATGATTAAAAACCTAAGCTAAACGTCCTGTCATCGTCTTCTTCTTCATAACACTATACCCACAAACCCTAATTATAATTTTCATGCGCCATCACCTACAATGAAAACGGAAGAAATGAATATAAGCAGAGGCAATGGATGTGACGGAGACGCAAATGAGATCAAGATTCACAGCGGTCGATGATGACGATGAACGGAGAACCGGAGGTGGTTAATGGTGGTGATTAACGACATACAAGATAAATGGAGATGAGTGATAATGAAGTTGTTGCAGGTGTTGCTCGGAGAAGGACGGAAGTCGACGAAGATGATGATGAACGATGACCGGAGGTGAAGAAGTTGATCGGCGATGAAGATGATGAACGATGACGGTTAATTCGGAACGGTGATCGGAATAAGCAAACAGGTGGACGGAGATGAAAGTCAGTAAACGAACTTGAAACCGAAAATTCGAAATCTTAACTTGGTACCTTAAAGACTCGAGACAGTGGAGATGGTTGCGACTCCGACTCGAAACCGTAATGACTCGAGAACCGTAGAGGATGATGAGTCGAGACCTTAATAACTCGAGACGTTGGTTGCGACACAGATTAAGTGAAACTCGAAACCGATGATCGCGACTCGAGACAAAAGATGATAACTCGAGACCAAATGTAGCAGATGCGAAGTCGAGACCGAAACCGTGATGAATCGAGATCTTGATTGCGACTGTGGAGGTGACTCGAGACCACTGCTGAGTAGGAGTCGAGACTGTGAAGGGACCTCCTTGACTCGAGACCGGTGAAGATGTTGACTCCAAATCAAATGTTTTAAAAAGCTCGAAACCGTCGACTAGATGAAATCCCACTCGAGACCTTTTGAAATTAAATTTGAATGAGATTGACAATTTTGTTCCGAGATATTTGGAAACTTTTAATTCAAGATAATTTTCAAAATTAAAGGATTATGATTGATATTAAAGTATTTTCCGAAAAAGAATAAAAAGATTTTATTTAATCCTTTAACAACCTTTTCAAAATCAAAGCACCAAAATATACCGAATTTTTATAAAAATCCGATGAATACTACGAAGAACACGAAGAACTCGAAGAACACCAGACCAAAAAATTACGAAAATCTTGAATCTTTGATATCACATTCCGAGCCTAGAGATAGATTCTAAAGGCTCTGATACCACTTGTAATTTGTTTCTCTTTGCTTATCATCTAGTTCGCATGCTTTAATATGAGAGATCATCTCTGACAAGGTGCGTCTAGCGAGTCTTTAGTTTTCTTGATCATGGCAACATGATGATCCCAACTCTTTGGTAATGCATTAAGAAGTTGTCGGTTTGTGGATGCATTAGTTGTATGAATTTCTTCCATTTGCATTTGGGTTACCAGCTTCACAAATCTCTGAATCTGATTGTCTACCGTTTCACCATAAATATGGTTGAAATTGTTGAAATTTTGTTGCAGCAGATTTCTTCGACTCTCTTTCATATCTTCATTTCCTTCATACACTTCGACCAGAGAATCCCACAGTTCTTTCGCTGATTTGCAGGAGTGAAATCCGATAGCAATATCAGGGCCCAATCCCATAGTCAAGTATGAACGAGCACGGTCATCTTCCTCAGCTATAAGAACATCATCTTCAGTATATTGATCCCTAGGTTTCTTCACTTTAACACCCGGTTCGGTGGAACTTTCCATCATAATCTCTTAGGACCCCTCACAATACTTCGCCACACTTTGTAATCTTTAACCTTCAAATGCTGCTCAAAACGCCATTTCCATTCGGAGAAAATCATTTGCATCAGTTAATCTCGGAATGCGTGTTGTGGTTCCAATTTTTGAGTCCAGTTCTTGTTGTTGGTTTAGAGCTGCAATTCAGCGTTGTTTGTTGCCCATATTTAATTAATCGATTAAATTTTTAAGGGTCCAAAGTTTTAATCAAGTTCAACAGCCCAGGTCCAAATCACAAAACACGTTGTAGTTTGACGTTGCGAGTCGAGACCACGAATGCGAGTCGAGACCAAGACAAACAACTCGAGACTTGACTTGTTTGCGAGTCAAATCAACCACTTGTCGAGACCAGCTGATTGCGAGTCGAGGCAAAAACAGCACAACCCGAGACTTGACTCGAGACCGACAGCCGTTGCGAGTCGAAACCAGAACAAGACAAGTCGAGACCACAGCCGTTGCGAGTCGAGACCAAAGCAGAACAAGTCGAGAACAGCACAAGATTGCGAGTCGAGACCTGCAAAACAGATAAGAGATAAGAACGGTTGACTCGTAATCCCGGATTTCCAGCACTTCCAAATTCAAAGATTTTGAGATCTTTGAATTTTCTTCAATCAGCTCCGAGAAATCAGCAAACAGATTTCTGAAAACACACGATCCAAAATCAGTAACAATTTTTAATAATATCACCAAGAACAGATCGGTAAAATTAAGTCTTCCACTGCAAAACAACCACCAAAAAACAGATTAGTAATAAAAGTTTGATCTTGAATCTGATTGATATCAAAACCGAACCAAGAATGGTTTCTTGGCTCTGATACAATTGTAAAAACCCTTGCAGGATCTATCAATGATATCAATATCGTCTTGTGAAGGTGCGGAAAACAATCACAAGATGATTCAAGAACAAACAATAATAAAGAAGCAATAATATGAACTAGTATGAATTAAACACAAACCAAAGACATCTTGCATTCAACAATTAACGAAGACTGATACAAGAACTCAATTCCCTTGAACTCGCAACCTCCTATTGACCAACAACCTCAACCCTAAGGTTGAGGTTTGTTTTAAATACTAACTACTTAGGCCGAAACCTAAGCCCATAGACTAACCCGGTTGCGACTTGACCCAAAACACATACATCGGCCCATATACAATACTAGAGAAATACATAAACAACCCCTATACTATGCAAAACCTACATGTATAAACCTTCAGGTTCCAATAGGTTGAAAGCGTCAACGATGAAGTTCGTGACTTTCGGATGACAATACAGTTAACCGAGGACTTAACGAAATAGGTATATATCTTGAAACCCTTATAAGTCAACTTGGAAGGTTCAAATGCAAGAAATAAGATTAAAACAATGTTGTGAAAGGGCAAGGGACCAAAGCTTATAAGTCAAAAGTTGAAGATTTGATCAGAAGGGGCATCGCGCGACGCGACGGTCCCTGGGGGGGGGGGGGCTTCGCGTGCCGCGAGGGCCTGTCTGATCCGAAACTTTGCTTCATGTCTGCCTCTCTCATTCAAACCGACTTAGAACCATAAATGATGCAGCATGGGCGCCCCGTACATGCTTTAGAGCCCTTAGGGACACTTGTTGATGATCAATGATCAGTTTGTAGCCTTGGTTGTCAACAATCTAGTGATTTATAAGCACTATAAAAGGCCCTCATGTGCAACATTGTGTTCACACTCCTATCTGCATTTGTGAAGACTTCTGGAGCTCCAAAGCAGAACCAAGCCATCCTTAGTTATGCATAGGACTTTCGTAAGCACCCTTAACCTTTCTTAGTTAAGTTTTTGCTTAGTTTTAGCTTAAAAGTCAAACCGTCGTAATTAAAGGTTGACTTAACGATTAATCACAAATGGTCCAGTGATTAGCCGAATCAAAGGTAGTTATATATTGTAATTATGTGGGCATTAAACCCTTAAAAAGTGCACCCTCTGATTCCCACTCTAACTAGTCCAAATGTCGGGTCAAAGTTGCTTAGAAAAAGTCAACAGAATGCTAATTTTCGATTTAATGCATAATTAACAATGTAGATAGCATGTAACCTGTTTTATCACTCATATAACTTGATAATAAGTATTATAACTGGTCTAAACTTGTTTGATCCGACCATTTGCTATTTTGACCTGGTTCGGAACCGAAAGTCGCAAAACTTTGACTTTTGCTTTGACTTCAGTTCTGACCCGATTTGGCATGATTTAGATATGCCTTAGGACTCTCTTAGGACCAGGTTACATGATAGTATAACCCTGCTGTAGCCGGTTCGTTGTTTGTCCGAGTTTTTTGCACATTTCCGTAATATGCTTAAAAGTTGACCATAATGCCCTTTTGACCTTAAAACGAGAATTTTGAAAATGTGAAAGGAAAATAACCTTAGTTACTGATTTCTAAGCATGTCCCTAAAATTTCATGTCAATCCGAGGTCTAGAATAGGAGTTATGCTAAATAGCGCAATTAAGAAAAACTTTTGTAATTAAACGGCGCAATTAGCATAAAGCCTACCTAAACCCAAATTTCGACACCAAACCTTTTACACACTGATGTAAAATATTATTTTTAGATTTTTAAAGATTTTTAATTATTTTTAACCTGTTCATAACCTACGGTTATGGCCTTGATTCGGTAAATACCGAACATACCCTTTTCGGACATAAATGAGTTCTACATGGTATTTTGACCCGAATCCAATTGCTACTGATTTTAAATAATAAATAAAGTATTTGAAACTTTATAACTTATTCAGAAAACTAAGATTTCCTGTATAACCCGGAAATCGCTTAAAACGACGTTATACGCGTATTAAACGCATAGTTTGGGTTTAAAACCATTTTTGACATAAAGGCTTATTGCCTACTGATATAACTTGTTAAAAATAAGTGGTTTACTGATTACTTCAGACCCGAACATCAGAAGTATAAATAATCTCTTTTATAATCTTTAAAATGACCGAAATATCCCTACGGGGCGTATTAAGGGATTAAACTCGTTATGGGCATAATGGGAGGTATCCTACTGATATCACAACCTCTTTAGAGCATATTGACTTAGGAAACCTATGTAAGACTCTTATGGTTGCCCGTTACGCTATTTACACGTTCGGTACGGTTTATGTAACTAGTTTACATAAATTAGCCGAAATGGGTCAAACCTTGTCGTTTTTATCTCAAAATCTAGAATGTGATTGGATTACCCATATTAAACAAGTCTTCAAACTTGTCGGGTCTAAATCACATTTTATTCCGGTCTTCGCTTAATTGTGCATACGAACTGTATCTTTCGTTAAAAACTAACCGGTCTAAGCCTAAGCTTAATCAAAGACCCGTTAGGATTCTAATAGGTTATTATAAACCTTCGTTCCAGAATAGGAGACCAGGTAAAAGCTACTTGCATTAGCTGTTTGTGAATTATACTTGCAAAGGTAAATACTTTTAACTTATTTCCCTATACGGGCTTGGGGTACGGTATATAAAATACCGCTTGGTCGGGCAATTGACCTTAATCGTTTGGTGGTTAAGTATTATCAATTATCACCCGTTAAAAATTTGACTTGTTTACTTAAAGCCTTTGGGGTGTTAATGACCATGTCCCGGATATCCCTGGCATCATCTTACGAGAATGGCCACGACCTAAGCACGGGGTGTAGGCGTACACCTGACAGCTGCATATGAAAAATGGTGTCTCACTTAAGGATTAACCTTGGGGGCATTATACCTGTGGTGTGTCTATTAGTCTTTAACCCGGTCTACGGAACGTGCTACTGAACGCAAAGAAACATGTAATTCGTTTACAAGTATTATATTAAAATAATTATCCCAAGTTATAAAAGTTTGTGCCCTGTGCATTCAAATCAATTTTATTAAACCTTTTACAAAAGTGACGGTTGAATGTATTTACCAGTGTAAACTGACGTATTTTCCCAAAAAGGTTAACTGCAGGTACTAAACGAAATAGGCTGGCTTCCTCCTAGTGCCCACAATAAGTCTCGCAAGCTTGGACGTCAACCTTTTGAACAATATTTCCTATTTATTTTTGGATCCCATGTGGATCATTTTCAATTGTTGTGATACTTGACATTATAATAATATTCAGTTGAAATATATCTATTTTTTGCTTCCGCTGTGCATTTACATATTGTGTTGTTTGACTATATTGTTACCAACTACGTCACGATAGTCCCCCACCGGCCCACCGGTGAAACGTGTGGAAATCGGGGTGTGACACCGACTAAAGTATACAACACCTTATCACTTTTAACGGCAGACACAGATTCCTTGATAGGATCTATCACTTGTTTAGCAACCGATTGCACAGTAGGAGTAGGAGGATCACACAGAATATGATTCTCAATAGGAATTTCTACTCCTTTTCTATCATCAAGAGATGTATCCTCATCACTAACATCTGATTCATCATCCGAAGAGTCATAGTCCTCAACAGTTAGAGCACTTTGTTTCCATAGATGTTGAATTTTCTTTTGTTTCAGATGAGCCCACTAAGGAACTGTCCGATTTGAACCCTAATCCTGTAGTTACTTCCTCATAATCAAGAGGTACACTTGGTTCAAACCGAGGCATTTCCTCCTCATCGGGCATTTTGGTATACTTGTGTCTCAAAGGAAGTGGACACGACTTATACCCAACGCCTTCATGTTCCCTTTTAGCTTTTGAACATCTATGATGTGATCAAGCACATATCGGGAGTTTGAGTAACTTTCCAATTTGAGTTTGATCGCATCATGCTCACACTTTGCCACGGCTAGCTCCTTCTTTGTTTCCTCAATGATATTAATGTAGTTATTAATACCAATTTGTTTATTAAAAACAGTTTTTGTTAATTCGGAAACGCTTTTCTTTAAAAGTTTCAATTACTGATTTGAAATCTTTTTCATTACCAGCTAAGGCCATGTTTGCCTCTTTGCATTTTGACAGTCCAATAACTAAACTTTGATTGTGACTATGGATCGTTTCAGATTCATGTTTTTAATTTAGCACATTCATGTTTCATATCAGCACAATCACTACATATGCTAGGAGTTTCAGATTTTACCTGACTTGTAGAAGCTACGACATTATCTGTAGTGTCATTCAGGAAAGAGAAAGATACATCTTCAAATAAGAACTTCTCCATTTCATTCGATGCAGCAACAGCTTTCTTGATCAAGTCAGAATTTTTGACATTTCATCTCCTTGGCATCATTCGACAAACTATCACCTTCAGAATCCATTCCCTCATTCACGTCTGATTCTGAACTGTAATCACTCACACCTGAGCCATGTTCATCAGTACTGCCACTATATCCTGAACTGTCACCATTTCCTGAGGATTCACCATCATTGAAATTCTTGACAATTTCAGCATAAAACGCAGTTCCTCCTTGATCTCCACCTCCACATTGTACTGACCAATCACACCCTTCATCAGTTTGATTTGAGTTGGATGTAGATGTACTTGTTTGATTTCTGAAAGGATTTTGGTTGCCCTTTTGTGACAACCCTCATAATTACAGGTATCCGCACAATTAATGAATATTGATTTGTGCTTAATTACAACTGTTGACTTAAACTGCTTTCTGAATTTTTATCATACAAACATGTGCATCACATTCCATATTGTCACATCACTTATTGCATACAAACTTTAGTGACATAAACGATGCACAAAGCACAGTTAGCACCGGTTAGCGGATAGCTCAGAAATATGCTGACATTGTTAGTACATAGACAGACAATGTTTTGAGACCCCGAAGGGCCAGAGACAAGGCACTACACTAATATGGTGTGTAGGGGAAGTAAAGAACCATAAAACAACGTCACTCGTTGATAAGTTTAAGTGCCGGAAAGTGCCTAAAACCCACTAAAAATGCAGAATTCTGCATATTTCAGCAAAATTCAGCTTTTTAACAAGCTAGTAACATGCAAAAAATATGGAAAATGGTTCTGAATGCTTTCCTAAGTGTCGGGAATTAAAAGTGTCACAAAAGGGTACTTAAAGAACACTAAACGAAATAACTTGACACTTTAACGAACCAGTATCTAACCGAACAACCGGACATTACCCGAACACCAAATATTGCTAGAAGCATTGTTTTATTATTTCTTGGCTAGTTATGGTTCCCAAACACCCTAACACACTACATAATGCAAAATACAGATAAACACTAGAACTTTACACTTAACACCCTAACTAATTACCTACTTATTATTACAACTTACATTTAACCCCCTCCCCCTTGTTGTAATCGCCACAAGTATGGCCCCACCTCCAAATCTTACAAGATTTATTTTGATTTTGCATTGGATTTGGGAAGATTCATTTAGATAGGTTGTGTACCTTAGGGAACATTTCTACCCAATGGACAATAAGATTAGTGGTTATAAGTAACCATCTTCATCAACATTTCAACACCACCACACCCACCTCTCCTTCTCCCTCTCCTCACTTCGGCCGTAGGTAACATGTCACGACCCCCGACCCCCATCCTAGCCGGAATCGGAAGCCGCGAGCAGTCCAGTGGGTACCGGTGATTATTTTGAAAAACATTGCAGAGGAAATTTCATCAGGACCGTTGAGTTAGGAAAATATCAGAGTTTAGAAACACCGGATTTTATTTAAATAGATGGAATAAATTAACATGTTTTACAAGGTAGCTTTAATAAAAACAATATTTCTTATTTGATTAATTAATAAAATAAGGCCACTTCTAGAAGTCCTTTAGTGTCGGATCCAATCCTTACTCCAATCTACTGTAATTACCTGAAACCGCGTTTTAAAACGGTTTTGTCAGCGGGAAATACTTGAGTGAATCATTCAGTTTACTAAAACGACTCGTTTGTTATAATTCACAGTGTTTAAAGATCTTTTACACATGTTTCTGATATCAACCAACTAGCCACAGTATTTTGTCACTCCACCGGATCTGTGACAGTGGTCATATCACCATTGGCTGCCCAAATGAATGACATATCACTTAATTTTAGGTTCGCCCCACCTAATCGTGATAAAAACTGTAGTAATGTGCACAATACCCACATACTGGCTGAAATTTGGTGATTACATAAACTTAATCACTGTAAGTTAATAATTCTGAAATAAATTTGGAGTATTGTAAAACATTTGATTAAAAAGAGAATGACTCACAAATCAGCATGCAGGATTGAGTTAACAAACTTCTTGATTCTATTTTCTTCCGATAATTAAGCATGCACTTTATTATTCTGGATCTTCTGATGATTTAATAGTTTGTTTGATTGTAAGGGTGTAGTTGGGAGTATTCTTGGTAATTAAATACATAGTTTAACAGAATGGAATACGTATTGGTGTAAAACCCAAATCAAACCCTTAACGGTAGTCATGAGATTCGAACCTTAACGAATTTCACAAAAACCGGGTTAATGATCAATACAGCTTTTACGATAACTCACGAGATCAAATTCTCACAACGAACGACAAAGTGCGATACTTAAACATTCATCGAATTAACAGACGAACGACAAAGTATAACCCTAATATGGGCGGCACTTAAACATCCATTGGATATATTGATCAGTCGGAAAAATGAATCGTAATAGCGATTAAATAGCGATTGAGTGATTATTGGTTAGAACACCAACGTATAGAGAGAAGAAGAAAAGAAATGAGCAAAGAAAAATGAATCCTAAGCTTCTTATTTATAGCAAGCCAGCAAGCACCTCAAATAATCTTCTAATCGATGTGGGATAGATTTTGACGTGCCTACCTACCTGTTTGACATGCTAGCTAGCTTGCTTATATATATTAATTCAGCTGCTTCACTCGTTTTTCTCGTATAACTTTTAAAATATGACGTTTTAATAAAACGACGAATATGTCTTTAGAACGAGCATATTTTTATCTACGTTTTAACCTAAGTTTCATTAAAAACGGAGTAAGGTAAAAAAATAATATATTTAATTATTAATATTAAACGTTCTCATACGACCTCATATATATCTATTTTTAATAAACCTTACTTAGCTTAATTAATCTTGTTAGCTTAATTAATATTGATTAACTGATTAATTACTCATACTAACTTAATTAATAAATTAATGAGTTAACTGCCATTTTCGTCCCTGTGGTTTGGTCACTTTGGCCATTTCAGTCCATTTTTTCAAAAAATGCGCCATTTTCCTCCCCGACGTTTTGGAAAGGTGCCATTTCAGTCCAAAAATCATAACCCAGTTAAGTCGGTTTGTAAATAAGGACTGATAAGGAAAATTTGTAACATAAAGGACTGATTGTGTAAATTTGTAACACCACCACCACTAGCCCTGCCACCACCACCACTCCGCTGCCACCACCACCACCACCGCCACCACAGCCACCACCGCCACCAGAGCCACTGCCACCACAGCCACCACAGCCACCACCGCCACTGCCACCACTCCCCCTCTACTCTCTCTCTATGCTGGAGATGTAGTTTGATCGGAGAAGAGGATGTCATGGTGAACAGGGTGGTTCAACGATGATGAAGAAGATTAATGGAAGATGTTGATAGTTGCAGGTTTGGTCGCCGGTGGGAGTGAATCGGAGAATACGGAGATGAAAATGAATGGTCTGCAATCACCACCACCATCAAAACAGTCAATGAAAATTCAAATATTTGAACATGTTACTGTTCATCGTCTTCCCCAAAACAGTCAACGAAAGCAAACCCGATCCGATTTCGATTCAAAACATGATTATAATGTAATTAAAACTTGCAGAAACATAATATAAGTAATAACATACTGATTTAACAAGTAAAACCGATTCGGTATCGTTTGGAATGGCGGCTCGACTAAGCTCCAGCGATGGTTTTTCCGGCGAGACTTGCAGAGGTGATCAGCTATAAGTCAAACTTAATTCTCAAAAACCTAATTAACAATTACAAGTCTTATAACAACCGATAACAAACATAGAATAAATCAACTGATAACTAACTGAAACAGAGGCGAACGTTAGGGCTTGTTCAATCATACGGATCTGAGCAGAACGGTGATCGGAGAGTTCAACTACCTGAAACAGAGGCGAACGTTAGGGCTTCTGCTGCTGGTCATCATCTGCCGTCGTAACCTTCTCCGTCATCGGCGTTGTCGATTCAGTTGGTGGCGGCGGAGGTCTGGTGTGGCGGTTTAGAGAGAGGGGGAGTAGAAAGAGAGAGAGAGTGGCGATGATGACGGCGGTGGTGTTTTTGGGATGGTGGTTGATGATGATGGCGGAGGATGATGACGGCGATGGTGTTTTAGGATGGTGGTTGATGATGAGGAGAGGAGGATGATGACGGTGGTGGTGTTTTTGGGATGGTGGTTGATGGATGACGGCGGAGGATGATGACAGCGGTGGTGTTCTGTAGCGGTGGTTGACCGGCGGTGGAGGTGAAGGTGATGGTGGTGGTGGTTTAGAGAGAGAGTAGAGAGAGAGCAGTGATTTGTGTGTTTATATATTATAGATTTTATAATTATATAAATATTTATACATTTTACTTAAATGGTCCTTTATGTTAACAAATTTACACAATCAGTCCTTATTTACAAACTGACTTAACTGGGTTATGATTTTTGGACTGAAATGGCACCTTTCTAGAACGTCGGGGAGGAAAATGGCGCATTTTTGAAAAATGGACTGAAATGGCCAAAGTGACCAAACAACAGGGACGAAAATGGCAGTTAACTCTAAATTAATTAATCTACTCAGCTAACTTAACTGCTAAGTTTGATATACTAGTTTAACAGCTTACTGATTATGAGTTCTAATTTCTAGACACAAGAACTCGTATTAGTGTATTAACTCAATTCAACTTTAACGATAATCACGAGATAAAACCCTCACAACGATTTACAAGTGCAATACTTAATAATTCAGCGGATTCACAACGAATGACAGAGTATAGCCCGAGTTTGGACAGCACTCAAACATTCAAGTCGAAATCTCAATGAATAACAAAGTATAACTCAATTTGAGCAGCACTCAGACAATGTTGGATAGTTATATTCGATCGGATAAAGTATCGTAACCAGTGATTAGAGTTATTACCCTAATAACGGGCAGAGTTTAGGGATTTAGAGGGTAAAATCCCGAGCTATAAAAGCTTGACGGAAAGAAAGAATTGAACAGCGATTGAGTTAATACCCTGATTGCGGCAGCGTTTCGAGGTGTGTGTTTGAGTAGTAGAAGAAGTATAACTCGACGTCAATTTGGAATTTGAGCGTCGTTTTTGTGCCCAGAAGCAAGTCCCGAAGCCTGCTATTTATAACACGAATTTGCTCCTGCTTACGGACCGTAAGCCTAACCCTTTACGGTCCGTAAAGGGTTGGAACCGACTATAGGGTTGCCACGCATGGGACTAGCTATGTTGAAATCAACAGATTCGACCAATCAGATTTAGGCAACGCGTTTTTAGGATAATCGTCCATTAGGTTTAAAACCCCCTTGAGTTTTAGGGGCCCTGATCCTGATTCCGATCATTCTGGAAATTTTAGGGTTTATGCAGAATCACTTGGGTGTCTTACTTAGGGTTTCCTTATTGGATAATTATCATACTAAGTATTAATTTTAGTGAGAGTTGTTACAGTAACCCCCACCACCACCATTATTTCATTCCAAGTGCATGCAATCCAAGGTCATCTCAAGGTGTTAACACCGTGTTTTTAGGAGCTCGGTTGTAACGACTCTCACTAAAATTAATATTTAGTATGATAATTAATGCAATAAGGAAACCCTAATTAAGTTTAGTATGATTAATTAATCAGTTAATCAATATTAATTAAGCTAACAAGATTAATTAAGCTAAGTAAGGTTTATTAAAAATAGATATATATGGGGTCGTATAAGAACGTTTAATATTAATAATTAAATATATTATTTTTTTTCCTTACTCCGTTTTTAATGAAACTTAGGTTAAAAAGTAGATAAAAATATGCTCGTTCTAAAGACATATTCGTCGTTTTATAAAACATCATATTTTAAAAGTTATACAAGAAAAACGAGTGAAGCAGTTGAATTAATATATATAAGCAAGTTAAGCTAGCATGTCAAGCAGGTAGGTAGGCACGTCAACCTATCCCACATCGACCAGAAATATGTTTGAGGTGCTTGCTTGCTTGCTATAAATAAGAAGCTTAGGATTCATTTTTTTTTTCCTCATTTCTTTTCTTCTTCTCTCTATACGTTGGTGTTCTAACCAATAATCACTCAATCACTATTACGATTCATTTTCCGACCGATCAATATATCCAATGGATGTTTAAGTGCCGCCCATATTAGGGTTATACTTTGTCGTTCGTCGTTAATTCGATGAATGTTTAAGTATCGCACTTTGTCGTTCGTTGTGAGAATTTGATCTCGTGAGTTATCGTAAAAGCTGTATTGATCATTAACACCGGTTTTTGTGAAATTCGTTAAGGTTCGAATCTCATGACTACCGTTAAGGTTTGATTTGGGTTTTACACCAAATACGTATTCCATTCTGTTAAACTATGTATTTAATTACCAAAGAATACTCCCAACTACACCCTTACAATCAAACAAACAATTAAATCATCAGAAGATCCAGAATAATAAAGTGCATGCTTAATTATCGGAAGAAATAGAATCAAGAAGTTTGTTAACTCAATCCTGCATGCTGATTTGTGAGTCATTCTCTTTTTATCAACTGTTCTACAATACTCCAAATTAATTTCCAGAAGTTATAATTACAGTGATTAAGTTTATGTAATCACCAAATTACAGCCAGTATGTGGGGTATTGTTGCTCATTACTACAGTTTTAATCACGTTAGGTGGGCGAACCTAAAATTAAGTGATATACGTATTCATTGGGGCAGCCAATAGTGATATGACCACAGTCACAGATCCGGTCGAGTGACAAATACTGTGGGTAGTTGGTTGATATAAACATATGTAAAACTCTTAATACTGTGAATTATAACAAATGTCGTTTTCCGTAAATAGAATGATTCACTCAGTATTTCCCGCTGACAAAACCTTTTTAAAACGCGTTTCAGGTAATTACAGTAGATGGGAGTAAGGAGTGGAACCAACACTGAAAGACTTCAAGAAGTGTGTAAAACCCGTGAGGATCACAATGATATCAATCTAACCTTGTGAAAGTGCGGAAACCAAACACAAGGTGATTCAAGAAACAATATAAAGATCAAATAACAAATAATAAAGATGAATCAAACCGAAACTTGCATTCAACTGAAACGAAGACTGATACAAGATCGGATGGAACTCGGTTCCTTTGCTTGGTGTCGCCTGCCTTCAACTATTGATCAACAACCCTTAATCAATAGATTAAGGGTGTTTATATACTAAACTAGTAGGCCGAAAACTAGGCCCATGCGACTACCCTACTAGCCCAACCCACAAGTGTTTAACCCAAAACATAAACAAACTAATTACAAGATCAACCCCCAAACACTGTTAACCTACATGAATAAACCTTCAGGTTCCAACAATCTCCCCCTAGGTTTATGCATGCAGGTTCTTCTGTCTTCAGCTGCCTTGATGACCACCACTCATATTATCCTTGTATCCACCAAATCCCCGCTTATGAATATGCATAACAGAGGCCACTGCAGACGTCCACCCCTTTGCAATTTCTTCATACTTTTCAGTAGCTCTGATTTGGTTGCTCGCCAGCACTTCAATATCTTCAACTGCAAGATTCAACAAATCAATCTGATCGACCAAACAATAGCTTTCATCTCCATCACAAACAATCACAGCTTGACCAAGACGTTCATTATACGCCCAAAAGTGCATTGTCTTCAGCGCCCCTTTCGGAATCTTTCTAACCAAAGGAATTGTCTTTTCTTTGTCGGTAGCGGGCCAGTGCACTATCTTCATCCGCTTGTTTGTATATGGATCCCTGATTCCTTTCGTTGGTTTAACAGTGGTATCTGCTGTACGCATCGAGGGAAAACCTTTTGCAACTTCCCTTTTCAATCTCTCGAAGAACATATGACCAGGTCCATTAAGCTTATCATCCACATAAGGTTTATTTACCAAATCTGTTAAATCTACCTTAGTGAATGACTGAAATTGCCCTGAACGCTTGTACCATTCGACCGGTCCAACTTTTCTTTTAATCCACCACCTGTTACGATCATGATCATAACCCCAGCTAACAACACCAGATCGATTCCCTTTCTTGTCATAGAGAGTTTCACCAACATCCATCAAATGATGTGTTGCACGTGCATCTTCATCATCAGGATTTGCATTTTTGTTCTTCAGAATTACAAACTCTCTCTTCTTCTTCAACCTCTCTGCTTTCGCTTTCTCTGCTTCTGGATCAGTAACCCTTTCAAAGTACTTTTCCATAGCAGCAGCTTTTTCAGCATTATCCTTCTCAAAAGCTTTCTTTCTGTTCTCTACATCAGTGGGATCAGAAAACTCTTGACCAAATTTCTTTTCAAGCTTGCCTCGCAGATCATAAACAATATTGAATAATAGACCAACATCTCCCTGCAGTTGCTCAATCTGTTGATCTTTCTTTACAATGGTATCTTCAAGTTGTATGATCTTCGCATCTTTATGTATAGAATCTTGCTCGAGCACAACCAAGCGTTTCTTCATTTCTCTCATACTTATAAACTCATCATCATCACTTGAATCACTGTCGAAAGGCATTCTGAGTGGTTCAATAGGCCGTTTACCACTTGAACTGCTCGGTTCTTCATGAATAGTACCAGAAGGTCCAGCACTAACAGTTTCAGAAGGCCCAGCTTCAGTGTGAGCTTCAACATTAGGTACAGCTTCAGTTTGAACTTCAACATGAGGCACAGCTTCATTTTGAGCTTCAACATTTGCCATAACTGTATCATCACCTTGAATTCCAGCATCAGACTCAAAGAAACTATCTGTAGTAGTGGTGGTGTCATCAACATTTGTTTCGAAATCAAACTTATATAAACCTTCAGCATCATCAGCAACAGTTACGGATTGATCTTTGCTTCGTTCTATAAACATTCCGGGTCTAGGATCCCGTCTTTTCCTTTTTAGCGGAATATCATCAGAATCCCTTGGGCTATCTTCAGGCTCTTCAGTAGATACTGACAGATTGGTAGGAGGATTACCCATCGTGTCAGCCACTTTCTTTAACAACAGAGCCAAATTCTCTGCAGAAATCACCGGATTAACAGTAGAAACAGCATCAGCATTGACTTCAGGAGGAAGTTCAAAGTCATCATCATCAGAATCACATGCAATCTCAACACCTTCATCGTCAGAGTTAATAGTGATACGCTCTGGCTCTGGCTCATTTTCAGTACTCCTTTGAATGTCATGTTCTTCAGCAACTATGGCACGTGCAGGTACAGCTTGTGCCCTGACCGGATTCTCAACAACATTTTCGGTCTCTGCAAACTGACCGAACTTCTCTAACTCAATCAAACCCTCAAACTTCTTCTCTGTTCCTTTCTTTGTTGTAAGGGTACCAAAACAGGAAGGACCCATGGGCTTTAACTCCAGCGTGTTACCCGATCTCTTCAATTCAGGATAACGAGCATTCAGAATCATCTGCACAAACCTAGGATACATCAAAAACTTATCCTTTCGTAGCCCAATAGCATTCCTTTTCATTGCCTCTAGAACGTATCGTGAATAGTTGAACGGCTCATTTGTAATCACGCAAATCAATGCAGCCGTCTGCGTTGTGTTTAGTTGATCAATTCCCCCTCGGTTCTCTGTCATGCACAATAGGAACATGTGCAATAACAAACGCCAGTATGGATGAACAAACTTTTTGACCAGGGGAGGAAATCTTCCTTCATAGCTTAGACATGGCAAGATAGCTTCAATTGCTCCAGCAGCAAGCTCGATTGGATCCGTTTCTTGATCATTAAACTGCAACGCTTCCCTGATAACCTGCTCTGTCACGATAATCTTCGTTCCGTCGATCTCAGCAGTTATTGCTCCCTTTCCTTCAACAATTTCCACCTTTGCAGTCTTCCAGAAATCTCGTATAAGACTTTCATACACAACCGGATTGTCTCGAAGAGCGTGAACAATACGGCAAGTATTTAAGCCTTTAATCAAAGACGTGTACAACTGCTTGTGCTTTACAGGTGGAGGTGCCAAATACGCAACTTGATTGTGAGAAGCAATAAACTTTAGGTCCATTTTCTGCACATCACACAAAACTTATAAGTTTCCAATAGCACAGTGATAAAAATTAAAAATAAAACAAACACTGTTACTGTTCACTCGTAACCATGAGTCGCAACCCAAAGTTTCGAGTCGAAACCATGAGTCGCAACCAGGATAACTGAGTCGCAACCATGAGATTGCGAGTCGCAACCATGAGTCGCAACAGGCCAAAATGAGTCGCAACCATGAGTCGCAATCTCGAGGTTGCGAGTCGTAATCATTGGTTTCGAGTCCTGCTGTTCTTGATTGCGACTGGAAACTTCATCGGAAACTTCAACATGTCATCGGAAAATTCATCGGAAACATCAAATCTTCATCGGAATCTTCATGGATTCGCCGGAATCTTCAACAATCCTGCAAAATCTTGAAGAATGACGTCACATTTACCTGTTGATGATCTAACTTGATTGCGAGTCGCAACCGGAATATGAGTCGGAATCTGATTACGGCCGGAATTTCGAGAGAGAATTCAGTAAAGATTGCGAGTGAATAATGAAATAATGACTCGTAATCACCTTATATATGACCACTGTTTCTCATGGGCCAAGTCTATTGGGCTTGGACCTGATGAACTTGGGCTCAATAAATATTTTCAGCAACTGATTTAAACAACCCAATTAAGAAACCGAATTTTTTAAATGATAATAACCCATCAAACCCATTGAGCATTATTTTGCAAAACAAAACCTAAAACAAAAATAAATAATAAAATATTATTTACAAAAATAAATCAGGAAATTTGCATAGATGCTCAGGGATCAAATCACAGGGTCTCGGGCATGACTTCACTTATCAACACTGATCTACTAGAGAATGATCTAGACGATTGCCAGTATATTTGTCCTCTTAAACTCATCTCCCTAGATCTTTTCCATATAACTGCCTGTATCTTTTTTTTTATCATGTTTTGATATTTTAATAATGAGCACCCAAACAAATACTAATCAAATCCCGGAATTATGCACAGCTCACTCTATCATGCAAGCAGTTTCCCTACCACATATTTCACAAGCCCAATCCAAATTTCTGAAATCTTAACTGGGAATAGGTTGAGAAAAGAACAGAATAGATCTTAGAATGAGATGATATAATATACAGATCAAATGAGTTTTCTCAATTTGATATAGGTTTATTGGGTTTCTTTTGGGCACTAGAGGGCCTCTTTCGGGTGTTAATTGATCTACAGATCGACAACGTACAGCTAGGTCAGCATGTATCTGGATGCAGCAGAAGCTGACGTTGCCTAGCACCTCCAGGTCAGCATGTATCTGGATGCAGCAGAGGAGGTACACGACTTTTTCAGATAAGATTTCAGAATCAGACCAAAATTGTGTGTATCGGGAAAAGCATACAAACATTCAAATAGACATGAGCTAATTCCAAGTGATTTTCTTTTCTGAGGTCATGTACTGGTTTAGTTCTGAACAGAAACAGCTATTGTTTCCAATCTTAAGGATAGAGCCTACCAACACATCATACTAGAGTCAAACAATTTCGATACTGGTCTTACATGAGTCAGCCCTTGACCATAAAGTGAAAATTCATTTCATTTCCCAGTCCAGCCATACTTCCTTTTGAAACTCTTTTTGTATTTTTCGATTTTTTTTCAATGTTTTTCGATTTTTTTTTAATGTTTTTGTATTTTTCGATTTTTCTCCCCCTAAATTTGTGCATAAATAAAAAACTACCTAAGAATAGAAAACTTTATGAACAAATTTACCTACGAAAAACAAAACAAAACAAAACAAAATATGCTCAATCAGTAAAACGGATCATTTTCAGAAAATCCACAAGCACTCTGAATTTCGAGCTGCTGACAGGTTTAGTGAACAAATCGGCAGCATTTGCATCTGTGTCGATCTGTTCAAGCGTAATCAGACCTCTGTCAAAGCAGTCTCGAATGAAATGAACTTTAATATCAATGTGCTTGGTTTTGGAGTGAAAAACAGGATTTCTAACAATTTGTATTGCAGCATCATTATCGCAGTAAATAGTAGTGTTAAGATATGTCAAACCATAATCCTGCAATTGATGTTGCATCCACACCACTTGAGAACAAGAAGCAGAAGCAGCAACATACTCAGCTTCAGCTGTGGATATCGCCACCGTTTGTTGTTTCTTGCACTGCCAAGAAATGAGCCGATCACCCAAAAATTGACATCCCGCAGAAGTGGATTTCCTGTCACTGTCAGTACCTCCAAAATTGCTGTCAGAGAAAGCAAACAAGTCAAAATTGGAATCTCTCGGATACCACAGACCAAACCGAGGTCGGCCTTTTAGATACCGAAAGATCCGTTTAACAGCAATAAGATGAGAAGTTTTAGGATTAGCCTGATAGCGTGCACAGTTGCAAACAGCGAACATGATGTCCGGACGGCTGGCTGTGAGATACATCAATGACCCAATCATTGACCTATATTGACGTTGATTTACAGACTCTCCTTCTTCATCTTCAGTCAACAATGGTCTCTCAGCCATAGGTGTCTCAGCAGGCTTTGCATCTGTGAACTTGAACTTTGCCAGCACATCATCCACATACTTCCCTTGATGAATCAGAATTCCTTGCGAACTCTGCTTGACTTGAAGGCCCAAAAACAGAGTCATCTCCCCCAGAGCACTCATTTCAAACTTTTTCTTCATAACTTTCTCGAATTCCTTGCATAGATCCTCACTTGTTGATCCGAAAATAATATCATCAACGTAGATTTGAACCAAGATTTGATCACTGCCTACTCTCTTGATGAACAGAGTCTGGTCAATAGTGCCACGTGTATATCCATGAGCCAACAGATGTTCTGTTAGGGTGGCATACCAAGCTCGAGGAGCCTGGTGTAACCCATACAGTGCCTTGTCTAACTTGTAGGCATAATCAGGATGATCTGGATGCACAAATCCTGGCGGTTGCTCGACAAAAATTTCTTCCTTCACATCTCCATAGAGAAACGCGGTCTTGACATCCATCTGATAAACAGTGAATCCCATGTATGACGCGTACGCTAAAAAGATCCGGATGGCTTCAAGTCGTGCAACCGGAGCATATACTTCATCATAATCCAGTCCTTCAATTTGCCTAAATCCCTGAACCACCAGTCTTGCTTTGTTTCGAACGATGACTCCTGCAGAATCCTGCTTGTTTCGAAATACCCATCTAGTTCCAAGCTTACGCTTTCCTGCTGGCAACTTGACAAGCTTCCATACTCCAAGTTTTTCAAACTGGTTCAGCTCTTCGTGCATAGCATCTACCCAGCCAGGTTCCTGCAAAGCTATATCAATGGTTTTAGGTTCGATTTGAGAAAGATAACTAGAATATAAGCAAGTGTTAATGGTCCCTGATTGACTCCTGGTCAAAATTCCTGCATTTACAGGACCAATCACATTTTCGATTGGGTGATTGCGTTGAACGCTCGTCGGTATGGCCAAATCTGGTACCGTCTCCTCTTCAGTGGTGGTGTTGCTACACTCCCCCTCATCAGGTGCACTTGTAGTGTGAATTACAGGAGAAGTGACTGTACAATCCTCAGGGATTGGATCAGGAAACATTGCAGAGTCACTGGTTGATGCACCTTCAGGGGATTGATTGACCACCGGTGTCGGTGTAGGATGTTGCGTGAACACCATTCCCGGTGGATCAACAGTATGATGCTTCACAATTTCTTCCATCTGTACTTCGTCCTCTGTATCTTCAAACGACAATGGTTGTTTTGGAACTGATTCACCTGCAACTGAAACATCACTTGACAAAATGTTAAATGATTTAAACAGAGCAGAATAATCATATAACCAATCTGGACCGACTCTAGCGTCCGTAGCATTCTCTTCAAGCCATTCGATGTTGCACGACTCAACGACTTTCCTAGTTACTTTGTTGTATACCCTATAAGCAGAGCCTTTAGCATATCCAACAAAGTAACATTCGTCACCTTTGACTTCAAACTTTCCATTTGAGTCCATTAGTAATAATACACATGGACAACCAAAAATACGAAAGTGTGAAACCGAAGGTTTATGTCCTTCCAGAATCTCATAAGGGGTTTTCATGTGACGTTTATTAACTAAAGCATGATTCTGGATATAACAAGCCGTGCTAACAGCTTCGGCCCAAAAGAAGCTAGGAAGCTTTGAATCAGCCAGCATGGTACGTGCTGCCTCAATTAGAGTACGATTCCTTCTTTCAGCCACTCCATTCTGTTGTGGAGTGCGAGGCGCACTGAACTGTCGATCAATTCCCTTTTCACTGCAGAACGTATCCAAAGTAACATTCTTGAATTCTGTCCCATTGTCTGATCGAATAACCTTCACCTTAGTACTCGCTTGATTTTCAGCCAATGTAATGAACTGTTTCACCAGTGCAGCAGTTTCGTTTTTGTGACTGAGAAAATACACCCAAGTGTAGCGAGAGTAATCATCGACGATTACTAGACAGTAGGCTTTCTTCCCGATACTCAGCACATTTACTGGACCAAAAAGATCCATGTGAAGTAGTTCGAGTACAGCTTTTGTCGAGGGTACTGGTTTAGACTTGTGAGGTTTTCGATGAGCCTTCCCTTTTGCACAAGCAACACACTTCTCCACCAACATGAAGTCCTTGATCGGAAGATCTCGTACCAATTGACCTTTAGCAAGACGATTCAGATTTTTCATATTCACGTGCCCGAGTCGACGATGCCACAATAAACCATCATGCTCTGAAATCTTCGAGAATAAGCAGGTGATCTCTTCACACGGCTTTTTGTTCATATCAATGACGTAAGCGTTTCCTTTTCTTTCAGCAGTCATCAAGAACCAGTCTTCTGGAATAACGATCCCAGGCTTCAGAACATGACATCCCTTCTTCGTAAAATGAACTGAATTCCCTCTATCACAAATCTGCGAAATGCTCAACAGATTGTGTTTCAGTTCTGGAACATAATTGACATTTTCAAAGCTGAGAACACCGTTTTGAACAGTTCCTTTCAAAGTGATTCTGCCAGATTCACCTCCCGCAAATGAGACATATCCACCATTAAATTCTTTGACATTCACAAGCTGGGATAAGTCTCCTGTCATGTGCCTGGAACAGCCACTATCCATGTACCAGAGGCGCACGGTAGTCCTCCACAGCTGTTCCTGCACGAGTAGCGGGATTAGTTAGATTTAGGAACCCAGCCCATAGTGGATCTGGGTTTCCCTTGAGCATCGAAATACGTTACTCTTTGCCACACTAAATTCTCTTTGTTTAGAAATTTTGAAACATTTCTGTGTGCGGCCTTTTGATGATATGACTTCATTGGATTGGATTGCATGCCATTGACCTTAGGTTTCCAAAACTGTCTTGACCAGTTAGAATTTAAACTTTCAAAAGCGTTACCAAAATAATTTCTCTGATTACGCTGAAAATTTGTTTGTCGATTCTGATTAAGGCGTTTGGCTGCATTCCAATCCTGATCAGAAGGTCTAGTCCTATGATGATCTTTGCTCTTCATCGTCTTAGTCCGAGCAGACTTCATAGACTCCGAACATTTAGATCGATTAGACGTAACTTTCTGATTTCGCCCTGATGATTTCTTGTCTGGTGTCCTTGGGAGTTTACCACAATTTCTGGCAATGTGGCCGGCAATGCCACAGTTAAAACAAGTTTGACGCTTCACATTTTGAACATTTTTGACATTAGGTCTATGCTTGTTCGATTTCATGTGATTCAACGTTTTAGTTTTCTGGCCATGTTTGATTTGTGGTTTTTCTTTAATCAACTTTTCTGCTGATGATTTCACCCTTTTACCAACCCCCTTTTCCTTTTCACTTACTCTTGATTCCGAATTTGAACATGTATGAGCTTCATCCAAATGTGTTTTATCAACACATTTATCATCTGAAACTGATTCAGGTTCACTTTCCGAACAAGAAGAAGTTTCAACAGTATGCTCTTCCTTAATGCATTTCTCGAGTGAAACTGATTCAGGTTCACTTTCTGATCCTGAAGAAGTTTCATCAACTTGCACTTCCTTAATGCATTTCTCGAGTGAAACTGATTCAGGTTCACTTTCTGATCCTGAAGAAGTTTCATCAACATGCATTTCCTCAGAGCATTTACTTTGTGACACAGGTTCTGATTCATTTGGTAATTCGGTTTCCAATGGGGTCCCACTAGATTCAACATTAGGGACACCCACTGAGACAGGTTCAGAAGAAGAATCAGGATACACTTGATTTTCTTGAGAAATAGTTTTAGTGGTTTCACTGAATGCATCCTTGGGGACCGCACCTGTAACATTATCACAAACTGAAACATTTGATATGTTATCATCACAAACATTAGCTGAAAAACAATCATCACCACAAATATTGTTCAAATCATCCACACAAACATTATCAGTTTTGCCCAAAACAGCAGGCTCACAAGACGAAACAAACGCAGAAAACGACGCAAACAAAGAATTTGTAAAAGCAATGTCTGACTCAGTTGGTTCAGAATAATATTCAAAATAAGGTTCAGAAATGTTTGAAACAATAACTGGTTCACTCCCATGAACATCATCACATCTTACTTCTGAGCTATCATCTGCACATGACAACGAGATGTTAGGATCAATTGTGCCTTTAGGAATAAACTTTAAAGTCGAGGGCTTTTGTGGCTCAACAGTTTTGTTGTGAACAGACGATTTGTTAGATGAGCCATAAGTCATTTTGCTTTCATTCAAGATCTCCTCCTCAGACATTGGCAAATAAGTGTAATTGTTATTGTATGGAGGAGGAGTCTGATTGTAACCTAAACCCGACCCTTTCTTTTTAGAGTAAGCCAATTGTTCATCACACAGATTTTTTACTAACTTACTGGAGGAATCAAATTTCTTGATGTTTAATTGATTGATTTGATATTTGTCTCTTACATTCTCCAGTTCCTTAGTTACTTCACATAATTTTTCTTTGACTATCATGAGTTGGGCTTTAGCTACACTGACATCGTCCTTTAGTTGAACGATGTCCTTACGCTGAGCTTCGACTTTCTCTTTGAAAAGTTTTTCATTTTTCGTTAAAGTGAAATTTTTTTCTTTTAATTTCATTGTAATCTTCGATTAGCTCAGCGTTGTGTATTCTATAAGCCTCAACACGTTCCCTACATTCAGGAGTGCAGAAAACTGAAAGTACCTCTTCTTTGGTGAGACCTTTGACAGGTGCTGACAGGATTTGAGTCATGAATGCGAAATCGTCAGCAGCAGTCTCTTCCTGTGGCTCAGGGTCATGCTCGTTTGAGGTCATGAAAGCAATGTTAGAAGTTGCAGCTTGATTATCTGGAGCTGATATGTTCAGACGCTCAATCTCAGAAGACCAATCAAAGTTGACATTTGGCTGCACCACCAGCGCTTGTGCTAATCCCTGCGGCTGTGGACTTCCAGAGGCAGCTGCATCTGCTATACTTGTAGTAGACACAAGAGCCCTTTCTCGATTAGGAGTAGCTGGTTGTGCAGGAGTAGTAGGATTCTGATCTCTGTTCATGGGTGGCTTCGGGCAGTTCCTAGCATAGTGTCCTTCCTCATGACAGTTGAAACAGCGAAGATTGAAGGGCACTTTAGAAGCTCCATTCCAAGCGTTACCCCACCTGTTTTTACCCGTTTTCTTCACAAACTTTTGAGCTCTGAATGCCGCCATTGCCATTTGCCAGGTGATATCCATTTCTTCAACATCATCTGGATGAATCTGTGACAAATCATCTTGACTCCACTTTGGTGGATCAAGCTTCCCTGCAAGAAAAGCATTCAAACAGTTGATTACAGAAGCTGCTATGTCTAGCTTTTCCTTTGACTGACTTGCGAAAAATGCCATCATCTCATTGTTCGTAGAGTGAGCAGAAGCAGAGGCAGCAGCAGAAGCCTTTCCAGCATTTTGAACTGAAGCTGGAGAAGCTGAAGAGACGATTTGATTTGAGGATCCAGATTGAGAGACAGAGGAATTATTTCGAAACATCTGAAATCCTCCTTGTGATAGAAGAGCTGTGTTGCTGTCGCTAGACGTGGTTGGAGCTATTGAGAAACCGGCAGCCAGCATGCTGTTCTTGTAGTTAGTCTCTCTCTGCTTGTCATCCAATTCACAAGCTTTGATGTGCGAGATCATCTCAGACAGGGTGCATCTTGCAAGATCTTTAGTCTTCTTGATCATAGCAACATGATGATCCCAACTCTTGGGCAAAGCATTGAGAAGTTGTCTGTTGGTGGAGGCGTTTGAGGTATGAATTTCTTCCATCTGCATTTGAGTCACCAGCTTGACAAACCTTTGGATCTGATTATCTACTGTTTCACCATAAATATGGTTGAAATTGTTGAAATTTTGTTGCAGCAAGTTCCTTCGACTTTCTTTCATGTCTTCGTTACCTTCATACACTTCTACCAGAGAGTCCCACAGTTCCTTGGCAGATTTGCAGGTGCGAAAGCCCATGGCAATATTAGGACCCAAACCCATGGTCAAGTAAGAGAAAGCTCGATCATCTTCTTCAACAATAAGCAAATCATCTTCAGTGTATTGTTCTCGAGGCTTCTTTACTTTAACATCAGGTTCAGTAGGACTTTCCATCATAATTTCCCTAGGTCCCCTCAAGATGCTGCGCCATAGCTTGTAATCTTTAACCTTAAGATGCTGTTCAAACCGCCACTTCCACTCGGGAAAGTCGTTGGCATCAGTTAGCCTAGGAATGCGTGATGTGGTCCCAAGCTTCGAATCAAGTTCTTGTTGCTGAGTTAGGGTAGACAATTCACTGTTGGTGGTTGACATTGTTAATTAATCAGTTAATTAATTAATTAATTTTATTTAGTCCAAGGTCAACAGTCCAAATGTCCGTCACAATGTGTCGTTGCGAGTCGAAACGGGGTTGCGAGTCAAAAACTTCTGCTGATTGCGAGTCGTAATGACGATGGTTGCGAGTCAAGTCAAACTGTGGATGCGAGTCGTAACCGAAGTGGTTGTGAGTCGTAACAAAACAGGATGAGCCGAAACCACGGTTGCGAGTGAAGGTCAAACAGCTGGTTGCGAGTCGTAACTGGGCAAGATGAACCGAAACCAAGACAGATTGCGAGTCGTAACTGGGCAGGATGAACCGAAACCAGCAACTGTTGCGAGTCGTAACTGAAACGTGATGAACCGCAACTAAGAGATTACGAGTCGTAACCTGCAAAACAAAAGTGATAAGAACTGTTTACTCGCAATCCCGACTTTTCAGCAAATTCCAAAATTCAAAGATATTGTAATCTTTGAATCTGTTGCACCGAAATCCCGAAAAATCAGCAAACACCAATGCTGAAATCAACAGAACCAAAATCAGTGATTTTTCAATGAATTTTTTTTAAGAACAGTCGATGAACAGATCTGCAAAAACACTTCAACAAACCGGATCAGTAATATATGAAACTTCTTGAATCCGATTGATATCAAAACCGAGCCCTTGAATGGCTTCAATGGCTCTGATACCAATTGTAAAACCCGTGAGGATCACAATGATATCAATCTAACCTTGTGAAAGTGCGGAAACCAAACACAAGGTGATTCAAGAAACAATATAAAGATCAAATAACAAATAATAAAGATGAATCAAACCGAAACTTGCATTCAACTGAAACGAAGACTGATACAAGATCGGATGGAACTCGGTTCCTTTGCTTGGTGTCGCCTGCCTTCAACTATTGATCAACAACCCTTAATCAATAGATTAAGGGTGTTTATATACTAAACTAGTAGGCCGAAAACTAGGCCCATGCGACTACCCTACTAGCCCAACCCACAAGTGTTTAACCCAAAACATAAACAAACTAATTACAAGATCAACCCCCAAACACTGTTAACCTACATGAATAAACCTTCAGGTTCCAACACTGCAGTTCCGTTGACACAGTGTGTCTTACCGGTGAGTTTACTAATATTTTTGACGCAACGCTCTCGTTTTTGCATAAAGCAATATTTTGTAGTATAAAACGTACATGAATTCACTTGTATGGAATTCAGAAACTTATTTCTCTTGTAAACTAGATCATGTACGTTCATTAAGGCATAGATCACTGTTCATTTAGTGTACGGAATGTACGGAAAAGTGACGGTTGTCACATAATAGTCCTTGTCATTGTAGTTATGAATGGTAAGATAGTTATTTTACCTAAAGTTAACAAACTTTTTAGTAGAAGTTAGCCTTAGTCCTTGTAGTTATGAAATGGTAAGATACTTATTTTACCTAAAGATAACAAGCTTTTTAACTGAAGTTAGCATTACACCTCAAACTCGTTACAAAATCAAAACCATAGAACATGCATCTGTTACAAAAAATAAAGTAATTATAGATATACCTAGGATATAAATAACTTAATAATGTGTCACGTGTCAACACCATATCATTCCTAAAAATACATTATATATCAAATTAATTTTATATTAATTTTTAAATCAGATTAATATCATGACAACATTGTTTTTTTTAAATTGCCTTAATATTCGCTCTTACTTCAAATACATCTTTAAGTTGACCAATATTTTTTATTAGATTAAATATGTTAAGTCTTCTTACAAAATCCACCATTACTTCAAATATATCTTTAATTTATAATATATAATGATAATGATAGTGATATTTTTAGTCAAATCTTATCAAACAGTTTTTATGAATTTTTTTAATATCAAATTTATAATGATATTGATCATTTTAATTAAATTACCAAATTTGTGTTCATGTTTATTATATGTTTATTATGTTGTTTAATGTTGTAGCAATTTACCGTAAATGTATGAAGTGCATATCAATATTTAACGTCAACGAAATTACTAGAGGCTTCAATATACGCACACAATCCTTACTTCTAGATTCAACTTGCATAACAAATAGTTCATACAACCGTGAATTATTTTATATCATTTGCCAAACACATGATTTTGAAGTGTATATCTGTCAAAATATGATTTGTTTTTAGTTTTTGGTTATTTAAAACTTTATATTTGATGTCATAATGCTGCAACTTCTCTGATATATTGTAACAACCCTTAAAAAGACCCCACAATAATATGTAATCAAAACTCCGAACACGTGCCGGCGAAAATCGAAAAAGAAAAGAGTTTAAAAAATATCTTGTCACATGGCGCGACAGAGACTTTGAAGCTCGTCGCGCGATAGGGCGAGATTCATCGGAGGCCACATGTCGCCACGTGGCAAGCCTACGTGGCTGACTCATGACATCTATGCCCTAGCTTGCCTCTTCGCGTGACGCGACCAGGCGCTTTTAGTTCGTTGCGTGGCGTGATGAGCTCCAGATTCCATCTGGATAAACATGGCTTCCTCGCGTGATGCGAGGGGGAAAACCATGTTTCATCGTGTGGCGTGACGACGTCAAATATCATGTATAAATAAAGGGGGTCTAGGACATTCACACTTCACAAATCGATTTATCAAAATCGAATTCTAAACTTTCGTGTCTATTCCCGTGTACGAAACCCTAATCGCTGAAACGATGCCCTGTCCGATTGATCTGAAACCCTAGCAACGAAAAGATGAAGTTCTGCCTGAATAAGGTGAAACGTCATACGTTGCGGTTTTTTTCTCATGATTATCGTTGAAGTTTGATTTTGTTTCTTACACTAATACGTGTTACATTGTGTGTTCATCTAGGAACCAAGACTTAAACCGAGAACACTTAAAAACCCTAAATTCTGCAATATGAGTTATTTTCTTTTTCTCACAACATTGTGAGTCATTCTCATTTATCAAATGCTTTCAAAACCCTAAATGTTTTCCAATTGTTACTTATATTACAGTGATTAAGTCTTTGTATTCTTACTGGAAAACTATTGTCAGTATAGTATGTGGGGTTTTGTATACACTACTTGATAAGCTTCACTAGTTGAGAGAATGATCAACAGTGATATGAGCACAGTCACAAGGATTGCCGAGTGACAAATACCAATGGGTAGTTGTAGGATATAAACAAATGTAAAAACCCTTAATGTTGTAGTTATAAGAAATCTGCTTTTCATATAAATGAATGAACTCACTAGTATTTTCTGTTGATCAAATGTTTTTAAAACGCGTTTCAGGTGATTTACTGTGAATGGAGGGAAAAAGTGCTACGAGGCACTCAAGTAAGTAAGTGGTTATGTCACCTGAATAAAATGTGTTTTGTAATTGAGGGTTTATCCCCATGGAAACCTTTTATTTAAATATGGGTTATACCCCACAGTTTATGAAATGAAAACTACGGTGTTTGAAACTCTGATATTATTTCTGAAACCCGGTCCTGATGAAATTTTCGCGGAAATAATTTTAATAAACATCGGTACTACTTATGTTGTTCACAGGGTATGGTCGAGGGTTGTGACATATATTTAATGAAAACTATTTCATTACTTAACTGGGTAACAATGTAAAAATAACTAAAAAGTTTCCTAAACAATTAATGACTGTAACGAAAGTTGTTAAGCACTTTAGAAGCGGGTTGGGAATTGGTTACCATGAACAAGATATTGCAAGCTTGTAGGATGATTATCAGGTGCACCTACTTGTCTTATTGTGCTCTACAAGCAAACAATTTTTTCTTATTCACCTCGTGTAATACACGAGACTATAACCTAGTGTGTGTTTGTAAGGGAATACTAGAACAAAAACTAACATGAGTTGAGAAAACCTTGAAAACCCTGAGTAACCCTTGGTGTAACACAACATATTTTTTAATAAAAATTTTAGAGCATATAATACACATATTTTTTAGCCTTTTAAGCAAAAAAAAAAAAAAAAAAAAAAGGCACAGAGTAGATATTTATAAAAAAAAACTAACTAAAAATAGGTAACATGTGTGTAACATATGTGTTGTTTAGTAAAGGTGTTGTTACACGCCTGTTACATACGGAATTTATAATTTTTAAAGTTATTTTTGGGGCTTTGTTGGTTTAAAACGTTTGAAATTATGTATATTACGTGCCCGAATTTTTTTATATAAAATAGTTTGTTATATAGGATTTTAGGAGTTTTCATGTAAGACTTTTTATTTAAACTCATACACACACGTTAATTAGCTAAATAAAAAACAGTAAACACGTCAATGCAATAATGTGACTACTTTTAGTATTTTTAACAATATTATTAAAGATTACATGCATGACAATGCAAGTAAAAAATATATCAGAAAATTAAATACATGAGCAATTCATGATGCATGTGCATTGACGTACTAATATTGATGGTATTTCTAGTAGAATGCCACCACCGCCCCATTTCCTGTGATTTCTCCCACCGCCCCATCAAGTAGGTTTTATTAGAGGTGATTTTGCATGTGAATTTGTTAGGATTAGAATTGAAAGAAGAAATAAAACTATAGAGAAGAAGTTAATCAAAATTCAAGCTAACCTTTTGATGATTAGTTAAACTCTATTTAACCAACGATTCATGAGTTCTTTATTACAGTCAAGTCCTTCTACTGTACTATTCTAGCTCTGACAGTTTTACAAGGGAAATATATAAATCAATAATTTATTAATATAACCAGAAAACTTGTTAAGTTACATCAAAACAGAAGGTAGACGGGCAACAAGCTGCGCCGCCAACCCTTTCTGAATTGCAAACCCCAACCTCCCAAACACAAACCCCTGCCCCTTGGGGTCGAACAATTGCTATGGATAACCCGTTGAACCCTCGTCAAGAAGTTGATGGCTTCTGGCGCTAGAGAGCCAAAAGTATCAAAGGCAACATAAATGCATCAAAATAATTGGCTTGTTTGCATGTTTGTTAGTGGAATTATAGCCAAAGTGCCAAACTTTATTATTTTGATCCAAGAGGTTTAAGACTAAAATCATTAATATATAGTCAACAAAAAGTTTTCGGACCCAAGTTTATTGTTTCGGGCCAATTTTTCTAACCCAAACATTTCAAGCTTAATTGTAAAACCGAAAGCTGCAATTGAACCCATATGTGATATCAAAAAACCGTTAATATGGGACTAGCTCATTTGTTAGAGACTCTGGAAGGTCATGAGCTCAATCCCAAGCAAAGAGTAAATTATGATTAATTTGGTGTAAACTAGAAATGAGTAGCCGTTTCCGTTAAAAAAAAGTGATATAAAAAAACCCAAACCAATTTGTTTCCTAAAACTGAAACAGGTCAAGTACACCTCACACATTTATTTTTGTTAACCATTGGGTGTCAGCCCAATGGCCACCAGCCCACATTCTAACCCGGAAGTGGCGGGTTCGAGTCTTGCTCGTTCCCAATGCCCCTACGGTAGCGGATTTACCCCCAGACTCAGGCTTGCTGGGTGGCGGTCTGCGAGGTGGGATCACCTCGACGGTTGGGAGGACCGTGGAATATCCCCCCACATTTATTTTTGTTTTTTATATGTATAACCTGTCTTACTGAAAATTGATTGACCCCATAATTTTCATAACAATCAACACTTTTGTGACAATTAAAATCACATGAAAATTACCAACAAAAACCCATACGGAGTTGCTAATCTAATAAAAAACCCTAGTTCTAACCCCCCCCCCTCCCCCCAAATTCGAGGACCCTACTCAATCCCATGGAAAAGAATTCGGTGACCTAATCTAGTAAGAAAATATTTGCTAAAAGACATATGAAGACATAAAAGAATTATAACATGTGAAGAAAATTCCTAGATCTGCCACGGTTAGCCATTAGTTTGACAAGAGTTAATTCGAGCCCATTTCAATTTCATTCAAGTTTTGTTTCAAATAAAAAGGCATCAAGCATGTTCATTTATAGGAGTACATGTTCATATGTTCATTTATAGGAGTAAAGAGGAGACAAATAGTATGTTATTTATAGAAAATATAACAAAAGTTTTCCATCATATAATATAAAGCAAATGCCCGGATAGTCTTTGTGGTTTCGCATTTTTTTCACCTGTAGTCCCCAACTTTCTAAAATTACCTGAATAGTCCCCAACTTTTCATTTTTTGTTTCCGGATAGTCCCTGGGTCTAACTTCAGTTTGTTTTCTCTGTTAAATGGGTGTGAAATGACAAAAATACCCTTTCCTTTAAAAGACCAAACCACAGGGACTATCCGGGCATCTTCTTCATTTTTAAAGAAAAACCCCACCACCACACTTCATCTTCAACCTCCACCCACCATCACCCTCCTTCACCCTAACATGACCTCACCACACCACACTACACCACACCACACCACACAACATACGACTTTGACCCACCTTTCAGGTTCTCACCATTCCACCCAACATCCTTCTTCCGATCTCCATCACTTCTCCGATCCATCACTTTCCGATCAACCCACTTCCGTCTTTCAGGTAACCCCACTCCCTCTTTCCCCAACATTCTTTTTTATTTCAATCTTCAACTCGCCTTTTTTTCTTTTTAATAATTAATAACCGTACTTGTTCTGTTCTTGATTATTTTACTCTAAATATGTTTTTAGTTAGTTGTTTTTGATCTTCCTAATGTTTGGTTTGACAGAATCAAGTGACTGAAAGTTTTGTTTGCGTTAACTTCTTCCTAGGGTTTGCTCCATCATTATTCATTTCTGTTTGTTGCAGAAATTCTTAACTCAGTTAAGTCCTGTTGACTATTATTCACAGTATTCAAAAGATTAAATTAACTTGCAGTGGGAACTTGGATTAGTTTTAGTGATGCAGTGGGTGTTGAATACTTTTTGATGATGCTAAGGTATTGAATATTGATAACAGCAATATTATGCCGTCGGTTCGGCGTTTTTCCAGAATCGATACTTTCAAGCTGAAGGTTCAGATCGAAAAGAGGCTCGGTTCACAAAAGGCTGACAAGTACTTCAATCTAGTCCCCAGGTATTTAAGTATTAAGCTCGGGAAATCAGAGTTTGATAAGCTTTTTATCGGTTTAATAGGTCGGGAAAATGTTCGCCTTCACAATGAACTGATCATAGCTATTGTGAAAAATGCTGCTCTTTCGAAAATACCTTCTCAGAAACGTGTGAAGAGTGATGGTCCTTTGCCTTTAAAGGTCCCTAACGGGACCCATCCGGTGACTGATCTTCAGTCTCTATGTGCGTTTCCTCGGTCCCCTAGGAAAGTACGAACACCGAATCTTCGTGAAAGCAAGTTTAAGGACCGAACGGTTCCTTTTTCCCAACATTTGGTAACGACAAAAGTTCAACAACAACAACAAAGTGCTACTGAGTTGTTTTCTTTAGGTAGCAAACCGCAACTTGAAGTTAATTCTGTTGAAGATGGGGAAGAAGTTGAGCAGGATGCAATAAGTCCCGGTGTTTATAGTAGAAACCCCGTTAGTGCGCCATTTGGCATCACAATCCACTAAAAAAAAACGAAAATTACGCATTAATGGTCTAGATTCTGCATACCGTAATGAAAATTACGCATTAATGTTTCAGGCGATATTGTTGATGGTAGGATTATGGCAGTTCAGGTGACTGTGGTGGTGATGGTGGAGGGTGGAGGAGGGTGATGGTGGGTGGAGGTTGAAGATGAAGTGTGGTGGTGGGGTTTTTCTCTAAAAATGAAGAAGATGCCCGGATAGTCCCTGTGGTTTGGCCTTTTAAAGGAAAGGGTATTTTTGTCATTTCACACCCGCTTAACAGAGAAAACAAACTGAAGTTAGACCCAGGGACTATCTGCGAACAAAAAATGAAAAGTTGGGGACTATTCAGGTAATTTTAGAAAGTTGGGGACTATAGGTGAAAAAATGCGAAACCACAGGGACTATCCGGGCATTTTTCTCTATAATATAGTATTTTTATTTATAAAAATAAGAGTAAAATGCACGGATAGTCTCTATGGTTTGGTGAAATTTCACCTTTAGTCCCTAACTTTTTAAAATTACACTCTTAATCCCTGTGGTTTGACAAGTTGTTACGCGGGTAGTCCCCAAAGCAGATGCAGGTTAGTTTTTCTGGTTAAGTGGGTGTGAAATGACAAGGACTATCCGAGTAACAACTTGTCAAACCACAGGGACTATCTGAGTAACAACTTGTCAAACCACAGGGACTTTCCGAGTAACCTTCATCCGCTTTGGGGACTATCCGAGTAACAACTTGTCAAACAACAGGGACTAAGAGTGTAATTTTAAAAAGTTAAAGACTAAATGTGAAATTTCACCAAACCACAGGGACTATCCGTGTAGTTTACTCTAAAAATAATCAAACATGTACATGACACCACCACTTCACCCATTATTTCTTATTTTTGAAATTATTTTAAAATATATTTGTAAATACATAATAAAAAAATGGAATAGTTGAAGTTGGAACCAAAAAGCTTGTAGTCAAGTTGTATCATGGTTCTTCAAATGATTGTGGATTTTAATCCTATACTGAATAGTAGATTTAGAAATAAGTTTAGAGTGTGTATAAGACATTCTAAAAAATGATTAAAGTTGGAATTACCATTAATATGACAGAGATAAAACATGAAACATTTTTTCCACTAAATTAATTATTTAAGATTAGAGTCTTCAAGCTTTAAAGGCATTTCACCATTTAATCTATGTCACCACAAAAATATGCACATGTTAATAAAGAACCCAAATAGCCAAACCAATATAATAAGTATATAACTAAAATATTTTTGTCATAACCGATGTTAATGGTTCAGTTATAGCTCTTGGGTCACCCGAATAATATGTGTTAACTCAAACCATGTTATAAAAGAATCGAACTAAGTTAACCAACTTGAATTACATCCAGTCGAACTGAACCACCAATACATAAACAGGGCAATACCATGTATGGTTTACATTAATCAACGACAAAGTAAAACTAAGGTTGTTTTCTCCCAATGACGACAACTTAAACATGTATTCTTCCGTCAACTAGTTTAGGTAAGATGTATTAATTAACATGGAATCATCGACCAAAACCAAACAGTTTGACCGATTAAATACTGTTAATAACCAATTAACCTAGCCCGACATTTTTACACACCATGCATGCATGCAATATAAAGTTATTGATGGATTTGACACTCTTTTGCACGCTAGCCTAAATTACTGCAAGAAAAACGGTGGAAAATGAAATGTGACTTAAACCTAACTTGAAGTGATGGCCACCCTTTGAATACTAAATCAAAATCGATTTTTACAAGCATATTATTTAAGAAATAAAAGGGTTAGTTAATGCTATGAAATTAAGCAACATCCTTTCATAAGGAAGTATCTCAGACAGGGGCGGACCCACATTGGTGTCACTGGGGTCCCCGGACCCCAATCTTTTTAAAAAAAATAGTAGATTCGGTATATTAAATTGTATATGGACCCCATAAATACAATTAGGTGGACACTATAGAAATAAAAAGAAAGCTGGTGTAGTGGTAAATCTCCCTCTTTTCCACCAAGAGGTCATGGGTTTAATCCTTGATAAGCCCATTTTTCTTATTTTTTTTAAAAATCTAGTTCAAACATCACTTTAACTCGACCCGAACGAGGACCGACCCGAAAATGGACCCCATTGAAATAAAATCCTGGGTCCGCCACTGATCTCAGACCTAATTTTAACCTGCTAACGTCCCTAAACATACCCAAAATAGAAAAAAGAAAACAACCCTCTCTTAACAAAATTTTGCCATATTGGATTCCATACACATGTTAGAATACATATAGTTGTAAAAATAACTCATGAGTATAAATTGTTAGAATACATGTAGTTGTAAAGAGTATGAGTATAAATTAATAATATATATAGGCCAGTTAACGTACAAAATGGCTTACGTACATTACGTACACGATTGTTTTCCAACGTGCCATTTTATGTTTCAAACATGCGATTTGTGATTTTAAAAATCCCCATGCGATTTTGTATAACACCCATACGATTTCACCCATACATAACAACATGCGACTTCCAGATCCCCATGCGATTTCACCCCATATACACTCCCATGCGATTTCATATAACATGTGATTTCAAGTCGCGTACGTAATGTATGTTAAACCCAATTGTTCAATACACTTTTTCTATATATATGTGTGTGTGTGGTATATGTATATAGACACTCGGCTTTTATTTTGCATAAATATTCTATATAATCTTATTTTGATCAATTTGCGGATAATGAGTCATTATAAGTTTTTTTTACAAGTACAAGTGTGAGTACTTTAATACAGCAAAATTGGGTTGAGACATTATTTTTCTCTTTTTTATATGTAAAAAATTTATTATTTTAGAATTATGTTGAAACAACACCTTTTTAAAATAAGAAAATATGTTAATTTTTTATAATATTAACTCAAAATAAAACCACAAAATCTTGACTTTGTTAGTAATCATCAAAACATACGGAAACAATAAGAAAACTTTTTACCAGTTTGACTATTTGCACCAAGATGTCCCATTTATCTAAATATGGACATATGGTGGAAATTCATTAGTGGATGTTGTTCATTCTGAGTTATTTTTTCACACTTTTCGAATTTTGTGATCATAGAAATAGTTATTGTAAAGTAATTTAACTTTTTAGCGAATTGTAGTATGTATGATCCATCTATTTTTCCTATTTAAGCGCTAAAGCTAAAAATCAACAAAGCAAGGACAAAAACGACTTGGATTGTATTTCATTGAACCCAAATATTTGTAGGGCATTAAATTAAACATACGAACTTAAACACTTTGCTATAATGTATTAGCCACATCATCATATACATGTGTGCAAATACTATTTACAATAGTGGATTAAGCCAAAGCCAATATAGTTGGATGCATTAATGTAATATATATATATAGAGGCTGGTTAACGTACAAATGCGTTTATCTTACATTACGTACGCTACAATCTCAGCCGTCAGATCATTTTCCTGCATTGAAAATCGCATGTTGTTTTTTTGTAACAATTTCGCATGTTGGTTTTTTAACATGCGATTTCTTCAAAATTACCACATGCGAAATTGTTACAAAAACCAACATGCTATTTCATCAAAATTATCACATGCGAAATTGAATTACCACATGCGAAATTGTTACAAAAAAACAACCTGCTATTTCATCAAAATTATCACATGCGAAATTGAATTACCACATGCGAAATTGTTACAAAAAAAACAACCTTCTATTTCATCAAAATTATCACATGCGAAATTGAATTAACACATGCGAAATTGTTACAAAAAAACACCTGCTATTTCATCAAATTTATCACATGCGAAATTATTACAAAAAAAAAACAACATGCGATTTTCATTGCGGGAAGATGATCTGACGGCTGAGATTGTAGCGTACGTAATGTACGATAAGGGAATTTGTACAGTGGGCTGGTTAACGTACAAATGCGCTTATACATTACGTACGCTACAATCTCAGCCGTCAGATCATCTTCCCGCATTGAAAATCGCATGTTGTTTTTTTGTAACAATTTCGCATGTTGGTTTTTTAACATGCGATTTCTTCAAAATTACCACATGCGAAATTGTTACAAAAACCAACATGCTATTTCATCAAAATTATCACATGCGAAATTGAATTACCACATGCGAAATTGTTACAAAAAAAACAACCTGCTATTTCATCAAAATTATCACATGCGAAATTGTTACAAAAAAAAAACAACCTTCTATTTCATCAAAATTATCAATGCGAAATTGAATTAACACATGCAAAATTGTTACCAAAAAACACCTGCTATTTCATCAAATTTATCACATGCGAAATTATTACAAAAAAAAAAACAACATGCGATTTTCATTGCGGGAAGATGATGTGACGGCTGAGATTGTAGCGTACGTAATGTACGATAAGGGAATTTGTACAGTACCCTTTACCTATATATATATATAAAAGATAACTTTGTCCAAGTTTCTTCATGTAGACAATGATATTATTGGAAGTACTATTGTGATAGGTTAGATGCACTGTTAATATGTCCCAAGTGTTTTGATAAGAACCAATCGGTTGATAAATAATCCGTTAAGTGGATCAAGCTCAAAAGAAATTAGCAAGTACTTTGTAGCGGGACAGACTAACTGTAAATGAAAATGTGGACACAATATAAAAAACAACGTTGATGAAAAAGGAACCTAAAACTAAAATATTAAAAATAAATAAATAAATCCAGAAAGAACAATAAAAAGTGAATTGTATTTTTGAATTAATTATAAATATCGTACATAGGTCTAAATATAATTATCAATAACTAGTAAAAAAGAAAAAAAAAAAATACAAGGAAAGCAAAAGCAGAAAAGGAAATGCAAAAAGCAAAGTAAAGGGTAAAAAAAAAAGAAAAGAAAAGAGTCTTATAACGGATTGAAGGAGAATCGTGCCCGCAACCTTGTGGCATAAGGAGCTTCCTACCACTTAGCCAAGGGAACTATTGTTGTTCAGATGGAGCAAAAATGTATGTATTATGTATAAAATATGAAAAACAAGAAGTTAGTGGAAGCCACATACCAATATATGATTGGCATATAGTCATACCTAACGTCGTCGACCAATAGGAATCAAGTACTATTCAAGTGGTTTTCCTTAACAATTATATAGTAACAGTGATAGTAATTATATAGTAACTAGTATTTTTGACCAGCCACGGATTGTGGTGGCGTCAAAACTTAAATAACTCGAATTTGTATTGTTAGATATTTGATCCGACTCGTTTTTAAACAAAATTTACGTCAAAACGTAGAACAAATGAAAAAATACATAAAAATAAGTACGAAAACATATTATATTTGATCTGACTCATTGCCGAGAAAAATTTACGTCAAAACGTAAACCAACTTGGATTTATGCCGAAACGTACTTAAAAACACGTAAGAAAGTGGTTTTTTAATTTAAAAAATGGTACCGCGCATTGCGGTAACATTGAAACGTAAAGTCATTCAAACTTATACTGCCTAGTGAAAACGTATTATATTTGAGAAACAAAAAAAGAAGACTAAAACTAAAAAAAAAAGAAAGAAAAAAAAGGAAACCATGAGAAATGTTATTTATATATTATTATTTTGCAACATATTGTTGCATTAGGAGTTGTATTCATTGCTTAAAGTTTAGTACTATTAATTTGCATTGTTGCATTAGATTATATACTATTAATATTCATATACTATTTATATATTATTATTTTGCAACATATTGTTGCATTAGGAGTTGTATTCATTGCTTAAAGTTTAGTACTATTAATTTGCATTGTTGCATTAGATTATATACTATTAATATTAATATTAATATTTATATATTATTAATATTATTTAAAACATTAGTATGCATGTTTAGTTGTAAGTTGTGCTTAAATGTTTATACCTTAATCAAATATTGGTTGTCGGCTGTGCTTAAGTGCTTGTACCTTAATAATGTATTCATGTTTAGTTGTAAGTTGTGCTTAAATGTTTGTACCTTAATCAAATATTGATTGTAAGTTGTGCTTAAGTGGTTGTACCTTAAGCAAACAATGGTTTCATTACCTTACCAAATTCAATATGTTTTTTATGCATGTATGGTTGTAAATTGTGCTTAAATGGTTGTACTCTAATAAAATAATGGTTTCATTATCTTACCATATTCAATCGGTTTGATCCATTCAAAGTTGTGTTGTTTTATTTGTAAATTATTATTTATAATAATCTAATTAGTTTAGTCAAAATCTTGTATAAATATAATTTGCAACGTATTGATGCAATGGTTGTTGTAATGTTTGCATTATGGTTTGTATAGTAGTAATGATATATATTATATATAGATTACGATGAACCTGTCAAACGGGAAAAATAGACGCGAGTTCATCGTAACGCGCAAGTCCTAGATCAACTTAGTTTTTTTAATTCTATGTTTTACGTTTCGGTTTAATTTCTTCGCATTAACACCGCAACTTCAGTATCGGTGGTCGCTGGCAGTAGTGTGGCATTAGTGCTCGCCCCCGCCGCAACGCGGGGGTTGTTAAATACTAGTTAAAAACTATAATTAAGCAACAAGTTTAGGCAATGGTTGGTTGTACCCTAGCCTTTGGGGGTTTTTCAAAATAAAATGGATTGTGTGATTCTACTTCACACATCTGTCCACACATCTAGCAATACATCTTATTTATAACATTTTGTTGATTTATTAGTTGTAATTTTAACAAAAATGGTTGTACCCACTTGTTTTTTTTTTTTTTTTGTCTTTAAAATTTATTTTGTCTTTAATTATTATTTTACTTTTAACCCAAATACTTTAATAATTTTACAACTTAATCACAACATCATTGGTTGTAACATGTGCTTAAGTGGTTGTACCTTAGTCAAATATAGGTTGTAAGTTATGCTTAAGTGGTTGTACCTTAATCAAATAATAATGGTTTCATTACCTTACCAAATTGAATATGTTTTGTATACATGTATGGTTGTAAATTGTGCTTAAGTGGTTGTACCCTAATCAAATAATGGTTTCATCCATTCAAAGTTGTGTTGTTTTATTTGTAAATTACTATTATTTATAATAATCTAATTAGTTTAGCCAAAATCTTGTATAAATATAATTTGCAACATATTGATGCAATGGTTGTTGTAATGTTTGCATTATGGTTTGTATAGTGGAAATGATATATATTATATATAGATTACGATGAACCTGTCAAACGGGAAAAATAGACGCGAGTTCATCGTAACGCGCAAGTCCTAGATCAACTTGGTTTTTTTAATTCTATGTTTTACGTTTCGGTTTAATTTCTTCGCATTAACACCGCAACTTCAGTATCGGTGGTCGCTGGCAGTAGTGTGGCATTAGTGCTCGCCCACGCCGCAACGCGGGGGTGTTTAATACTAGTTATATATAATAGTAATCATTCACCGCATCACAAGGCAACATGTGTAAGCTTACTAGTAAGGGGTATTTGAGTTCATTTAGGTAGAGTGGGGTTCTAGAGTGAACACAAGTGTATTTGTGAATTGAGTGAACAAATTTTGGCCATTGATTTACACAGATGTATGGCTAGGATTTCATCATCAAATCCTAGCCATTGATTTACACACGTGTATGGCCAGGATTAGTTCACTCAGTTCGCAAGATACACTAGTGTTCACTCTTGAACCTAATCCCATTTAAATACGCACATGTTGGTACCGATATATGTACGTATGTTCATTGGATCAGGTTTCAGGTTATTCAAATTCGAAAATTTTATTTTAAAACTGAATTTGAATAATAAACTAACGAAAACGAATCCAACGGGGCCACATAAAAAAGTCCAATTGCCAAATAATAGCCAGCAACTACAATGAAAGAATCAAATTCATATCTGAAAGTTTAAATGTAGAACTCAATAACTTAAAAACTTGACAGCATTAGCCCCAAAAGTTCTAACAACAACCCAAAACAGTAATTAAAAAAAAAACATTTAAAAGCACAATGCTGAGTGCTTAAGTGCTGACAGCCCAGAATCAGATAGATTTCTAATTGAGATTAGAGAAGCCCATATAACTCGAGCCCAAAGCACACTGCTGATTGCTAATTGCCCAGAATCAGATAAGACTACCTCAGAGTTAAAAGCCTAAATATGAGTTGACTTTTATTTTGCTCTCCGTGATTTGGTCATTTTAACGGTTTTGTCCCAATAGTTTATTAATAGCCATTTTCCTCCCTGATTTTTCTAACTTATAGTCATTTTGCTCCCCGCCTCTAACTCCATCCAAAAAATCCATCAACTAGAAGGGTATTTTGGTTATTTTATAGATAAAGCAAGAACATGTAAGTCTTTTCACCTAAATAAACCTATAACTTGTTTATTTACATATATAAGTAATTCTTTTCTGATCCCCCATCTTTCCAACCACTTTTTCTACCGGCCACCACCATCCACAACCATCCACCACCTCCTACAGCTACCACCTGCCGACCACGACTACCGCGACGTTAGAGCCAGGGAGTAAACTACCGAAATACCCCTACTTTTAATTGAACGTTTTAACTGAGTTAGAGCCAGGGAGCAAACCGGCGACAAACTCGAAAGATCAGGGAGGAAAATGGCTATTTTTAAACTACTAGAGCAAAACCGTTAAAATAACCAAACCACAGGGAGCAAAACGAAAGTTAACTCTCCAAATTTTATGACGGGTGATCGGGTCAGTTCGGTTAAAACTTCATAAGTTCAAATTTAATCCAAAGACCGGATTCATAAGTTCAAATTTAATCCAAAGACCGGACTCCGAATATAGTTAGGACACCTGATTTTTCCGTTTCAAATAATGAACCTCCTAAATATACATGCTACCGTTGTAATGGGAAATACTACGTGTGCAGTGACGGACCCATGATTTATTTTCTGGGGGTGCGAACCAAGGGTTCAACTAAACTTTCAAGGGGTGCGGTCGAGACTTTTGCCTATAAAATACACAAAAAGATTAAATTTTAAGGGGGGCGCCTGCCACCCAAGGCATGCCTTGGGTCCGCCCTTGCGTGTGTAATCAACTAATCATAACTTATTGCAAGAGTGAACTGGACCCTGAAAGTTCGACACACCATAGATTAGATCTATTGTAGTCACTAGTGCATTGTAAATCACTATAAAAACCAATCACCATGAAGATTAGACGTATTGTTGTAATCAACATTTCATCAAACACGTACTAAAATTAAATATTTTTAGATGTACCACATTTTATGTTTATCGTCAAACAAAAACAAGCATACTTATTTTCTTAACAAAAGAACAAGCATACTTAAGTCTTTGTATTCATTCATTAAACTTACATAAAGAACAAGCGCCAATGTGGGGCGGCCTAGGCAAAGAGAGTAGTTATGATAATTTATGTAAAGTAGAATAGAAGTAATACCTGCCGTTTATAAAAAAAATAAAAAATAAATAAATAAAATAATAAATAAATAAATAAAAACCCTCTACTCGTGATCTAATTATATACATATTAAAAATCAAACGTAATTAACAGTAATGAGGCCATTTTCGTAATTTGCATATTAAAACCAGCTGTCAGGTGAGTCTCAGGCCACACAGAGAAGAGACAGGGGCGGACCTAGAGGTTACCGGGGGGTAACCTCCGCTACGGCTTGGCTCGGAAAAATTTGACGTTTTTAGTGTAAATTTTGGAAAAATTTGATGTTTTTTCGATTTCGTTACGGCTTATTTATAAAACATTACGGCTTGGCGTGAATCCTAGATCCGCCACTGAGAAGAGAGATAGACGGGGGAAATATCTAGAGAGAGTGATGGAGGAGGAGCCGACCATGGCCTCTGGCCAGCCTCCTCACCCTGGTTACGCACTTGGCCGGTGATGATCGTAGTGGTGTCGCCGGCCTCAGTATTTTCATCCATCTGAGGCCTACGCAGATAAGGAGTCGCCGGCAATGGCCTCCGGCCGGCCTCCTCAACCCGGTTACGCACTTCCGGTGATGATCGTAGTGATGCCGCCGGCCTTAGTGTTTTCATCCATCTGAGGCCTACGCAGATAAGGAGTCGCCGGCCATGGCCTCCGGCCGGCCTCCTCAACCCGGTTACATACCTCGCTGATGATGGTGGTGGTGGTTGTATAGTGTTTCATTTGTGTGGTTGGTTATGACCACTGCCTTAGCACTGTCAGTTACTTCCACTACCGCCACCGCCATCGCCACCTCTTGCAAATCTAAAACCCTAACCCCAAACCCTTCTTTCTCTTACTTGTAGAATTTTTGTGTCGTTGGCTGTGTTTAAGCTGACGATTGTTAGGCTGTGATGAGTATCAAAATCATATTGATCATTGATGAAGATGGCGCGACAAAGGTGATGGATGGTAGGTATAGACCTGCAACCCACCTAGCAGTCAGCTTCTTTCTGAACTCTGAGCCTTAGATTTGTTTTTATTCTGTCTTTGATTTTTAATGTTTTTCCGGTGTTTGCAAATGTCTTGATATATATATGTGTTTATGGTATGCTTTCCGCTGAATTGGTTGATTTGTGATAAGGAAAACAAATTAGGTGTTAATCGATTGGTAAATTTGGTGTTAATTCTTTGTTGAGAAATTTGGTCTTAATCGATAGGTAAATTTGTGTAGGTCAGCGGTGGTCCGACAACGATGATGGTGGCGCCGTTAACGGCGACGATGGCAGTTTGGTTTCTAACAAAGGTTCCAACCGTGACAGTGATGTTGAGGTGATGGTTATCGCCAAGTTGAGACCCGATTGCTTAATTTTGTTTAACCGATTACATGTAAGGTGATTATGGTGATTAGGAGGTGACTGTCGATGGCAAGGCAGGCCGCCGGCCATAGTGTTTTACGGTTAGGCGGTGGTGGTCCTACGGTAGTGCACAGTGGTGATGGGTGTTGGAATGAACTATGATGTTTAATGTGGTGGTTGTTGATGGGATGGCTAGCTTGGACGATGGAGACCAAAAGAGATTTACACTATGGCTGGAGTGGTCATGTTTGATGACGAGTACGGGTGATGTTTCCGGTGACAGAACCGCCATAAGTCAGTGGACAAGGGTGGTGGTTTGGATAATAAACGGGTGGTGACCGAAAGCTAGGAGTCTTAAACGGGTCTCTTTCCCTTAGTTAACTCAGTTAACTATGGTCAACGGTGACGAGACGGGTTAGATTTGTTCAACAATAGAAACAGAGGATTCGGGAGAGGTATAAACACAAACGCTCGAAAAAATTAAACTTTTGATTATTTAAAGTTTATTGTGTATAGTTTGTTGATTATGGATTTGTTGTAGTGAATGTAGCTAGATTTAATGAATGTGGTTAATTTGTATACGATAAATCAAGTTTTGGTGGAGCTCTTGCTAGGGTGGGCACAAAGTACTACATGAAAGAGGTGTAGAAAGTAAAATCATCTGCATCACAGGCTTATTTAGGAATCACCAACAGTCCATGGATTATCAAAACTATACGGGGTCTGGTTACAAATGTGATCCTCTTCATTTGAAGGTGAGTTTTCTTAAGGGTTATATACATGTTTTGTTACTTGCAAGTTATAACCTTGAATTATGTGGATTTCAATCTTCACATTTCTTTCCTTTTTACCGAAATAAATAGTGAAAATTGTATGTTATAACTGTAGATTACCCATCATCAATATATATTGGGTATAAGTTATAATTTTCTTTATGAATCTAGGATCTTGAGAGTTAAATGGATGTCATGATGTGGTCTTAATCAGTGTTGTAAAAGTCGGATTACTCGGCCGAGTACTCGGCGAGTACTCGGTCCTCGGACCCCCTCCGAGGCGACTTCCTCCTAGGCGGTCTCAATTAGTCGGCCTCGGGATTACTCGGGAGTACTCGGTGCCTAGTCGGCCTAGTCGGCGTCTAGTCGGACGTAGTCGGCCTAGTCGGGCTAGGCGGTCAACGTGGTTTGTTGACTTTTAATCGGTCAAACTCGGTCAAAATCGGCCTACTCGGCCTTGTACTCAGACTACTCGGCCTTGTACTCAGACTAGTCGGACTTGTATTCAGAATATTTGAACTTTTAACATGTTTCATTTTAAATTATACTCAGTTGACATGAATTATGCTTATTTTAACACATAAATAATATATAACAATTAACTTTCTTTATATTTACCATGTCCGCGTACTCCCCGAGTACTCTCCGAGTACTCCGATTACTCCCAACTCCCCAGTCGGCCGACTAGGGACCGCCTAGCGACTTTTACAACACTGGTCTTAATAAAAAAAAACTAGCAATATCATAAACATAATAGTGCTGGTGTTTGACAACAAATTGGATCCTTCAAATTTTTAGTTATATTTTATCAACATTAAATATCTAAAAGAGATGCTTGCTTCTACATTGCAGGTCTCAACTTGTGGTTAGTGTTGTAAGTCTTACCTATTTGCGAAGACCCCGTTTTAGTACGTAATTGGCACCTTTCGAATATAGACAGCAGAACGAAGACCCCGTTTTAGTACGCAATTGGCACATGTTGAATATGGACGGCAGACCCAATACGCATGTCATGATGCTGAAAAACACTAGTTTCTTTTAAGAATACTTTTCTTATTTTCTAATTTTCTTTAACAATAAATACTTTTCTTATTTTCTAATTTTCTTTAACAATAATATAATGCACACAGATGAAAATTTTCAATGTATGTAGGTGCGTCCGTTAGTACTTTTTTTTTTTTTTTTGGATGGCAAAATGGAATATTATTATCAACCAACAAAACCACCCCCTAGCAAGTAGCTGAGGAGCCAAATATTATTAGCATCTCTAGAATGTTATTTTGGAACATGGTATGGTGGGATTCTATTTAGGTCAAATATTATTTATAGCAATCACGATTGGTGTCCTAATATTCCAGGTTCACCTAACATCTGTCTATCTTTCAGGGGATAGTGATTCATCTATATATAAAAAGATGAAGTCAAGGCACTCAAAATTAAATCAAGTTGTCAGGTTCACCAAAACGAGCTCGAGCTTAAGCTTAGTCATTTAATAAATGAGCCCAAGTTTGACTGACTAGTCTCACGAGCCTAAACGAGCTTATTATATATAGATATTATATTTTTAATTCCACGTAATAAATATAAAACTGCATAGTAAATATTATTGTGTATATAATTGGGATTAATATAACTACATAATGTATAAAATTATTAAATATTTAATAAATAATAAACAAGTTGAGCCGATCCGAGCTCAAAAATTTCCTCATAAGCCGAGTTCGGCTTTAAAAATAAAGCTTCAAGCACTTTAACACGAGCTCTTATAAGTTAAACGAGCTGGGATCAACCTTGAAAAATTATGCTTCATAATTTAATTAAACGGATTATGTAAAAACAGCAATGAAAGGGGAACAAATTAAATGATGTATATTTTATGTAACGAACCTCTTAAATTATTTTAATAAAAATTCAGAGATTCAGTTGAAAAAACTTCATCGGTCATCCACATGTGAACCCATTCATATTATTACTATATGATAAAAGTTAAACACAATGAACATAAAAGTTAAACACAATGAACAGTGTTCCATTGTTTATTTTTTAAATTTATCATATAGTAATTAGGATGGTATCGGGTATAGATATTGGTCTCAAATTTATCAAACCGGTATATTTTCGGTACCGATTTTGCACAGGTATTCACCAGTTTTTACCCTCAAATACCGGTACCGTACCAGTACCGACCGGTACCGAACCGTACCATGCTAGGTATATTCGGTACTGGTACCCGCTTTTGGGGATTTCGGTAACGGTATTTTCGGTACCGGTTGGTACCAAGCTCATCAAATCCTGTAGCAACGCAGCAATGCAAGTAATTGCACCGTTTAGATTACTTTTCATACACACAGTAAGTAAACTGTATTTCATTTGAATGAGGTTTTATATACACAACAACTTATTTTGCTTTTTTTTTTGTCTTTTTCTGTAATGAATGAATTGTAGTATGTAAAATTAACTTGGATATTTAGAATATTGATGAGTAAATCGTATCAAATCCTGTAAACGAACCAGTATCGTATCGGAACCAAATTTACTATACCAAATCATTTTCGGTACCAATTTGGTACCCACCTTTTGGCGTTTTCAGAATCGTTACTTTCGGTTCGACACCGGTCTAGCACCATACCTGTATTTATTGATTTTTACCTTCAAATACCATATTATATTGTACCGAGCATTTTCGGTGCCGGTACCTAATTTCGATGATTTTCCGGATCGGTACTTTCGCTGCCGTTACCGGTACCGAGCTCATCTATATTTTAACGTGTTAGCACCGTAATAACTGAACTGAAAACAACCGAATTTCCAACGTGGAGGACGTGTGAGTCCTATTATTATATATTAGGTTATTTAATTTTTTTTTTATGACGGAGTGACTATCCTTACCACGTCCTTTTATTTATGATTTGATATCCGGTATCTGTTTGCCGTTGCTGACACGTCTTTTGTAATCATTGGGTTCCGCCGCAACGCGCGGACGGAAAGTAACTAGTTTAATTAACATGTGATTATTATCTTCAATTTGCCCATTCATTTTGTGACCTTTGGGTTAACTAAAATGTTCTTTCCTTGCCCATTCATTTTGTGACCTTTGGGTTAAGTAAAATGTTCTTTCCTTCTCAAGTTTAAAAAAAAAAAAAAAAAAAAAAAAAAAAAAAAATCAAATGAACTTTTTCAGGTTACTATCATGATATAGATTTGGTAATCATCTTAATGCCTTAATTATCCATAGCAAAATCTAGGAAAAAAAGGTTACATCATAACATCCCGACACGCACAGATTATCCATTTTGACCCGTTACCATTACCTCTTTTCTTGCAGCCAAATCTAAGAAAAAAAGGTTACATCATAACATCCCGACACGCACAGATTATCCATTTTGACCCGTTACCATTACCTCTTTTCTTGCAGCAAAATCTAAGAAAAAAAGGTTACATCATAACATCCCGACACGCACAGATTATCCATTTTGACCCGTTACCATTACCTCTTTTCTTGCAGCAAAATCTAGGAAAAAAAGGTTACATCATAACATCCCGACACGCACAGATTATCCATTTTGACCCGTTACCATTACCTCTTTTCTTGCAATATAAATGATGGTAGTGCAAGTCCAATTACTAGATGAGGACGTATGCGTATGCCACCATAATCAAAAGCAACTAAATATCTATTCGATGCGACTACTTCAATCAGCAAATGTTAACCACAGTAAGCCATATCAGTGGCGAAGCTTGACCCGAATGACTGGGGGGTCGAAAACGTAAATACCAAAAAATTTCTATAGAACCGGGGGTCGAAAACGTATATACCCAAAAAAATCTATACGAAAACTACATATATAACACTACTAAGCGAAAAGTTAGGGGGGTCGGGCGCCCCTCCCCGCCCCTTTTATCCTTCGCCAATGAGCCATATTGTAAGTCCAAGTCCAATTACTAGTAAGCGTATGAATAATTAAAGAAAAATTAGTGGGGTCAAAGATTGATTATGAAAGGTAATGAGGGAAGAAATATGGCTTACTATGGTTAGTCATTTGCTGATTGAAGTAGTCGCGTCAATAGATATTTAGTTGCTTTTGATTATGGTGGCATACGTCCTCGACTATGATGATTTAGAGCAAAAAGCCACCATGATCATACATACCGGTATCCGTTTCTTTCAATTTCCTTCTTGTGTGCCTCCTTGTTTAAAAAACACCATCCGCATAAACCTGCATGCACATAGTTATTTTTTTGAAAATAAGAGAAACTCAGACTAAACTAAAAAAAAATCAACCCTAGTCGAATTACCAAATCAAGTTAAATATCACTAAATGCAATTTTTTTAATCGTTGTTAGAGATATTTGCTGTGGTAAAATTCAGTAAATTTGTTCATGTTTTCTTATAGTAAATGATTCTCTCCAGCAAAAAAATTGCTCACACGGTTTTGCATGTAAATGTTAATTTCCGGATGTATATTTATTTATTTTCTTCGAATTCTGCAATTTGTCATGCCAAAAGAAAAGAAAAGGGAATGGAAGATATACACTACGGGATTGACAAACATATGATACATTAAAAGAGTGCCCACTTATCATGAATTAGGTATGGTAAACATAAAATCTTTTGAAACCATTAAATATTTAATTGTTTTATCAACATTCAATTTACTAAACCTTGAAGAATATATATATATACATGGAGACACAAGTTTTATTATTGAATTCATGCTTAAAAATTATTATTATAAAATAATAATAATAATAACCGCGTAAATCAAGTACAGTTTTGTTGAAAAAAAACTTATGATTGGGGCACATGACTTCATGTACAGATTGTACTACAAATGTGTAGTGTAAATATTGTGAAATCAAAATCCCAATTACTTATATCTTTTGAGCACTAAATCCATGTCAGCAGCACTAGACAAGAGGGATTATTATTATGGGAATTGGCCTGTAATAATCCCAACTAGACGTCATTGGCCATTGCCAGTCCCATCTTTGAATATTCCCCATGCCAGTCCCACCTTTCACTTATTTTTCCTCCACTGGTCCTCAGTTAAAAAAAAACTGAGTTAAGTTTTTTTTCTAAATTACAAGCTGACGTTTTAGGGCTTTTGATCAGAACGAGGATACGAATCGAATGATGTAAAACTTACTTTGAAATTGTGCTCCAAGCGATGAAAACGGTGCTTCAATTCGGGTGTTTAAACTTCCGATTAACAAAAATCAAGTCGTTTGGAGCACCGTTTCGAGGTAAGTTTTACATCAATAGACGCGTATCCTCGTTCTGATCAAAAGCCCTAATACGTCAGTTTGTAATTCGGAAAAAAACTTAACTCCGTTAAGTTTTTTTAACTGAGGACCGGTGGAGGAAAAATAGGTGAAAGGTGGGACTGGCATGGGGAATATTCAAAGGTGGGACTGGCAATGGCCAACGACGTGTAGTTGGGATTATTACAAGCCAATTCCCCTATTATAATTATTATTATTATTATTTTTGTTGTTGTTATAATTATTATTATTCAAAAAATATCACTCGTAGGCAGAAATGTAACATATATTAGGCATTTTCTAAGTATGTTTTAACTTAATAGACATAAAAAAAATCAAGTGTGAAACTCGAATTTAATGAAAAATAAAATCATTTTACCTTATAATTAAAGTGAAAATTCCACGCCTAGACGGTATAGAAATGAGGCCACTCGGACTCCAATTTACTGCTGAAAATAAATGCATGAAAAACATTGATTAGTCTTTTATTGGTAAAGTATATTAAAGAATTACTAAAGTATACTGTAACTTTATCGTATTGTATTGCAACCAGATATGTTAACCACAAGTGCTCTACACCAGGTATTAACATTCAGGAAACAAATCAATATTATAGTACAGACAGCTTATAGTGGGACTACTTGGTATGCTGCACTATAATTTGCTTGTTGTTACCAGTTCCTTCTTATTTGTCATTTTGGAGTCACATTGCACTTTAAGTAAATTTATATAGGCATTCGTTTCAGAACCAATAATATGTTGAAACTGCAAGAACCAGATTATGCATTTGTACGTTACCAGTAGAGATTTACAGAGGCGGTTACATAACCGTCTTGTGTATCACAATCAGTAGGTACATATGCATTATGCGGTTCTCGAGGTGGGTTGGGTAATGGCTCCAACTAGTCATTTCTTAGTGCAGGTCAAAACAGGTTTTCATCCAATTTTAAACTTTTCATAAATATAGCTAATACACCAAATATATGTTATTTTAATTATAATATTTTTTGAATAAAATAATTTTGGAGGTTTTACACATCAAATGTACACTTTGGATTATCTTTTACATGTTTCACACATTTAACCCATTTCTAATTAAGCTATTTTGTACCCATTTTGACCCGTTAGAAATTAAACATAACCCAAATTGACTCATTCATAAGTAAATGTGTCAAATTGTCACATCTAATTACATATTCATGTACTTAATGTACGACATATCTAAATGACACGCCAAATAAAATAATCACGCTGAATCCCATTAAAATCATATAGCCATTAACAAATGAAAAATCTGCATTCTGATCAAGAACTAAAACTTCGTCTCGTTGCAACAAGTCAATTAGCAAAATGACAAAGTAAATTTGAATGAGTTGAAAAGATAAATGACTTATGTTTGGCATTAGTCATACCAATGGACATGCAAACTACACTTAGTGACCTTATCTTTTCAGGCATCGAATCATACAAGCAATTAGCATAAATCACTTTGTCATTGCTGAAATAACAGGGGTATTGCACTAAACATGTTGTGAAAAGACCATCCTCCATATATACAAAAGATAAAAAGGAAGAAAGGAAAAAGGACAAGCATGTTCCACTTAATTCATCAACTTCATAAATGAATCCACTTACCAAAAAGAATGTATTTTATCAATGTGATTGGTCAAACTGCGAGAATTGCCACGAGACAGATATCGACTTTCGCACTTATATATGTTCCATATCTGATGAAAATTTTCATGTATATAAGTCTATAAGTTTCATCTCCACAAATCAACTTGCATAACAAAGTCTAGCTCATTCATATAGCGAAAAGAGTTGGTCAAACAATTAACCATGAGCACCAATATAGACATTTCGAATGAAATAAACTCTCCTAACTACAAGAAACAAACGAAACTGCCGTGTGTTCATAGTTTATCGTCTCTCATAAAAAACCACACTGAGCAAGATATGCAAAAAGTCATTCATAGCATCAAGGTGGGATTTGCTTTAGTTTTAGTTTCACTTCTTTATCTCCTTGATCCACTTTTTGAGCAAGTCGGTGAAAACGCCATGTGGGCTATCATGACTGTTGTGGTTGTCTTTGAGTTCTTTGCAGGTTCGTCATCGATTATTAGATACTCGTATTATTTCTTAACGTGTTTACCATGATAATTGATACATATGCAGGCGCCACATTAAGCAAAGGGTTACTACGTGGACTTGGAACTATACTTGGAGGTGGGTTAGGGTGTTTGGCAGGAATCGTAGCGGACAACTTCGGAAAGATTGGGAATGCAGTCGTCATTGGTTCTTCAGTGTTTGTTTTAGGTAAGGATAAATAATTGTTGTTAGCCAAAATTGCCATGGTTAGCATATCATAGCATAGCATAACATGTGCAACATGTTATTCTTTTCTTTTATACACACACACACACATATATATATACTAGAGAGGTGCACGTGCAATGCGGCGAGGAACACAGACACTAATAATCACGTAACATGTTTTTTTTAAATTAAAAAATTATAGCAATACCCTACTCAAATTAAAAAGAATCAAATGTTTGTTTTATAATGTAATTTGTTTTTAAAAAATATTAACACATGGAACTTATGGCAGTTTAAAAATCATGAGGGTAGTTGGTTTATAAGTCAACAATCTAGCTTTAAAGGATTGTACCATATGTTTTAAAAGTTGTAAATACTTAAAATCTCAAAATTTTGTAAAATTACCTTCTTGTCCTCTTTTTATGTATTATAACATACTGTATATATACACACACTTATATATATAAATATATGTGTGTGTGTGTCGTGTATGTATCAAGGTGTAAAAAACTCATGAGCATATAAGAATGATAACAGTGTATAGTTTATTAATGCATCTACCCTATATTAGCATTGTTAACTAGTTGTTCTTATACACACACGCACATATATACATGAATACACCTAATATGCTTGTTAATAATACTTTGTGATGTGTAGGTGCTACGATGACATATTGTCGACTGATTCCAAGAATAAAAAAGAAATGTGATTATGGGTTCATGATATTCATCCTCACCTTTAATCTAGTAGCAGTATCTGGTTTGCGTGCTGATAAAGTTATTGCATTAGCCCGTGAACGTCTCTCAACAATTGGCATGGGTTTTGCGGTCTGTGTATTCACTAGTTTACTCATATTTCCAATGTGGGCTAGTGATGAACTTCATCGTTTGACATCCTCTAAGTTCGACAAGCTAGCTTGCTGCATTGAAGGTAGTTACAGCCACATTAAATGAGCTTTCAATATTATCATGAAATTGTTATCTGAAAGCATGGTAAACTGCAGATTGCATGAAAGCCTACTTTAGTGTAGTCAATGAAAATGAAAGCATGCCAAGAATGAATTTCGGGGATTGTAAGACAGTATTGCACTCCAAATCAAGTGATGAATCATTGGTAACATTTCTTACTAGTTATGGTTTATGTCTACATGCACTTCAACATATAAAAAATTGCTTAAAAGTACACAGATGGTCCCTGTGGTTTTCCAAAATTTTGGATTTGGTCCCTAGCTTTCCAAAAAGTACACAAATGGTCCCAATGGTTTGCACTTTGTAACGCATTTAGTCCCCAACTTTGCCAAAAGTCACATGGATGGTCCTTGTGGTTTGCACTTTGTAACGCATTTAGTCCATAACTTGGACCTGCTGAATCCATTAGATTTGTTGGTTGGGGACTACAAAGTGCAAACCACAAGGACCATCCGTGAACTTTTGGAAAGCTAGGGACCAAATCCAAAATTTTGGTAAACCACAGGGACCATCCGTGTACTTTACTCTATATGGTATTAGATAATGAAGAAACGTACATTCATCGTCTTATGTATTGGATACATAATGTTCTAAATTGTTTAAAACATCAACCTTAATCGCTTATAAATATTATGAAAATACTCGTATGCAAGACTCTTGGTCCACCTAGTGTGAGAAAATATTCTAATCCTATTTGATCCATAGGCAAATTTCGCAAGATGGGAACCCTGGCATGGAAGATTCGGACTGTGTTACCCTTGGGAAAAATATATACAGATAGGAGAGCTAATGAGGGAAATGGCTTCAATTATTATGTCTATGCAAGCGTGCCTTGAATCACCATTACAGGTTCATAATACTCATCAACACTTTCTAATATCCCAACTTTAACCGACTTACATTGCTACTTTATTGTACTCAGCCCTCAACACCGTTACAGCATGTAATCAAAGAGCCATGTAAAAATGCCGGGTTGTCACTAGGACTAACAATGCGTGAGCTAGGAAAAAGTATCATGAATATGAAACCATGCCAGGCGAAAACCGTAACAGTGCCAAAGTTGCAAGCCATTAAACTTGAACTTATCGTACTTTCAACTTCATCAAAGCTAAAAGGGGCTGCAAATGTTGAATCTATAGCCGTAGCAAACTTCTTGTTTCTTTTAATGAAGATTGTTGATAAAGTGGAAGTACTTGCACAAGAAGTGGATGCACTTGGAGAGGTTGCTGGTTTTCAATCCAAATAGCCTAAAAAAACTATAAGTATGATGACGCGAGTGTCTACATACATACTTGTAGAATGTATGAACGAAAGAATAACTAGTTTGGGTGGACAGGCGCCATATGGTGAATATTAGAGATCCATTTTGTACTTTGGGTGTTTAGTAGTGATTCCAACGAATAGTAATCATGGATCACATAGTTACGGTGAAAACCGATCTAACGTAATAATTAGCTTTTAGGTGTCTTTAACCTTCTTGTTATCTCTTCTACTTCTGCTACTCTGGAGAATAAACATTTATCTTATCTATATACCTTACCTATACCCCCCCCCCCCCCCAAAAAAAAAAAAAATAATAATAATAGTAATAATAATAATAAATAAATAAATAAATAAATAATAATGATAATTTATAAAATACAGAATTGCATTCGAAAGGGTCAAATCAGATTAAATTCTCTACACCAATAAAGATAAGAAATGACATCTTCCTAAAATTCACAACTTCATGTAATGCGGTTACTACAAATAGCATCATAGATCTAGTCAAAATAAAACATGAACCAGAATAACTTAGATTCATTCATAAAGCCGGTTATCAATGAAGTGGGCCTTCTCCCAAAATAAAAGACAACTTATGCTATTGTCCCACATGCATCAGCTGTGCAAAAAAGACAAGCAGAAGGGACAAAAAAGGAGACAATGAGGCATTGTTAAATAATACAAGTGGAGAAACCAATAGATACAACATTCATAGGACCACTTTTATATATCATTATAGATTATAAAGCCACAAAGAATTTGAGATCAAATAGCAAACAGAGCATGGGTTTTCTCCGAATCAAGACGCTGATCATCACCGGATTGCTAATCGGTTTATTCGGTGTATCCAACGTCGTACAAAGCGCGCCAAACACCAACGTGATCAGTGTTCTTTGTAACTCAGGCACTTATACCAAAGGTGATCCATTCACCATAAGTCTAGCATATATCCTTGATGAACTTACAAACGTTACACCATCTCAAAAGGGTTACAACTACCAAAACATCTCTCCTTACCCTAACGCTTTCGCCTACGGCCACGCTTCTTGCAATCAAAACCTTACAAGTACAAATTGCAAAACCTGTCTTGATGCAGCAGAAGTCAACATGTTGAGCGGTTGCAGCAATGCAATTGGCGCCAGAGCAACGCTTAACGATTGTTCTATTAGGTATGAGCAATACCCATTTGAAGATTAACTGTTTAACAGTCAACTCATTACCTTGTTGTTAACTTGTTGTCACGTTTTATGGCTTTAATAGTTAAATTCAACTTTATTTGTCCGATGTTACTGGTAAATCTATCTGCAATTTATGCATATTAAGGTCTCATTCTACCGTGTTCTTTTAACTCGACTAATGACATAATTGATATCAACGAAAATGAACACAGAATCCAGCGAATAACGAAATTTACATCTATAACTCACTCTTAGGTTTAATCTGTTAGAATTTTTCAAAACCTGTCTTGATGTAGCAAAAGTCAACATGTTGACCACTTGCATCAATCGGATCGGTGCCCTAGCAGTGCTTAACGATTGTTCTATTAGGTATGAGCAATAAGCGTTTGAAGATTAACGATTAGCAGTCAACTTATTACCTTGTTGTTGACTTCTTGTCATATTCTATAGCTTTAATTCCACTTTATTTGATCAATATTACTGGTAATTGCATCAGCAATTTTTGTATATTAAGGTCTCATTCTACATTTCTACGGTGCTATTTGAATTCAACTAATAACATGATTGATAAAATCAACAAATATGAACACTGAATCCAGCGAATAAAGAAATATGCATCTATAACTCAGTCCTAGGGTTCTAATCTATCAATCTTTTCACTTTATTTTCAAACAAAAACATGCAATAATTCAACACAGTCACAACATCTTCTCAAAACAGATTTCAGAGCAGAAATTGAGGAATCATGTATCAGTTTCGTTTTAATTCAAAATCGAAAGGTGTGGATGAAGTGAAGATTACCGATCGTACGCTGAATATAGCCCTAATTATGAACAATTGATGCAGCGAAAGTTGAGTTTTGTATAATTTAGTCGTGCTTCATCTTCGATTAGGTTACATCTGTCGTAGCCGACCACTACCGGAGTTCGATCGACGTCGAACGTAGAGTTCATTGGTACAAATTGCAGTCTCGAATCCAATTTTTCTGTTGGTTTTTGAGTTGAAGATCGTAGAGATGGCAATGTAAGACCGTGGGTGTGGGGGTGGGTTGGGCGGATGCCAAAAACGAGACTACCCCGGGTTAGTGTTGGTTATGACCGTTGTCCCGCTAGCGTAGAAGAGATTGAGCCTGGCGTTTGTGTGTGTGGGTGGGGGGAGGGGGCGAGTTGTGTGATATGGCTGACTTCGATTGGCTATTCGATGTAGCCATTTGTGGGTGGCTGTTAGATATTGTAAATCAAATTTTTTAAAAACAAATTACATTTTTTTACCTATAAATACTCATCCAAAATTACATATTTTCTCATTCCTCTTCAACCATTACCCAACACAATTGTAACATTTTCACATTCTTCTTCCACCAAACACACACCAAAAAGTCGAAAATGGTACATTGGAACGAAGATGAGGAAATAGCACAAGTGACATCGATTGTTGACGCACAACGTACCCTACAATGCGGTCAAACCACATATTGGGGGCGAGCGTTCCAACAATACTAACAACACGTCGGGAACACGCGTGTCAACACAAATGGCGTGAGCTCAAATCGAGGTTGGATCGGTTTAAACTTTGCTTCGACCATGTCCATGCGGGCGACTTGACCTACATCGATCGAGTGGAGATCGCGAAGATCGAGTACATGCACGACGGGAACATGGAGTTTAAGTGGGTTCCCCACTTTAATATTTACCGTATTTTGTAATTTTTTTTATTTTTCTTTTAGGATTTAATAAGTTGATTTTTTTATTTTTTAGGATTTATTAAGTATGTTTTTTTTATATTTTAGATTTGTCTTTTATGTAACTTTTTTTTAAAATTAATATAAGTTATTTTTTTTATATAATTGTCAACTTTAAAAAAAAAACATATGGCACCCCACACCCCACTTTTATGGGGTGTGGACTGGTGAGCCCACATCTACCACATGTCGAGCAATACCCTTAACCCAAACTCCTCCACACCCTATAGTCTAACGCTTTTTTAGGTAATTTTAGGTAAATACTTCTCGCATATCACGTGAATAAAAAGAAATTTACCATTAAAAAACAGTAAACAAGTGAGATTATGTGCGCATTATGACGTATTAGTCTAGTTTGTTACAATACCGGTGTGATATCGACACTAGATAAAGTAATTGAAAAAGATCCACTCCGAGAAGATATCAACATGTGTCTTGCATTTTGCATTTTACATTTACGAAGAAACCTAAAATCTATTACAAGTTATGATCTTACGCAGTCAAAATCTATTTATTTCGGGCACCACTGGTAGGAATGTCATACAAACGATCAAAACTAATGTTGTAATGTTGATATGAAAGATCAAGTTTTCACTATATATATATATATAGAGAGAGAGAGAGGGGGGGGGCAGTTAATGTACAATATGGCTTAACGTACATCACGTACGACAGATAATTACGCACGTTCATTTGAAAATCACGCACGTTATAAACTAAAAAACCCAAATCACGCATGTTGGAAAACATTAATCACGCATGATGAAAACATTAATCACGCACGTTATACACATAATCACGCACGTTGTCGTACGTGATGTACGTTCAGCCGTATTGTATTTTACACTTTTCATATATATATATATATATATATATATATATATATATATACATACATATATATATATATATATACATACATATATATATATATGGGAAGGTTCATTGGGGAACACTAAAAAAGTGGGGAACAACGGGGAACCGGCTCAAATGAACTCCGATTGGACTCACTCCAGCGGCGTTGGAGCCGACTCGTCGAACCCTAACTAAGATCTCTTAACCCTAAATCCTAACTCCTAAACTCTAAACTCTAAAGCTAAAAAATAAGGCTAAAACCTAAGCTAAACCGTAAAATCTAAACTATAAACCCTAAAAGCTAAACCCTAAAGGCTAAACCTAAAGCTAAACCATATAGCTAAACCCTAAAGCTAAACTTTAAACTCTAAAGCTAAACTCTAAACCCTAAAGCTAAACCTAAGGCTAAACCCTAAAGCTAAACCCTAAAAGCCAAACCCTAATATATTTAGGGTTTAGGGGTTATCATTTAGGGTTTAGGGTTAAGAGATCCTAGTTAGGTGTCACACCCCAACCGATGGCGGAATCATCGGGGCATGGCACTGAGCGAAACAGATTGTCCAGAAGTTTCCATAACAACTATCTATATAATCCAGTTAAAGATACGTCCCATACCGTATCCCGAATAAACAATTACATTATTACAGATAACATCCAAACAAGTAATTTCTGTTCCGACAACTCAGATTTAATTTAGTTCAAAACATAAATATTGTTCAAATGCTCCTAAAGACCCAGCCTGACAAGATCTACAGACAACTATGCTCTAGTTGGTTTTTCCTGACAGACAACTATTTGTTGAGGGCCTCTAGAGCTTTATTCTAGCCTCGCTTTCCTAGCAAGCAAACATCTTAAACACCTGTCACATACGTTAAAATACAGTCAATACATAAATGTAAAGGTGAGCATACAAGTTTGATAATAGCATATAGAGTTCGAATAGTTTACGCATAACCAGCACGTACACAGAGGAAAACGAAGCATGTTAATTATCGACATGGATCTATCGATACCAATGACTGCGGGTTGACCATCCGAGACGGTTCGCAATACATGATTACCACCGTAATCCATGCAAGTAATTGTCCTTAACAACCCCCGTGCGAACGGGTGCTGAGTCCAAACTATAGTACTACGTCGTTAAGGCAGGTAGACAGCATTCCACGTGTAAACACAATCAACAAGCATTCATTTAGTCACGTAATACATGCGAATCGGTTAGCGTTCAAATAATTGAGTAGTGTGTTCAATATTGATTTTGATAAGTAACGTATGTAACACCCAAAAGTGCTAAAAGCAAAAAGGGATTGAGTATACTCACAGCGATTGATTGATGGATTGAAGGGAGCGCTTGAGAGTGGGGTTAGCCTGAACAGTTCGATAGCATAACGATGAATAACGCAAATAATGGAAACAAGTGTAAGTGGGTCGAACAGCTGTCACACCCCGACCACGTAAAACAACAAAACGTGGCGGAAACGTCGGGGAGTGTTGTAACAGAATCATTGTTTCACAACCATGGATTAAACAAATTTTGTTTTATTGAATTAAATGAGTTACAATGTCTTAACAATAAAGAAACATAACAAAATTAACTAGTCTTGCATCTTTTAATGTCACTAAGGCCTTGTCCAATCCTATGTGAGCATGCATCAATATCATCATCAAGTATCATCAACTATTGTACCTGAAACACATGTGAAAGTACGTCAGCATAAAAATGCCGGCGAGTACATAGGTTTTATGAAAAATAGGATTCATGACTTAGGTTTAAGAAAATGTTTAACAAAAACCTGTCATGAATCCAGTTTAAGTGTTTGCTTTTATAAAACGTTTGAAAATCGATGATAGATATGTATAGTTAAAAAGAATGATGTAAGGTTAAATGAATAATCAAGTAAAAATGCGTTTGTATAAAACAAACTGTTTTGTAAAACAATGTCTTGTGAAAAATATGTTATTTATGTAAAAATGTATAAGTCCAAATTGAATGATTTAAATAACGCTACGACATGTAATATAATACAAGCACTTATATATAGGAAGTACCAGCGGCGTATCCACCATGCTTGTATCATATTACACACATCTCGTTACTTAAATCACTTACCAAAATAAACCACCAATGTAAATTGCCCATGTCTAAACCATTTGTCAAATGTCTATGTCAAATGTCAATCAAGTAATGTGTAAATAAAATGTCATGTATGGCAAGTGAAATATGTATCAACTAAACCATAGGTAAAAATGCACAAACAATGTACTAAGTATGCGACAAATGGGCATACATAGCATGTGATGTAAAATGTACTAAGTATGATGGACATACATAACATGAAATGTCATGTAAAACGATGTACTAAGTATGCACACGATGGGCATACATAGCATGTGATGTAAAATGTACTAAGTATGATGAACATACATAGCATGAAATGTCATGTAAAACGATGTACTAAGTATGCACACGATGGGCATACATAGCATGTGATGTAAAATGTACTAAGTATGATGAACATACATAGCATGAAATGTTATGTAAAACGATGTGCTAGCATGTTAAGTAAACATACATAGCAAAATCACAATGAAATCATGTACTAATAGTGTACTAATGAACATAGCAAGTATATGATGTAAAAACAATGGAAATCACGAAAGTAACAAGTAGGCACATGTGTTTCACCCCAAAATGTTTGAAAAAACAGTAAAAGAGGGGGGCTATGTACTCACTTGAGATTGCTTAGAAGTCCTAGGATAACCACCAAGCAAAGCTAGAAGATCACGGAATCAAACGACACCTAGTATAGGTAACTACATTAATAACCGGACCTAACTTGGAAGATCGGATAGTACGAGGGTTCGTAAACCAAATAAGTGTGGGAACTTATGTAGTATGGTTTAACAAAGCCTACATACTAAAACGAAACCTATCCTAAGTGCTTACGACCCATTACGACCCGTTTAGGTAGCTTACGCTACTTTAACGCGTCGTTCGCGTAAAACGCGTTCGGAACGCCTAACTAGTCCTATGACAAGTAATATATGCCTTAACATGTCTAATATTGTTGCTAAATCAGTTTAGATGTCAAAATTTAAGTTACATATGCTTAAAATGAATTTATGCGTAAAAAGGGCATTTTGGTAATTTTCCTAAGGCATAAGAATTACTTATCATACAACTACTTAAACGACGTGACCATAAGGTATAACCTCAAAAGATTATTCCCTATACAACTATGGTCACCTAATGTGTTTGGTCGGATCCTAATGATCGACCAAATGGGTCGGGTTCGAAAGTATAAGCGATTGATTAGATCGCTTACCTTTACGACCCTAAACAAGCACAAATCTAAAAGCGACGAGCTAAACACGCTAGAACATGTTTAGTAAAGTTAGAAAACAGGTTTGGTATTAAAACAAACGGTTTTAATACCCTAGAGTAGTTTGGTTACAAAATACGCGAGGAAACGCATTTTGGCCGAAACTACGACTCGTCACTGAGCCTAGATAACGTGGAAATCAGTAGGTATAGTCATTAGGGACTATAACCATCGTGATTACGCTCACGTTATGAAGTTCAAATGAACTTCGCGTTGACCATAAACTGGTTAAAGCAGAAAGTCAAACGCAGTTTGACTTTAACGATAAAAACGAATGAAAAGAACGAAAGAATACTTACAAAAGGTCCCCGCAAGCTCTTGATCCGATTTACTCTCAGGTGTGAAGCATAAACTTCAACTTAGAGAGCCAAAATCAGATTCAAGTGTGCTTTAGGAAGAAAGTGAGGGTGGGTATTTATAGATTTCCTTGAACCGTTAAGATCGTTCGTCGAAAAACGTGATTTAATCTCAACCGTACACATGTGCCCATGGTTTTGTAATACCATGGGCACCCCTAGAATGGCCCATAGTATTTTATAAACTATTAAATACCAGCCCATGGCTTTGCAAAACCATGGGTTAAAACCATCAACCCTTCAAAATTGGACTACGTTCATTGAATCTAGTTAGAAATTTCAAAAATGGCCCCTGCACTTGTAAAACATGATTTTATTTGCACTTTTAAGTCCCGTTAACCCCATTTCAAGGCTCTAAAATAAATTTAATGTATAGGGATCTTAAAATATGCTCAAAACATCTCGGATGTCGGTTCGTTTGGTCGTACGGTTGCGTTGTTCGGTTAATTACGACGGAAATCGTAATGAACGAAAAAACGATCCAAATTACACGACGAATGGAATTCTATCATGCCAATCACTAAAATAAAATATTTTAATGATTACATAAATTTTTGGATGTCCGGATATATTCAGAACGTAAGATATGCGCGAAAATGCAAACTTATGCACTTTTTGACGCTTTTAGTCCCTGAATGGCATAAAGTTTATTTTAGCACACCGAACACCTCAAAGCCTATTTCTAAGATATGTAAAGAATATTTAGGGTGTGTTTAACTTATGATCAAGTTCCGGAAGGTCTGTTACAGTACAAATTGACATACTTTCGTAGTTTGTCGAATTTAGTTCCTGTAAGCGAATAAACTTGATTTCGACATACCAAACCATCCAAAACTTATTTCTAAGTTATGTAAGGGTTATTTAAGGTATGTTAAGCCTATGTCACTGTTCCGGAGTGTTTGTTGCATTAAACTGGTTATTTTTACGCATCAGATCGCGTATAACCTTCCAGAAAGCGATTTAAAGCCCGAAATCGAACAAGAATTAATATGTGCAAACGATACACATATTAATACAAATCCCAAGTATGAAATACAATATTTCATTGGTTCGGTATTTGTTTGATGGTTGGAGTGACACAGGTGTCACAACAGCCTGGTCGATCGAACAGTTGGTTCGATCGAGTGGGTAGTTCGTTCGGCTAGACAATCCGTTCGGACAGCCTGCTCGATCGGCCGGAAGGCTCGATCGGCTGGACTGTTCGAGTGGATTGTTTCTTCCTTTGGGTGGGATGTGTTTGTGTATGATGGTTTGAACTTTTGAAGTTTTTGTTGTAGCATTTGAGAACACTGAAGTGTTCTTACCTTTCAGGTCGATCGATCAAACGGTCTGTTTGATCAGTCGGCTTAACCGATCAGTTAGGAACTTCAGTAGTAGTCCTCAGCAGGTTGTCACTCGATCGAGCAGCATATTCGATCGAACAGCCTGTTCGTTCTGATAGCATGTTTGATCGGGTGGCACCTCAATGCGTCGAACGAGTTGAAAATCGATTAAGTGTTGAAGCATAGTATCTCATGATCCGATGAGTAATGTTACCAAACAGCTCGTTCGATCGAACATCACCTCGTTCAATACCATACTTCATGAATTTGTCAACGTGTGGGGCCACATGCTAGCCGATCGGCTGGCCTGGTCGATCGGCTGACATTGCCGATCGGTTGGGCTGTTCGTTCGAACACCCTAACCGTTCGGTCAGCATCCTGACCTGGTCGGCCTGTTCGTCTAACACTTGGCTGTTCTGATTATTTGACGTTATATTGAGGTAGTTTAACAACGAGTTGAACCATGATACTTTCGTTCTTACTTGTTCCTCCTGTTCGGACAGGAATCACCCAAGTCCAGCAGGTGAACGGTTCGGAACGTCGGTTTAACGTTTAACCCGAAGTCGGTGAACCTCGTAGATAGAACCCGAATCTTGAATCACACAACCATTGGAATGATTAGTGAGTTGGCTCAAGCTCCGTTTCTACCGGTTTGAAGGCATTGAGTGTAAAAGAGTTGAAAGAAAGTTGGAAATCCTCCTTTCAATCCTTTACATCATGTAAATGTTTAGATCTCTGATAGATCTTGACTTGTTTATGTGGAAATCGGTTAGATCCGAGCTATTCATGGTGGATTGAGGCCAAAACATGATGTTCTTGAGGAACACCATGATGACATCACCTTAAAATGCTTAGATCTTGATGATTTCACGGTTAGAAATCAAGATTTGAAAGATAGAAAAGTGTAGGAGCATGTTTTGATTAAGAAAGTACAAGATTTAGGTTGGAAACTTACCGAAATCGGAAGAAATCTGAGGAAAAAGGGGGAGCACGAGCTGGTCGGTCAGAACTTTCCAAAAGTGGTAAAGAGTGACAATGACAGCCCTATTTATAGGCTCCAAAAGAGGAAAGGGTTGGCCGATCGGCCAGGCTTCCCGATCGGACAGCCTGCTCGATCGAACAGCCTGTTCGATCGGCTGGGCTGTTCGATCGGCGGATAGCCTGATCGATTAGCAGCCTGGTTCGAGGGTTCGAGCGGCGATTTTCGATATTTTGGTTTCGATTGAGTACGATAGAGTTTCCCTATTCAAATTACTTTCAGTCCCAACTACTATATCTAACATACAATCACTTATAATTCACCTTATCCCAACGTTACCATTCGTCGTATTTCGGTTTCGATTGTATTCGATTTGAGTTTCGAGTTTCGATTCGAGTTTCAATTGATTTGATTGAGTAACACACCAAACATAACGTAAACACGAACAGGTAACACATAAAGGCACACACACACGTATATAACAACCAAAGTTCGCATAATTCGAGATTCGAGTTCGATGATAGTTAGGTCGGTTTGATTATAGATTAGTTAACTTTATCGCATTGTTACTTCCTACTATTCACAGTCGTAAATCGGTTCGCGATGAAAAAACATTCGATTACTTCGATTCTTCCTGATTACAACACTTACTCCACATAATACAAATAAAACTGAAAATAGACTATCTACAGTCAAAGAAAGTCAAAGTTGACTTAGACTTTGACTTTGACTTTGACATTCGAAAACACGGGGTGTTACAGCCTCCCCTTGTTTAGGGAATTTCGTCCCGAAATTAGGCTCGAAGCTGCACAGCACCGTGAATTACCAACTTGACGCTTCAGATCTTTATTTGAACAACTGCGGGTACTTGGCCTTCATGTCGCTTTCGAGTTCCCAAGTGAACTCCGCGCCTCGTTTGCCTTCCCATCGGACCTTTACGATAGGGATGCGAGAGCGTCTGAGTTGCTTGGTTTGGCGATCCATGATTTCGACAGGCTTTTCCACGAAGTGTAGCATTTCGTTGACCTGAAGATCGTCGAGAGGTACAATCAAATCATGGTCAGCTAGGAACTTTCGGAGGTTGGACACATGGAAAGTCGGGTGGACGTTACTGAGTTCCTCCGGTAGTTCGAGTTTGTAGGCGACTTTTCCGATCCTTTCCAGAATCTTAAAAGGTCCAACATATCGTGGCGCTAGTTTCCCTTTCTTGCCGAATCTGACTACACCCTTCCAAGGGGATACCTTTAAGAGTACGTAGTCGCCAACGTCAAATTCGAGGGGCTTACGTCTTCTATCGGCGTAACTTTTCTGTCTATCCCTGGCCTTAGCCAAGTTGTCGCGGATCTGGAGGATTTTGTCAGTCGTTTCTTGTAGTATCTCGGGACCGGTTAATTGCAAATGACTGATCTCGTGCCACACAATAGGCGAAGGACATCTTCTTCCATACAGGGCCTCGAATGGTGCCATTTGTATGCTGGCATGATAGCTGTTGTTGTACGAGAATTCGACTAGCGGCAGATGTTTGTTCCAACTACCACCGAAATCTATAACATACGCGCGGAGCATGTCTTCAAGAGTACGTATCGTTCTTTCAGTCTGACCGTCAGTTTGAGGATGAAACGCAGTACTCAGATTAAGCGATGTACCAAGGGCCGTTTGAAAGGTTTCCCACAGCCGCGAAGTAAACTGAGCGTCACGGTCTGAAATGATGTCACGAGGCGTACCATGATTACAAATGATCTCGTCGGTGTAGATTTGGGCTAGTCGTTCTACCTTGTAGTCTTCCCGTATTGGCAGAAAGTGGGCTGATTTGGTCAGACGATCTATTATAACCCAAATGCTGTCGTGACCTGAAGGCGTGGGCGGAAGTTTGGTTATGAAATCCATAGCTATACTCTCCCACTTCCATATAGGAATTGGAGGTTGTTCGAGTAAGCCGGAAGGTCGTTGATGTTCAGCCTTGACTCTTGCACAAGTCAGGCAACCTTCAACATAGAGAGCGATATCTCGTTTCATACCCAGCCACCAGTACTTGTAACGAAGGTCCTGGTACATTTTATCGGCATCGGGATGAATAGAGTATCGGGACTTGTGGGCTTCGTTAATTATAATCTTTCGCAAATCGGTCCGTTTCGGGATCCAGATTCGGTCCAGATAATAGAAAATCCCATCTGCTTTGCTTACAAGTTAAGCTCCATCGTGGTAGATTCTTTCCTTCTTCAAAGTGCGTTCGTTGAAGCAAGCATGCTGGGCTTCGCGGATGAGAGCTTCGAGGTTGAGCTGGGCTTGGGTATTGCGAATACTAAGCAAATAACTCCGTCTGTTGAGTGCATCGGCTACAACATTTGCCTTGCCCGGGTGATAACGAATCTCACAGTCGTAATCGATAAGAAGTTCTACCCATCGGCGTTGACGCATGTTAAGTTCCTTCTGATTAAAGATGTGTTGTAAACTCCTGTGATCGGTGAAGATCGTACACTTGGTACCATACAGGTAGTGTCACCAAATCTTCAATGCAAAAACAACTGCGCCTAGCTCGAGATCATGGGTTGTATAGTTCTTCTCGTGGATTTTGAGCTGACGAGATGCGTAAGCTATAACCTTGTCTCGTTGCATGAGGACACAGCCAAGACCAAGGTTAGAAGCATCACAGTAGACAATGAAATCGTCATTTCCGTCCGGCAACGTGAGAACGGGAGCATTGCAGAGCTTGCGCTTAAGGGTTTTAAAAGCAGACTCTTGTTCAGTTCCCCAAACAAAAGACCTGTCTTTATGGGTAAGAGCGGTAAGCGGCACAACGATCTTAGAGAATCCTTCAATAAATCGTCGGTAATAACCCGCTAATCCAAGAAATGATCGGACTTCAGACGGGTTCTTTGGCGAATCCAGCTTTTAACTGCTTCCATCTTTGCGGGATCGACATAAATACCCTGACTATTCACGATGTGACCCAGAAACTGAACCTCCTCCAACCAGAATTCACACTCGGAGAATTTGGCATAGAGTTGGTTCCCCTGGAGTAACTCGAGGACCAAACGTAGATGTTGCGCGTGTTCGGCTTTCGATTTGGAATAAATCAGGACATCGTCGATGAACACAATGACGAAACGGTCAAGATAAGGCTTACACACGTGATTCATCAGATTCATAAAAACCGCAGGTGCGTTGGTTAGACCAAAAGGCATGACAACGAACTCATAGTGGCCGTATCGAGTGCGATAGGCTGTTTTAGGTACATCTTCTTCTTGTATGCGCAACTGATGATAACCTGAACGTAGATCGATCTTCGAGAAACACTTGGCACCTTGTAGCTGATCAAATAAGTCATCGATTCGAGGCAAAGGGTAATGGTTCTTGATGGTCAGCTTATTCAATTCCCGATAGTCGATGCACATCCTGAACGACCCATCCTTCTTTTTGACGAAAAGGACTGGCGCGCCCCAAGGAGAGGTGCTCGGGCGAATAAAGCCTTTTTCAAGTAGCTCCTGGAGTTGGTTTGAGAGTTCCCTCATTTCGGATGGCGCGAGTCGATAAGGGGCTTTGGCAACAAGGTTAGCTCCAGGAATGAGGTCGATACGAAAGTTGATATCACGACTTGGCGGTAGTCCAGGAAGATCATCTGGGAACACCTGAGGAAATTCACGAACTACTGGGACGTCTTTGACTTCAACCTTCTTTTTCTTTTCCTTCTCCGCTACTACAATGTTGGCCAAGAAAGCGCTGTATTCCTTGCGGAGATACTTGCTAGCTTGGACGCATGACATAAGTTTAAGACTTTCGAAGCTGTCTCACTGTACACACATAATAAATCTCCATTCGCGAGTGAGAATCGAATCATCTTTTCGAAGCATACAACTTCAGCATGGTTTTCGCGAAGAAAGTCCATGCCTACTATGACGTCAAAACTTCCGAGTTGCATCGGAATAAGGTCGATTGGGAAGATATGATTGTTGAGCTCGAGAGTACAATCATGGAGAACAGAGTTAACGGCGTTAGTTCTTCCAGTAGCAACTTCAACTTTGAATGACGAGGGGAGATAAGAACGCTTACGACTAAGGAGCTTCTCGAATTCAAACGACACAAAGCAGTTATCGGCTCCAGTATCAAACAAACATGATGCATAAATACCATTCACAAGGAACGTACCATTACCCACGTTGTTGTCAGTCTGGGCTTGACGGGCATTGATGTTAAAGGTTCTGGCACGGGCTGCTTGCTGTTGCTGCTGCTGCTGGGGTTCTTGCTTCACAACCCGGTTCGGGTACATATTTGCAAAGTGGTTAGGGTCACCACATGCAAAGCAGACTCGAGCATTGATCACGGGTGCTTGAGCTGCAAGTTGGCCTTGAGGGGCTGGAAGTAGAGCTTGATGAGCGGCGGCTTGAACTGGGGCTTGACGGGGACCATAGCGGCAATTCGCAGTGAAATGGCTGTAGAGGTTGCAGTGGGCGCAGAAACGACAGGCGATTCCCACCGGATGATGGTATGAGCATGTCGGGCAGAGCGGGTGGGGACCTGTGTAAGCGCGCTTAGCTGGCGGCGCATTGATCACTGGAGCTTGTCGGTGGTGAGACTGCTGCTGAGCCGGTACGGCTTGCAGAGGGGCAACAGTTGTTGTCACAGCACAGTTCTTGTTGCTGGAGCTGTTGTTGTTGTGCTTCTTCTTTCTTCTTGATGACTTGGAGGGTTGAGTGGGGTGGTGTCGACGGTTGACGTGGCAGTGGCTTGGTGCAGAGACTTGGATGGCTTATCCCATAAACCAGATTTTACTCGCTTGTCATTGATCTCGGCGGCAAGCAAGTAGGTCTCCTCAATTGACGATGTCTTGGCGGCGTGAACGAAGTCGGCTACACAATCGGGTAAAGGTCGAATATACTTCTTGATGGCCATGTCTGGAGTCTTGACCTGATCGGGACAGATGATGCTGAGCTGCTTAAAGCGTGTAGTTAAAGCAGCGTTGTCTCCATCCTTCTGCTTGATGTTCCAAAACTCGTCCTCCAGCTTTTGGTGTTCATGGGGAGGGCAAAATTCGTCCATCATAATTGCCTTTAACTCCTCCCAAGTCAGCTCATAAGCTACATCATTTCCGCGCTTGTTTCGTTCGGCCATCCACCAGTCTAGAGCTCGGGACTGGAAGACGCCTGTAGCATTGAGGGTGCGGAGATTCTCAGGACAACCACTTTGGCGCAAAGTGACTTCAACTGAATCGAACCATTGAAACATGGCGGTAGGGCCATCTTCTCCGGTGAATTCCTTGGGTCCGCATGCTTTAAACTGTTTGAAGCTGAAACCAGTCTTGCTAGCATCTTTGGGAGCGTTGGTTTGCGACTCTTCAGACGACTTGCTAGCGTTTTCATATGCATCGCTTACAGCTTTTGCCACACTCTTGGCGATGAGAGTAGCGAGACGCTTGTCTCTCTTCTCTTGGCGAGTCAGATGGTGTCGGGATCCAGACGACGACATGGTCTGCAACAGGCATCGTCACAGGACTCAACACAACGTAATCGAATCTCACCTAACACGTCTACTGTTTACTAAAGCTTAGAAACACGTCGAAACATGCATCACACAAACATGTAGGCACATAACCACAGATTCATGTAATCACAGAAGCACATAGGCACATAGAGCACATAGACACACAAACGTAAAAGCACATAAGCGCATAGGCACTTAATCGTGGATGCAGTCAGAATACAGAAACCTATTATTCAAAGCTCGCTTGTCGTTCGTATATAGCACATCGAGTAGTTTCGTATAATTGTATAGCATGTCGGGTATAGTATAGCGTATATCGCATTATAGTATTGTATAGAATTGCAACAACTTGTTAGCGTTTTGAGGTAGAATAGAAATACGAGTTGTGTGTGTTGATCGAAGTGATAGCAAAACTCGAGCGAACATAAAAAATAAAACACATAAACAGGCAAATACACATAAAACACATAAAAATCGACGAAGCATCAGAGTCACAACTGCCGACTCAAAAACACAAAAATCGGGAACTGGATTGTCTGCGGCTACTAGACATCGACTTCCCAAAGCGATTCGACTATTCACATTAGACTTGTCGTCACATTTTGACTTTCAGACTCGTGCTTCTGCCTCGATTCTTGGGCATTCAACACGCATTCCTTAGGTCATACTCGTGAGTTCAGGTCGTTGAAGTCCGTCGAGGCTTTGCTGAGATGAGTAAAGGTTGGAATAAATTTCCAAGGTTCGGGTTCCACCCCTGGCTTAGCAATTTCTTCCTTGTTTTAGTAAAAATTGAGGAGATTATGCATCAAAATATGGATTTCACTCCTGATTTGGTATAATTCTCCTCGTTTGTTGTTCGAAAATCGTGAGAAAATCATAGGTAAATTGATGAAATCGGAATTAGTCAAGCAATCTAGCCGAGAGTTTGCGGCTTTCACACCTAATCCTGACTAAATCGCTCGACCTAAGTCATAAATTCGGGTGCAGTGCTAGCGAGGGTATCTGGTTATAACACCTAACTGAGTCTTGCTGGTTCCTAACTATAGTCTAGGTTTCTAAGACAGCGACCCGGACTAGGTCGTGTCTTGCCTAATTCCCTATAGTTATGGCTCTGATACCAATCTGTCACACCCCAACCGATGGCGGAATCATCGGGGCATAGCACTGAGCGAAACAGATTGTCCAGAAGTTTCCATAACAACTATCTATATAATCCAGTTAAAGATACGTCCCATACCGTATCCCGAATAAACAAATACATTATTACAGATAACATCCAAACAAGTAATTTCTGTTCCGACAACTCAGATTTAATTTAGTACAAAACATAAATATTGTTCAAATGCTCCTAAAGACCCAGCCTGACAAGATCTACAGACAACTATGCTCTAGTTGGTTTTCCTGACAGACAACTATTTGTTGGGGGCCTCTAGAGCTTTATTCTAGCCTCGCTTTCCTAGCAAGCAAACATCTTAAACACCTATCACCTACATTAAAATACAGTCAATACATAAATGTAAAGGTGAGCATACAAGTTTGATAATAGCATATAGAGTTCGAATAGTTTACGCATAACCAACACGTACACAGAGGAAAACGAAGCATGTTAATTATCGACATGGATCTATCGATACCAATGACTGCGGGTTGACCGTCCGAGACGGTTCGCAATACATGATTACCACCGTAATCCATGCAAGTAATTGTCCTTAACAACCCCCGTGTGAACGGGTGCTGAGTCCAAACTATAGTACTACGTCGTTAAGGCAGGTAGACAGCATTCCACGTGTAAACACAATCAACAAGCATTCGTTTAGTCACGTAATACATGCAAATCGGTTAGCGTTCAAATAATTGAGTAGTGTGTTCGATATTGATTTTGATAAGTAACGTATGTAACACCCAAAAGTGCTAAAAGCAAAAAGGGATCGAGTATACTCACAGTGATTGATTGATGGATTGAAGGGAGCGCTTGAGAGTGGGGTTCGCCTGAACAGTTCGATAGCATAACGATGAATAACGCGAATAATGGAAACAAGTGTAAGTGGGTCGAACAGCCTGGTCTATCGAACAGTTGGTTCGATCGAGTGGGTTGTTCGTTTGGCTAGACAATCCGTTCGGACAGCCTGCTCGATCGGCCGGCAGGCTCGATCTGCTGGACTGTTCGAGTGGATTGTTTCTTCCTTTGGGTGGGATGTGTTTGTGTATGATGGTTTGAACTTTTGAAGTTTTTGTTGTAGCATTTGAGAACACTGAAGTGTTCTTACCTTTCAGGTCGATCGATCGAACGGTCTGTTCGATCGGTCGGCTTAACCGATTGGTTAGGAACTTCAGTAGTAGTCCTCAGCATGTCACTCGATCGAGCAGCATATTCGATCGAACAGCCTGTTCGTTCTGATAGCATGTTTGATCGGGTGGCACCTCAATGCGTCGAACGAGTTGAAAATCGATTAAGTGTTGAAGCATAGTATCTCATGATCCGATGAGTAATGTTACCAAACAGCTCGTTCGATCGAACATCACATCGTTCAATACCATACTTCATGAATTTGTCAACGTGTGGGGCCACATGCTAGCCGATCGGCTGGCCTGGTCGATCGGCTGACATTGCCGATCGGTTGGGCTGTTCGTTCGAACAGCCTAGCCGTTCAGTCAGCATCCTGACCTGGTCGGCCTGTTCGTCTAACACTTGGCTGTTCTGATTATTTGACGTTATATTGAGGTAGTTTGACAACGAGTTGAACCATGATACTTTCGTTCTTACTTGTTCCTCCTGTTCGGACAGGAATCACCCAAGTCCGGCCGGTGAACGGTTCGGAACGTCGGTTTAACATTTAACCCGAAGTCGGTGAACCTCGTAGATAGAACCCGAATCTTGAATCACACAACCATTAGAATGATTAGTGAGTTGGCTCAAGCTCCGTTTCTACCGGTTTGAAGGCATTGAGTGTAAAAGAGTTGAAAGAAAGTTGGAAATCCTCCTTTCAATCCTTTACATCAGGTAAATGTTTAGATCTCTAATAGATCTTGACTTGTTTATGTGGAAATCGGTTAGATCCGAGCTACTCATGGTGGATTGAGGCCAAAACATGATGTTCTTGAGGAACACCATGATGACATCACCCTAAAATGCTTAGATCTTGATGATTTCACGGTTAGAAATCAAGATTTGAAAGATAGAAAGGTGTAGGAGCATGTTTTGATTAAGAAAGTACAAGATTTAGGTTGGAAACTTACCGAAATCGGAAGAAATCTGAGGAAAAAGGAGGAGCACGAGCTGGTCGGTCAGAACTTTCCAAAAGTGGTAAAGAGTGACAATGACAACCCTATTTATAGGCTCCAAAAGAGGAAAGGGTTGGCCGATCGGCCAGGCTTCCCCGATCGGACAGCCTGTTCGATCGGTTGGGCTGTTCGATCGGCGGATAGCCTGATCGATTAGCAGCCTGGTTCGAGGGTTCGAGCGGCGATTTTCGATATTTCGGTTTCGATTGAGTACGATAGAGTTTCCCTATTCAAATTACTTTCAGTCCCAACTACTATATCCAACATACAATCACCTATAATTCACCTTATCCCAACGTTACCATTCGTCGTAGTTCAATTTCGATTGTATTCGATTTGAGTTTCGAGTTTCGATTCGAGTTTCAATTGATTCGATTGAGTAACACACCAAACATAACGTAAACACGCACAGGTAACACATAAGGCACACACACATACGTATATAACAACCAAAGTTCGCATAATTCGAGATTCGAGTTCGATGATAGTTAGGTCGGTTTGATTATAGATTAGTTAACTTTATCGCATTGTTACTTCCTACTATTCACAGTCGTAAATCGGTTAGCGATGATAAAACATTCGATTACTTCGATTCTTCCTGATTATAACACTTACTCCACATAATACAAATAAAACTGAAAATAGACTATATACAGTCAAAGAAAGTCAAAGTTGACTTGGACTTTGACTTTGACTTTGACATTCGAAAACATGGGGTGTTACATTAGGGTTCGACGACACGGTTCCAACGCTGCTGGAATGAGTCCAATCGGAGTTCGTTTGAGTCGGTTCCCCACTGTTCCTCACTTTTTTAGTGTTCCCCAATGAACCTCACATTATATATATATATATATATATATATATATATATATATATATATATATTTAGGGGAAGGTTTAAATGAGAACGCTAAATATTGTGAGAACCGTGAGAACAAATGAAAAAACCGCGAGAACTTGATCAAAAACAATTCAAATTCAAAAATTTTTTCTACACTGATCATTATTATTCGAATACAATGTTAGAAATTTATTTACACGTTTAAATTTACGTGAATTCATAAATAAAGAAAATTTACACATGTGTAAGTTTGCCATTTACACATGTGTAAATCTGTTATATTTACACATGTGTAAAAAATCTAAAAAGAGTGATTTTGAAAGGAGAAATGAATTATTTGATGTTGTAAATTGTTTTTTTGAAGTTGTATCTTAATTACAATGAGGTTTGTATTAAAAAGATTGGTTTTGATTGGTTTTTTCAATCGTTCTCACGGTTCTCGCAATATTTAGCGTTCTCAAGATAACCCTCCCCTATATATATATATATATATATATATATATATATATATATATATATATATATATATATATATATAGGGGAAGGTTCATTTGAGAAGAAAATTTTATTGAGAAGAAAAAGAATAAAAGGGTATACTTGTAAAACATTAAATAGTTTTTTTCTCATCTCATTTATTATTATGTTTGACTAATTAATTAGTCATTAAGACTATAATCCTACACACTAAATATTTTTGCCTACACACATCAAAAGTTGTCCTACACATTTCGAAATTTATCCTACACATATTGAAATTTATCCTACACAACTCGTAATTTATCTTACACGCCTCGTATTTATCCTACACTATAAATGAATTTTTATTTTTATTTTTTGTGAAAAATATATATTTTAAAAATAAGTTATAAATTTAATATAGTTAGTTATTAAAGATGAAACTACCAATTAATGATGTATGTAAGTTTACTAATATACCCTTATAGTTACATTAATTACAAATATTAAATGAAGTCTGATGAAGCATTTCTATTGGTTGAAATTTCTTCTTTTTTCTTCTTACAAAGAATTTCTTCTCATTTGATATATATATATATATATATATATATATATATATATATATATATAAATACATACATAGTGAAGGGCGGAGGGGCTTTTATTTCATTTTATATTCTTTTTTTAAACGCGCGTCACATCACCTTTCCATTTTTTTGGCATTTAACAAATACGCGGCGTTTTTATTGTTTTTAGATCAGGATCACAGTAAATATTTTGGCGTTTTAACTAAGTATGGCTTTGATTATTGTGCCAAGTCGGATGCAGGCCTATAATGTAAAAAACATCTATAATTTTCTTGATGTTTATTTTTTTTTTCTCTCAAGTGTTGTGCCATGTAGGATGCAGGCCTATAACGTGACAGACAATTATGGCGTTTTGAAAAGATAAACAAATTCAATTTTCCATGTAGTGGCTTTTAATATAATAAATGTTTGGCAATAATGTTACCGTCTCTTCATCTGTCAATTAGTGTTGCTTTTTCTAGTAATACTTGGTTTGGCATTTTTGGCGTTTTATATAGCAACAACGTGCTTTGCTAGCATCCGTTCTCACAGTTTTCACACTATCAGGCGTTTTGGTGTTTGTAGTTTTTGGCGTTTTATACTCAATTTTTTTATTAGTAGAGAATTATATAATAAACAACAGAGAATTAGATAACACACGATAGAAAATGAAAAAAAAAAAATTTCTAATCTAATTTCTCATCCAAATCTTCACAGTCATCAGCGTCTTCTACTTTAACCTTTTTGGCGTTTTGAACCTGTTTTGAATACCTTATCTAGATCCTTATTTTCCTACATAACGCTCGTCTTTAGAGGATGCTTATTTTAAGTGGCATCCTGTATTATGGTTTGATATATACTTGTTTGGTGACATGTTGAAGATCAACGCCTGCTCGAATGTATTCATGCCATCCATATATCCATCAAGAACAAAGTGACATGATGACATATCAGTGTCCTCAGTTTCTTTTTCATGAATATTTGTCCATCTCATTCAGCAAAAGCTTATAGAGATACCCACCTCAGAGAATAATCCATTCAGTGAAACTTCATTCAAAACAATACTCAATATAGAAGAAACGAGGTTCCCCATCTGTGGCTTTTTTAACTATTTTTTTGGCGTTTTAAAGTGAATGGTTTTAGGAAACATGGCGTTTGTTTTTGGGGTGTGGTCAATTGATTGTGCAGAGACATATCTCTTATAGGATGTTTTTGGCGCGTAGTTTAGACGGGATTTTATTTATAATAAATTGTATTAATAAAGTAACCGTCTTTTCAGTTACTGTGTATATTTTTGCTGTTTTTGTTCAGCTTTTTATGAGTTTTTAGGGTGATAGACGTTCCATCTTCCAAGTTTGGCGTTTTTTAATTACTTTAAGCAGTTTTTGGCGTTTTTTTTTCATTTTTACATTTTAATAATACTTGTCCAAATTACTTTTATTATAGTTTGTGAGTTTTTGGTGTTTTACTGCATTATGGTGTTTCACAATCATTATGACTGTTTGGCGTTTTATTAAAATAATGTATTTTTTGTTCTTAGCTGAAAAATACATAACAAACAACAGAAAAAGAAAATAAAAAAAAATAAAAATAGAAACAATTCATCTTCCAAATCTTCACTGTCATCAGTCTCTTTCTTCTTTGAAACATGTTCACTGGCGGTTTGACTTTGTCATGCTTGAGTTTTTGTTGTTGAAGTAGGATTTTTTGTGGCCGTTTGGAAAGACAAAATGACGTAAGTTTTTTGTTTGAATATGTATCTTCAAACCACTCATCATTGTCATTCGTCTCTTCATGTCATTATAATATTCATCAATAACAAAACACAAAAAATAACATAAATTTAACACCATCATCTTTTTGTTTGATCAATACTACTGATAATTGCATATTCTATAGCTTTAATTTCACTTTATTTGATCAATACTACTGATAATTGCATCCGCAATTTTTTCATATTAAGGTCTCATTCTACATTTCTACGGTGCTATTTGAATTTAACTAATAACATGATTAATAAAATCAACAAATATGAACACTGAATCCAGCGAATAAAGAAATATGAATCTATAACTCAGTCCTAGGGTTCTAATCTATTAATCTTTTCACTTTATTTTCAAACAAAAACATGCAATAGTTCAACACAATCACAACATCTTCTCAAAACAGATTTCAGAAATTGAGGAATCATGTATCAGTTTCGTTTTAATTCAAAAGCGAAAGGTGTGAAGATTACCGATCGTTCGCTGAATATAGCCCTATTTATGAACAACTGATGCATCGTAATTGAGTTTTGTATAATTTCGTCGTGCTTCATCTTCAATTAGGTTACATCTGTCGTAGCCGACCACTACCGGAGTTCGATCGACGTCGAACGTAGAGTTCATTGGTACAAATTGCAGTCTCGAATCCAATTTTTCTGTTGGTTTTTTAGTTGAAGATCGTAGAGATGGCAATGTAAGACCGTGGGTGTGGGGGTGGGTTGGGCGGATGCCAAAAACTAGACTACACCGGATTAGTGTTGGTTATGACGTTGTCCCGCTAGCGTAGAGATTGAGCCTGGCGTTTGTGTGTGTGGGTGGAGGGGAGGGGGGCGGGTTGTGTGATATGGCTGGCTTCGATTGGCTATTCGATGTAGCCATTTGAGGGTGGCGGTTAGATATTGTAAATCAAATTTTTTAAAAACAAATTACATTTTTTACCTATAAATACTCACCCAAAATTACATATTTTCTCATTCCTCTTCAACCATTACCCAACGCAATTGTAACATTTTCACATTCTTCTTCCACCAAACACACACCAAAAAGTCGAAAATGGTACATTGGAACGAAGATGAGGAAATAGCACAAGTGACATCGATTGTTGACGCACAACGTACCCTACAATGCGGTCAAACCACATATTGGGGGCGAGCGTTCCAACAATACTAACAACACGTCGGGAACACGCGTGTCAACACAAATGGCGTGAGCTCAAATCGAGGTTGGATCGGTTTAAACTTTGCTTCGACCATGTCCATGCGGGCGACCGACTTGACCTACATCGATCAAGTGGAGATCGCGAAGATCGAGTACATGCACGACGGGAACATGGAGTTTAAGTGGGTTCCCCACTTTAATATTTACCGTATTTTGTATTTTTTTTATTTTTCTTTTAGGATTTAATAAGTTGATTTTTTTATTTTTTAGGATTTATTAAGTATGTTTTTTTTATATTTTAGATTTGTCTTTTATGTAACATTTTTTTTAAATTAATATAAGTTATGTTTTTTATATAATTTTCAACTTTAAAAAAAACATATCGCACCCCACGCCAGCCTGGCTACGCCGCTGCCACACCCCACTTTTTTGGGGTGTGGACTGGTGAGCCCACATCTACCACATGTCGAGCAATACCCTTAACCCAAACCCCTCCACACCCTATAGTCTAACGCTTTTTTAGGTAATTTTAGGTAAGTACTTCTCACAGACCACGTGAATAAAAAGAAATTTACCATTAAAAAAAAAACAGTAAACAAGTGAGATTATGTGCGCATTATGACGTATTAGTCTAGTTTGTTACAATACCGGTGTGATATCGACACTAGATAAAGTAATTGAAAAAGATCCACTCCGAGAAGATATCAACATGTGTCTTGCATTTTGCATTTTGCATTTTACATTTACGAAAAAACCTAAAATCTATTACAAGTTATGATCTTACGCAGTCAAAATCTATTTATTTCTTTCGGGCACCACTGGTAGGAATGTCATACAAATGATCAAAACTAATGTTGTAATGTTGATATGAAAGATCAAGTTTTCACTATATATATATATATATAGAGAGAGAGAGAGAGGGGGGGGGGGCAGTTAACGTACAATACGGCTTAACGTACATCACGTACGACAGATAATTACGCACGTTCATTTGAAAATCACGCACGTTATAAACTAAAAAACCCAAATCACGCATGTTGGAAAACATTAATCACGCATGATGAAAACATTAATCACGCACGTTATACACATAATCACGCACGTTGTCGTACGTGATGTACGTTAAGCCGTATTGTATTCATCTTCCAAATCTTCACTGTCATTAGTCTATTTCTTCTTTGAAACATGTTCACTGGCGGTTTGACTTTGTCATGCTTGAGTTTTTGTTGTTGAAGTAGGATTTTTTGTGGCCGTTTGGAAAGACAAAATGACGTAAGTTTTTTGTTTGAATATGTATCTTCAAACCACTCATCAGTGTCATTCGTCTCTTCATGCCATTATAATATTCATCAATAACAAAACACAAAAAATGACATAAATCTGACACCATCATCTTTTTGTTTAAGATTGTCCATCTCATGCAGCAAAATGTTAGTCACATCACCTTAGGGAATAATGCATTCTGCGAAACTTCGCGTAGAACAATATTGAATATACAAGAAACGATGTTTGCCATTTTAGCGTTTTACTGAGGAAATAGTGTATCTGAAATAGTAAAATATGGCGTTTGTGAGTAGGTGTGTTTGATGATTTGGGGTTTTTGTCGTTTCTAAGATGAATGGTATATAGTAGTAAATATGGCGTTTTCGGTTCCGGGGGGGGGGTGTTTTATGTCTGAGATGTTTTGTTTATATAGGGATGTGTTTTGGCTCGTAATGGCGTTTTATTCATTAGTTTGGCGTTTTTGGTAAAGTAGTCTAAAGACCTTTTTACCCTTAATGAAGCGCGTCCACTTAATATAATTCGTGTTATTTACGAAAACGTCACCGCGCCAATCTAGTCCATAGATTGTTTTGATCGGACGATCCATAAGCGTTCTCACACTTTCCACCATTTTCTCTAAATCCTGACCTTATATATATATATATATATATATATATATATATATATATATATATATATATACACACTTACGAAGTCGTGTTAGTCGTTCCGAATGGTAGTACGTAGATGGATAATGGTACGACTCGACGCCGTTTTCTTAAGATGAAACTATATACAAAACGTTGTGTATCCGAAATATTAGTCTCGCGTCTCGTTTATAACTAATAAAATAATTATATAATTGTATGTTTGTTATAATCTACTGGTGATGTGTGGTACTTTGTTTAGAAGTTTGAAATAAATATACATAATTATATTTATTTTTATGAATTCTTCGAATTATCGACATTTGAAATAAATATAAACAATTATATTTACTTTATGAAAAGCATACGAACTAACGACATTTGAAATAAATATAAACGATTATATTTATTTTTATAAAAATATACGAATTAACGACGTTTGAAATAAATATAAACAATTATATTTATTTTATAATAGTATACGAATTCCCGTTAACTAGTGTACCATATTCGTTGAAGGGTTACAACCTCGTTTTTGTAAGTTATAAGTGTCATCTAGAATGAACGTACACTTATATTGACTTTAGGAAAATACTTGGATTTCTGATATGTTTCGGTTGGTTTTGAGATAATATCTATATTTTAACGAAAAATGGACAAAGTTTCCTCTATTTTTAGATGACCCCGACAATCAAAGTGTCGATATATTTTTCAAAACTCAACAATAATTCAACACAATAACGTATATCTTTCGTAAAGTTGTTGAATACTAATCAATCTATATAAACTACGATACGGCAGTTCGAGTTCGGTTCGCGTTAACTAATAATCTAAAAACATCGTAAATATAACTCGCTACGTTTAAATTTTACCGGGTCTTGGGTTGACCGTGTTGACTGCCTTGACCAGCAGTTGACTGGTTGACTTTCTTTGACCGGGCTTGACTTGTTGACTGACTTTGAACAATTTGACTGAACCGAACCCAAACTAACGCTGACCGCGTTGACCATCTTTGACCAGTTGACCGGGTTTGACCCGAGTTAACTGAGTTGACCGGTTGACTGAGTTGACTGAGTTGATTGGGTCAAGCTGAGTTGACCGGGTGAGTTGTTTTGTAACCCGGATCCACCTGACGTGAACCCGAACCGCGTCGTGACCCGAAACTGAACCAAATTAGAACCTAAAATCTGACCGCGTCGACTTCTTGACCCGAGACACCCGCAACTGACTCGAACCAAGCACCCCTGCCTCCACAGCCGTGGCTCCGACGGCGCCACCGTTGGCACCACCACTACATCTTCATCATCATCATCATCATCATCTCGTCATCTTCATCATCATCATCATCATCATCATCATCATCATCATCACCATCATCATCATCCACTCCTGAATCAACAACCAACCTAGCCGGAGAACATAGATCTATAAGGATCTGAAAAGAAAGGAGAATGGAGGAGAGTTACAGTCGCTTATCGGAGTGGGGATCGAGAACACGGCTGCAGGAGTTCAAACCGGTCACCGTCATCGCTTTGACGGAGAAACTGAGGCCGGAATCGAGTTCAGAACGTTCACTGTAGGGGATACACCATTGAACCGCCGTGAAAATCCACCACCGTTGCCGCCGCATTATGCCGTCGCCGGCCACTGCCGGGCTCCGGCTGTAACAACCGTCTAATTTCTACTCAAATTTATTATAAATAAGCGTGGATTTATCAAAAGGATACTTTACTTCATCACAAGTACAAAAATTTGAAATTTTAAAGTGGCTACATACTAGTTATCTGCTAAACTAGTTTAAACATTTAAAACACATTTAATAAATTGTTTACATCATAACATTGTCTAACAAAGTTAAATTAACGCGGAAGCTTCAAAAGTGCGTGTTCGGTTCTTCAAAACATGCTTGATCGCCATCCGGAAAGTCCCCAGCATCACCTAAATTCAAAACCACTTAAAATGCTAGTTTTGACATTGATATAGTGCGTATAAACAAGTCCCAGCATCGAATCATAAAAAAATAAATCAAAATTCAGTTTTGGTCCTGCCGCGTGTCGCGCCAGAACCCATTCAACCTGTCGCGTGTTGTGACGGCTCGCGCGTGTCGCGCCAGATCCAAAGGATCCTGTCGCGTGTCGCCGGGCAGACCATTTTCTAGCAGGTGCAGGTTTTTGACCTGCATTTCCTGCCAGTTCCGAAAATTCTAAATTTCAATTTCAAATGTCCGTAACTTTTGATCCGTAGGTCCGTTTTAGGTGATTCTTTTCCCTCTGCATCCATATTTTAATTACCGACGTATCTATTATAATTATCATACCGAAAATTTAGTTTACGGACCGAAGGACTAAAAATTCACCATACGATTGTTCGACCCATTATATTTACACCCATTTTGCTACTCTTGTAATAGTGACCATAAGGCGTTTTTCACCCAACATCCGGGGCTTAACATCACCGGCATTTCATAACCAATCCTATGGCTTCATGCTCTTGTGATTATCAACGCCATATGCTAACTATCAACCCTATCACTACTAATTACACAATTATTCGACCCGTTTGGCTCATCTATGGAATCCTCCATTATAATGACTACCAAACGATTCCTAGCTAATTCTTAACCTATTAATTCAAGTAGTGAACATCGTCACCTTAATCAACACAACTTTTATACTAAAACACAACTATACATGTTCGAATATCAAATTTACTAAATGTAACGAATCAAGTTACATACCTTCAAAGCAAACCCTTCAATCGTGCTTCACCACCGGCTTGTCCACTAGACGCTCCGGCTTCCTTCCCTATAGAGTTCAACCATGGCATGTTTAGAACTCTTTTCAAATCATATATCGCATAGTTTGCCGAAACATTACAAATATGCGTTTTAACTTGAAATTTCAGTTTTAAGCCTTCTTTGAGGCATTTATACAAACACTTTAAGGGCAGAATTTTACATAATTTATTATCAAGTTCATAACTTGTCATATAGCCCAAATTTACAACAATCAAACTATCTTACATAAATGTTAGCCTCTATAATTCTGAAATAACTTCACAAATATCAAATTACACTAGAACAACCACCAAAATCCTAGTGTTTATCAAGTTCTACAAAAACCCACTAATCACCTTCAATGGTGTTCATGGATTTTACTAGAATTAAGCATGATTTCAACATATGCTTGTCTAGGGTTTACTCCTAGACACTACAATGTTCCTATTTCATCCATAGAACAATCATGCATCAACAATTTTTGAATTCTATAAATTCATCCAGAAATCAAAGTAGAGATTTCCTTCAAAATTCACATACCTTATGACCCCTTGCAGTGGAGATCACCAATCTAAGCTTTAATTTCGTTTTGGAATCGATCTTGACCTTCAATTTGTGAGTTTTGTGAGGATTTAGGGTTTGATGGGGAGCTCTATGTTGCCCCCTGTGTTTTGGTCGAACTCAGCACATACACAAGTGTGTGTTTGGAGTTTAATTTATGTTTTATTATATCTAGTTTTAATTTAAACACTTTTGGTCCCTCAACTATCGTTTAGTTCTTATATTTAGTGTTTTAACCCACTTATACGTCACTACAAGACTTTTATCTAACTAGGTTATTTTTAATCCTAGTTAGTTCACTTGTTTGTTTACCGACATTATATTTTAAATAGTTGATTTACATTTTTGGGGTGTTACAAGTCCACCCCCCTTAGAAGGGTTTTGCCCTCGAAACCGAATAATACATACCGAATAGTGTCGGGTAGAGACGCCGCATCTCCTCTTCGGATTCCCATGTGGTATCCGAACCTTTCTTATGTTCCCACTTGACCTTTACTTGATCAATTTCTTTGTTCTGCAAACTCTTCACCTTATGATCTAAAATCGCAATCGGCTTCACTGCGTAGTTGAGGCTATTATCCACTTCAATGTCATCATAATGGATATAAGCCGTTTCCTCAGCTAAACATTTACGGAGTTGTGACACATGAAACGTGCCATTAATTCCGGTCAACTCTTCCGGTAACTCAAGGCGATAAGCTACCTTGCCGACCCGTTCAATGATTTTAAATGGCCTGATAAACCTCGGGCTTAGTTTCCCTCTCTTTCTGAATCTGATAACGCCCTTCCATGGGGAAACCTTTAACATAACCATGTCGCCCACCTGAAATTCAATTGGTTTTCGTCTTTTGTCGGCATAAGACTTTTGCCTATCTTGGGCCGCTTTTAAGTGAGCTCGAACCACGTCAATTTTTTCGTTAGTGGCTTGGACAACATCTTTATGGGCCAGTTCACGTGGACCCACTTCACCCCAACATACCGGGGTTCTACATTTCCTAGCGTATAGCATCTCATACGGAGCCATACCGATGCTTGCATGGTAACTATTATTATACGAAAATTCGGCCAATGGTAGATAAACATCCCAACTTCCCCCGAAGTCAATGATACATGCCCGTAACATATCCTCCAACGTCTGTATTGTTCTTTCACTCTGCCCATCCGTCTGAGGATGGTAGGCGGTGCTGATGAAAAGTTTCGTTCCCATCTGTTCTTGGAAATCTCGCCAGAAGTTTGAAGTAAACCGGGTATCTCTGTCCGACACAATGGATACCAGTACTCCGTGACGTGCCACTATTTCGTTTGTATATACTTCTGACATCTTTTCGGATGTATAAGTCTCACGAAATGGAATAAAGTGGGCACTTTTCGTCAATCTATCCACAACTACCCATATAGCATCGAAACCTCGGTTGGTTTTGGGCAGTTTGGTCAACAAACATTGTGATTTGTTCCCATTTCCAAACTAGGATATCCAATGGTTGCAGCTTACCATACGGCTTTTGGTGTTCTGCTTTGACTTGCAAACACGTCATGCACTTTTCCACATATTTTACAACATCTCTTTTCATTCCGGGCCACCAATAGTTTTGCTTTAAATCGTTATACATCTTGGTTGCCCCCAGATGGATTGAATAACGGGATTTATGAGCTTCGTCAAGTAGGAGCGTCTTGACTCCACAGGAGTTTGGGACCCATATTCTTCAGAATCTAGTTTTCAACCCGTTGTTACCTTCCGCCAAATCCTTCAGCTGACCGACTATCCTTTCCTTTTTCAAGTTTTCCTCTTTCACTGCCTCGGCTTGTGATTCTCGGATACGTTCTAGTAGACCCGAGGTTACAACAAGCTGCATCGCCCTCACTCGAATTGGGACATAATCCGATTTTCTGCTCAAGGCATCCGCCACAACGTGGCCCTTCCGGGGTGGTAATGTATTTTACAGTCGTAGTCCTTTACTGTTTCTAACCACTGCCTTTGTCGCATATTTAACTCCTTCTGATCGAAGAAGTATTTCAAACTCTTGTGGTTAGTAAATATGGTGCACTTTACTCCGTACAAATAGTGCCTCCATATTTTTAACGCAAACACCATCGCCGCCAGTTCAAGATCATGCGTGGGATATTTCTTTTCATGCACCTTTAATTGCCTCGGGGCATAAGCTATCACTTTGCCTCGTTGCATTAAAACACATCCGAGCCCCGAAAGTGAGGCATCCGAATAGACTACCAAGTCTTCGACTCCGTCCGGCAACGTTAATACCGGAGCTTGTGTTAATTTTTCCTTTAGCGTTTGTAACGCTCTTTCTTGTTCAACACCCCAAATGAATCTCTCCTCCTTCCGAGTTAATTTGGAGAAATCTTGGATGAATCTCCGGTAGTATCCCGCAAGCCCTAAGAAACTTCTTATTTCTGAAGGGTTGTTCGGAGGGCTCCATTTTGACACGGCCTTTATCTTTGACGGGTCTACCAATATTCCATCGGCACTTATGATGTGGCCGAGGAATTGCATCTCTCGTAACCAAAAGGCGCACTTTGAGAATTTTGCATACAACCTTTCTCGTCTGAGTGTCTCTAACACCTCTTGTAAGTGATGCGCATGATCTGCTTCGCTTTTCAAGTAGACCAGAATTTCATCGATAAACACGATTACCGACTTATCCAACATCGGCTTGCAAACCCGGTTAATGAGGTCCATGAAAGCCGCGGGTGCATTTGTCAGCCCGAATGACATCACGAGGAACTCGTAATGTTCGTATCGAGTGCGGAAAGCCGTCTTCGGTACATCCTCTTCCTTGACCTTTAGTTGGTGATATCCCGATCTAAGGTCGTTTTTTGAAAACCAATTCGCACCTTGCAATTGGTCGAATAGATCGTCTATTCTCGAAAGCGCGTATCGACTCTTTACCGTGAGTTTGTTTAACTCCCGGTAATCGATACACATTCGCATGCTTCCATCCTTATTTTTAACAAATAGTACCGGCGCGCCCCAAGGAGACACGCTCGGCCTTATAAATCCTTGTCGAGCAAGTCTTGAATTTGCGACATCAATTCTTGTAATTCCGACGAAGCGAGTCGATACGACACTTTAGCTATGGGTTTCGCGCCCGGAACCAATTTGATTCCGAACTCTACCTCCCATTCGGGCGGTATCCCCGGTAGATCTTCTGGAAACACATCTTCGAAGTCACGTACCACCGGTACGTCTCCAATCTTCAGTGATTCTTTCTCGGGCTCATTCGCGTATATCATAAACGCCTTACATCCATGCTTCATAAGCTTGTGAGCATTCAACATCGAACATATTATAGGCTTGCCTCCTTTCTCGCCAAAGATGGTGACGTGTTTTCCGCTCGGAGATGTTAACTTTATCTCCTTACGTAAACACACGACCTTTGCGTGGTGCCGAGATAGCCAATCCATCCCAACAACTACTTGAAACTCTCCCATCGACATCGGGATTGGATCTATTAAGCACTCCTCATCATCGATACTTAATTTACAGCCTTGACAAACATCACAAACTATGAAACTTTTGTTGTCCCCTATTTCAACTTCTAAGGGCACATATAATTTCGTCAATACAAATGAAGGATGCCGAATAAATCCATGTGAAATAAAGGATTTATTCGCACCCGTATCAAATAATACACGTGCAGGAATCAAGTTTATTGTGAATATACCTCGGCTTCTGTTTTTGCTTCAGCCGCTGTCAGTTGGAAGGACCTCGCCTTCGCCTTTGAAGTTTCTGTCGGAGATTCCTTGGTGTTTTTCTTTCCAACCAAGTCCGGGCATTCGGACTTTTTATGGCCCGGTTGGTAACATTTGTAGCACACAGAAACCTTCCCCGGACATAATGATGCGGTGTGCCCCGTCTTCCCACATATGGGACACGACTTGTCTTTGAAGCGGCACCCACCCTTGTACCCCTTTCCACACACCTTGCAACTTGGCGACCCACCTTTCACATCCGCCTTCTTCCCCGATTCAGCCGTTCGAGCTTTCTTTGTAGGGCTCGGGTTAACATCCACTACCCTTCGTTCACCCCTCTCGATTTGCTTCTTAAGTTCAATTTCTCTCTCTCTCGAGCCGTATTTATGATCTCGGTAAGCGTCTCATACTTGGAAGGGGTCATGAACTCTCGGTACTCAGCACTTAACGTATTATAATAATAATATATTTTCTGCTCCATCGTAGTCACTAACTCATCACAGAACCTCAGCTTGTCCATGAATATACCCGTGATTTTATCAATCGTTTCACCCCTTTGTCTTAACTGGATGAACTCCTCCTTGATCCTGTTAATGACTGCCTTGGGACTATGATGTTTAAGGAATGGCACCTTAAACTCGTCCCATGTCATGGCCCTAGCCGCTTCGGCTCCTATCTCCTTCTTTTTGTTGTCCCACCAATCCTTGGCTTGACCCCTTAACTGACCCGTTCCGTAAGCCACAAAATATCTTATGTCACAGTGGGTCCTTTCAAACACCCCTTCGACGTCACTTAACCGTCTCTGGCATATTATCGGGTCGACCTCCCTGTTGTACATTGGCGGTTTACATGCCATAAACTCCTTATACGAACATCCCTTACGTTCTCCAGATTTCTCTCTCATAAGGTTGACATTATCTTCCAACCTTTTAACTCGTTCTTTGACTAACGATAACATCGTGTTTTGAATTTTGTCTGTGAAACCGGAAAGACTACCCTTAATTGCCTTTCCCACTTCTTCAGCAATTATCTCTTTCATTTGTTCGGTGCTTGTCGGCAACGGATCATCGTCATTCCTTTCCGTCATCTCGAAACTGAAATGTTTACTTCAATTATTAACCATTTCAATTATAGCATAGCTTTATTTACTTCGGTTTAGCCATGTTCGTAACTTGCTTTGACCGTTCTCATTTAGTGCACTTTCCGGGTTTGAGTGTGTTAACACGCTCTTCCCGTGCACATTAATTCACATCTCGTTTCTTACATAAGATAAGGTCTACTAAAATAATTAATTAATTCTTACCAGACGATCGATCAAGCTTGAACAGAACACTTTGTTAACAACCTTGAGCTCTGATTACCAACTTGTAACAACCGTCTAATTTCTACTCAAATTTTATTATAAATAAGCGTGGATTTATCAAAAGGATACTTTACTTCATCACAAGTACAAAAATTTGAAGTTTTAAAGTGGCTACATACTAGTTATCTACTAAACTAGTTTAAACATTTAAAACACATTTAGTAAATTGTTTACATCATAACATTGTCTAAAAAAGTTAAATTAACGCGGGAGCTTCAAAAGTGCGTGTTCGGTTCTTCAAAACATGTTTGATCGCCATCCGGAAAGTCCCCATCATCACCTAAAGTCAAAACCACTTAAAATGTTAGTTTTGACATTGATATAGTGCGTATTAACAAGTTCTAGCATCGAATCATAAAAAAAAAATTCAGTTTTGGTCCTGCCGCGTGTTGCGCCAGAACCCATTCAACCTGTCGCGTGTCGCAACGGCTCCCGCGTGCCACGCCAGATCCAAAGGATTCTGTCGAGTGGCGCGGGGGAGACCATTTTCTAGCAGGTGTAGGTTTTTGACCTGCATTTCCTGCCGGCTCTGAAAATTTCAATTTTCAACTTCAAATGTCTGTAACTTTTGATCCGTAGGTCAGTTTTAGGTGATTCTTTTTTTCTATGTGTCCGTATTTTAATTACCAATGTATCTATAATAATTATCATACAGAAAATTTAGTTTACGGTCCGAACAACTAAAAATTCACCATACGATTGTTCAACCCATTTTATTTACACCCATTTTGCTACTCTTGCAATAGTGACCATAAGGCGTTTTTACCAAACATCCAGGGCTTAACATCACCGGCATTTCATTACCAATCCTATGGCTTCATGATCTTGTGATTATCAACGCCATATGCTAACTATCAACTCTATCACTAACAATTACACAATTATTCGACCCGTTTGGCTCATCTATGGAATCCTCCATTATAATGACTACCAAACGATTCCTAGCTGATTCTTAACCTATTAATTCAAGTAGTGAACATCATCACCTTATTCAACACAACTTTTATACAAAAACACAACTATACATGTTCGAATATCAAATTTACTTAATGTAACGAATCGAGTTACATACCTTCAAAGCAAACCCTTCAATCGTGCTTCACCACCGGCTTGTCCACTAGACGCTCCGGCTTCCTTCCCTATAGAGTTCAACCATGGCATGTTTAGAACTCTTTTCAAATCATATATCGCATAGTTTGCCGAAACATTACAAATATGCGTTTTAACTTGAAATTTCAGTTTTAAGCCTTCTTTGAGGCATTTATACAAATACTTTAAGGGCAGAATTTTACATGATTTATTATCAAGTTCATAACTTGTCATTTAGCCAAAATTTACATCAATCAAACTATCTTACATAAATGTTAGCCTCTATAATTCTAAAATCACTTCATAAATATCAAATTATACTAGAAAAACCACCAAAATCCTAGTGTTTATCAAGTTCTACAAAAACCCACTAATCACCTTCAATGGTGTTCATGGATTTTACTAGAATTAAGCATGATTTCAACATATGCTTGTCTAGGGTTTTGATGTGTGTAAAATGCAACATATAAAATACATCAAATAAGGCATAAAATTAACCCTTTTAAGTACTAATGTTAGAAAAAGAGTGCTTTTGTCTTCCTTTTGTATTTTCAGGATTAAATGAGCTCAAATTCACAAAAGAAGCAAAAAGACAGCTAAATCTAACATAAATACAAGAAAAGGAACACAAGTGGATTGCCCGACCCCTCAACGGCATCCTCCCAAGCAAAATAGAGAAGACAGAAGACTGAACACGCCCCGTGCTCAGCCAGCACGGGGCCGTGCCCAAGAAGCAGCAGAAAAGACAAACCTATAGAAGCTTCTATTGCCCACCACGGGGCCGTGTCCAGCGGACACGGGGGCGTGGCGAAAGTACAGCAGGCGCATTAATTGTAATTGTGAATTACAATTAATGAAGAGAGAGAGTGTCAGACAGGCACGGGGGCGTGTCCAGCGGACACGGGGCCGTGCCCAGCCTTCTGTTCAGCCTATAAATAGGAGCGCTTGGTTTCATTGCAACTCATCCCTTGGCACACCACCTCTCTCACACTTCATCCACCACCCACCACCATCACAACACCATCATCCACCACCATCATCCATTGTCCATCATAGAGTGTGTGAGTCGTCTCGGGATACAAGATTGATCGTAAGAGTTCTTGACAATCAAGGCCATGTTTGCCTAAGTCTCTTACATCACTTGGTGAAGACAAGTGTTTAGTATAATACTTTTTATTTTTAATCTTTTGCACTTTTTATTTGGTTTTGTATTAATGACTTTAATAACTAGTTGCTTTTGTTGAAGGTGATCTTTCCTTATCGTTTGTCCGTGGTGTCTTGGCATTATTTTACTGTCTATATAAAATAAAAGATTTTCACCATTCATATCTCCACGGTCTATATGGAGGTATGTTGGCTACCTGGTCGGGGGTTAAGAGAACGGTTTGGTAAGGGTCTTGCCCTTGTTCAGCGTTTAGAGGTCCTGCAAGGGACCTGGGTCAAATTTAGTAGGATCTCCTTCAATGCCCGTAGGTATTGGATGGCGAGGATCCAAACTCTTTGACCCCCTCATAAGTTAACTACTATTAATACTATAACCCGGCTATTTAGGACTGTATCCCTGCTGACTCAGGCTACTTAGTCGAGGGTAACATCACCGCCAAAAGCGAGGCCTACCATAATTTGCATTAATAACTTAATTCATTATCTTCCAATAATCCAACCCTTTAGGATTGTATCCTTGCTGACTCAAACTACTGGGTTGAGGGTAACGTCGCCTTCAAAAGAGGGGCCTACTACAATAACTAAGATAATCTCTTAAACAAGTGCAAAAGTGCGAAAATAATCAAAGGTTATACTAATACACGAGTCGGATCCAAGTGATTCATCTTGTCTATCTGTTTTTATTTTATTTTTATTTTTCAGCATTTAGTTAGTTTTTATTTTCTTAGTTTAAAAACCTTTTCTAACATTTTGATTTGATTAGACGTTGAGGATAAACCGGTACTAAAAGCTCTTGTGTCCTTGGACGACCTCGGTATCTTACCAACACTATACTACGTCCACGATGGGTGCACTTGCCCATATGTGTGTTTAGTGTTAGTAAATATCGTGTTTTATAAATTTAAAACTTGGCTAAAAGTGTAAAAAGGGCTTAAATATACATCAAAAATATATTACACTACACACGCATCAAGTTTTTGGCGCCGCTGCCGGGGACACAAGGATTTTAAGAAAGTTAGGAGTCAACGGCCTAATCATATTTTTATTTTTCTTTTTAATTTTTAGGATTTTTCTTAGTTTTTTAGCTTCTGCAGAGCTCAGCACGGGCCGTGTCTGGTTGGACACGGGCCGTGCCCAGCGTTGTTACTGGCAGTTTTTAGTTTTCCAAGTTACAGACGGCTGACCACGGGGCCGTGTCGGTGCAACACGGGCCGTGTCCAACTCTCCAGTAACTGGGATCTGGAAAACAATCACTGTAACTCCGACCACGGGTCGTGTTCACTGAGCACGGAGCTGTAGTGAACCTTCTGACCAGCATTCTTTTCTGTTTTTATTGCAGGACTTGGAACCAGACGTCACCCCTACGTAGTGTATGAGCTCCAGTTCTAATAAGGACATAAAAGAACCTCTAGAAGAACCCGAACGCTTTCTCAGAAAAAGACTAAAAGCCAAGAACCAAGAGAAAGTTTCGGGGAATCCACTTCCAATGGCGGACCAACGTACCCTCATGGATTATCTACGACCCACCGTAGGTAACCTAGGCGCCGCTATCAACGCACCGAATATTGAAGCCAATAACTTCGAACTTCGGCCGCATTTGATACAAATGCTCCAAAACTCCGCAACCTTCCATGGGCTTGCGGACGAGGATCCCCATCTACATATTACTAATTTCTTAGAAATATGTGATACCTTTCGGATCAATGGAGCATCAAATGACGCCATCCGCCTTCGAATGTTTCCTTTCTCACTAAAAGACCGAGCAAAAGCTTGGCTCAACGCCCTCCCAGCTGGATCGGTAAACACCTGGGATGAACTAGCCCAAAAATTTCTATATAAGTATTTCCCTCCCGCTAAAACGGCTAAATTAATGACTGAAATTAATACATATTCACAAGAGGATGGGGAATCCTTATATGAAACTTGGGAAAGGTTCAAGGAGCTATTGCGAAAGTGTCCACATCACGGCCTTGCGATATGGCAACAAGTATCCACTTTCTATAATGGGTTGTTGCCACACACAAGGCAGACACTTGATTCTAGCTCCGGGGGACTTTTAGGTAATCGCCGCCCGCATGAAATATATAACCAAATTGAGGAAATTGCTCAAACTATTTTCAGTGGCACACTCCCCGAGGCAATAAATCTATTGCCCCGGGCGCCCATAAGGTTGATGAAAGCACTTCTTTACAAGCCCAAATCGAGGCTCTTTCTTCAAAAATAAAAAAACTGGAAATGACAAAAACAGTCTCGGTTATGGCTTGTGAAGGGTGTGGTGGGCCACATGAAAATTGGAGTTGTATGAAAGAAACAGACGATCAACAAGAGTCGGTTAGCTACATTGAAAATAGACCTAGGCCGTCGGGTCCTCCAACGGCACTTACAACCAAGGATGGCGAAACCACCCTAACCTTGGTTGGAGAGAGCCCGGCAATGGTAGTAACCAACAAACCCAACAAACAAACTTTCAACAACCAAGAAATGAGTCACAAAATTTCACTCAACAACAAGGTGGACGAGAAAGGCTTGAAGATACTGTATCTCGCCTCATCTCCGACACTGAAAAGAAAAACTCGGAAAGGTTTCTACAATTAGAATCAAATTTTAGAAACCAACAAGCTAGTATTCAAAACATAGAAAAACAATTAAATCAACTAGCTCAAAATTTTTCCGAGAGACCACAAGGTGCATTACCAAGCAATACCGAAACAAACCCGAAAGCGCAAGTTCATCTCATCACTTTACGAAACCGCACCGTGGGGCCTGCGGAAGCACCACCACCGACAGAAGAGACTGTACCCCCGCCTCTGCAGGAGAAGAACTCCCCTCCATCATCAGAGCCTACCAAGGCTCCTCGAGTTCCGTACCCCGGTAGGTTAATTCGTCAAAAGACCAATGAGCAATTCGCAAAATTCGAAAGTCTATTAAAACAATTGCATGCCAATATTCCTTTTATTGATGTCCTAACCCAAATGCCCAAATACTCTAAGTTCATGAGGGACTTCCTCACTCATAAAAAGAAAATTGAAACCATGCAATTAGTTAACTTAGGCGAAGAATGCTCTGCCCTCGTACTCAACAAACTTCCCCAAAAGAAAATCGATCCTGGAAGCTTCACGATTCCCTGCTCGATCGGAGACTCCCCCGTTCGTAATGCACTAGCCGACCTTGGAGCTAGCATTAACCTCATGCCTTCATCAATGTTTAAGAGACTCGGCCTAGGAAAAACGAGTCCTACAAAAATGAGCATACAACTTGCTGATCGATCCGTCAAATTCCCGCAAGGTGTCATCGAAAACGTCCTAGTAAAGGTAAACAAATTTGTCTATCCGGCAGATTTTGTCATACTCGATATGGAAGAAGACACCGAAGTCCCCCTCATACTAGGGAGACCATTTCTCGCCACCGCACAAGCAGTGGTAGACATGAATGACGGAACGCTCACCCTAAGGTACGGAGATGATGAAGTAAAATTCGAGGTTGGGAAGAGAATAGAGGACGACGACCCGGTCAACTACATGAAGGTTATTGATTCGAGTTTGGATGCTGCTCTCCGACGGTGCAACATGGGATGCCAAACATCCCACTCAGAAAATATATAACCTCACATTGGGTCTAGCCAAGGACCCTTATAAACGTGGCGCACCACGGAGGCATTCCGCGGAACTATCCTTAGTTTAGTTTAATCTTTTAGTTTTAATTTGCAGGAATAAAACACACTCATGGTGGTAAAGGATGAAAAGGGGAACGAGAAACATGACCCCATGCACAAGAACAAGGCAACCCGACATCAATTTCTCCGACACAGAAGGTTCAACACGGGCCGTGTCCAACCAACACGGCCCCGTGCTGCACCCCCTGCAGAAAAATGCCCAGTTCAGGTAAACTGGACACGGGCCGTGTTCACCAGACACGCCCCCGTGTCCAGGCTTCTGTTTCTTTTCTGTAATTTTTGTTACTGGCACCTGAACACGGGGCCGTGTTCGGTCCCCACGGGGCCGTGTCCAAACTGCCGGTAACATAAAATCTTTGCTTTTAACACCATATTACACATCTAATCAACCTAAAAATTTATTTTTGGGACACATTGAGGACAATGTGTAATTTAAGTGTGGGGGGGGGGGGATGCTAAAACCTTGAAATTTTGCAAGTCCTAAAAACAAGCCTTACACAAAACTCTATTGGAACCGCTAATCACCCCAAATTTTTTTTTTTTCAAAATTTTCAATTTTTCTTTACTTGTCTAAAGTTTAAGTTGGGAATTCTAAGATTAATAAGGTTATATTTTTACAAGTTTACAACCAATAGCGTCGTGATAAAAAGAACCAACATACGAAAATTACGAAACGGCATGACAAGCTTAAGTTAAAATTTGATTATATATACTTGATCACATAGAAAAACCCATTCCCACAAAAAGTGAGTTTTGAGCCTTTATTGAGCATACAAATACACATCTTTAGACTAAATGCTCATTTTTCTTTTCTTGTGTGAATAGCAGCTTGGTTCTTATGACTCTAGAACTTGCCACGACGATTCATTCCCGGTCCTTACCAACTTAAACCCAAGTAAGTAAATGATGGAGGCATTAGGACTAACCCTTTTTCTTTCAAAACCATTATTTTCATTTTTCTTTTCACCCACCTAAAAACTCCCCCTAGTTAACCCCTTTGAGTCTAAACCTTTCATTTCTTTACCCTAAAAACCCTTTTACCCACCAAAACCCTTTTTTATTTTTACCCTTTATTTTAGTAACAAGCTCGGTTTTCGTGTGACTAAAAAAAAAATGATGAAGTTGGAAATAAACAAACAAAGCTCTTAAAACAAAAAGCTTGTTTGAAGAAATACTTCACTAAAAATAAAAAGTCACTAAAACAAAATGTTTTACGAAAACCGACGCTTTTTACGCTTTTCGCCCTTTTCTACTAACCACTAACCCATTCACCCACCTTTACCCCAAGCCTTTACCCAAAAAAGTCCTCTTGATATTTACAAAGGTAACAAGTTAAAAAGGAGGAGGATTGATTGCTTGGCAAGCTTATGGTAGGAATAAGTTCCATGCCGCTCTCGAGTGATTCACTAAAAATACACCTTCGGCCGAGTGTGAGTGATTTCTCCCGTGAGGTATGTGAACTTGTATATAAATGGAATTTTAAAAAAGGCATGTTATGCCCAAATAAGTAATTTATCATATGAAACGTTCTAAATAAATCATAACGGATAGGATTGTAAATAAATAAAAATAAAACCCAAAAAGATCTTGGATTCCCGACACTCTATGACAAGCCAAAACCTTTTCTTCTACCCATTCCATTTGGGAGTGTAAGCCACATATTAAAGAGTTTTGCTTGAGGACAAGCAAAAGTTCAAGTGTGGGGGTATTTGATGTGTGTAAAATGCAACATATAAAATACATCAAATAAGGCATAAAACTAACCCTTTTTAAGTACTAATGTTGGAAAAAGAGTGCTTTTGTCTTCCTTTTGTATTTTCAGGATTAAATGAGCTCAAATTCACAAAAGAAGCAAAAAGACAGCTAAATCTAACATAAATACAAGAAAAGGAACACAAGTGGATTGCCCGACCCCTCAACGGCATCCTCCCAAGCAAAATAGAGAAGACAGAAGACTGAACACGCCCCGTGCTCAGCCAGCACGGGGCCGTGCCCAAGAAGCAGCAGAAAAGACAAACCTATAGAAGCTTCTATTGCCCACCACGGGGCCGTGTCCAGCGGACACGGGGGCGTGGCGAAAGTACAGCAGGCGCATTAATTGTAATTGCGAATTACAATTAATGAAGAGAGAGGGTGTCAAACAGGCACGGGGGCGTGTCCAGCGGACACGGGGCCGTGCCCAGCCTTCTGTTCAGCCTATAAATAGGAGTGCTTGGTTTCATTGCAACTCATCCCTTGGCACACCACCTCTCTCACACTTCATCCACCACCCACCACCATCACAACACCATCATCCACCACCATCATCCATTGTCCATCATAGAGTGTGTGAGCCGTCTCGGGATCCAAGATTGATCGTAAGAGTTCTTGACAATCAAGGCCATGTTTGCCTAAGTCTCTTACATCACTTGGTGAAGACAAGTGTTTAGTATAATACTTTTTATTTTTAATCTTTTGCACTTTTTATTTGGTTTTGTATTAATGACTTTAATAACTAGTTGCTTATGTTGAAGGTGATCTTTCCTTATCGTTTGTCCGTGGTGTCTTGGCATTATTTACTGTCTATATAAAATAAAAGATTTTCACCATTCATATCTCCACGGTCTATATGGAGGTATGTTGGCTACCTGGTCGGGGGTTAAGGGAACGGTTTGGTAAGGGTCTTGCCCTTGTTCAGCGTTTAGAGGTCCTGCAAGGGACCTGGGTCACATTTAGTAGGATCTCCTTCAATGCCCATAGGTATTGGATGGCGGGGATCCAAACTCTTTGACCCCCTCATAAGTTAACTACTATTAATACTATAACCCGGGTATTTAGGACTGTATCCCTGCTGACTCAGACTACTTAGTCGAGGGTAACGTCACCGCCAAAAGCGGGGCCTACCATAATTTGCATTAATAACTTAATTCATTATCTTCCAATAATCCAACCCTTTAGGATTGTATCCTTGCTGACTCAAACTACTGGGTTGAGGGTAACGTCGCCTTCAAAAGAGGGGCCTACTACAATAACTAAGATAATCTCTTAAACAAGTGGAAAAGTGCGAAAATAATCAAAGGTTATACTAATACACGAGTCGGATCCAAGTGATTCATCTTGTCTATCTGTTTTTATTTTATTTTTATTTTTCAGCATTTAGTTAGTTTTTATTTTCTTAGTTTAAAAACCTTTTCTAACATTTTGATTTGATTAGACGTTGAGGATAAACCAGTACTAAAAGCTCTTGTGTCCTTGGACGACCTCGGTATCTTACCAACACTATACTACGTCCACGATGGGTGCACTTGCCCATATGTGTGTTTAGTGTTAGTAAATATCGTGTTTTATAAATTTAAAACTTGGCTAAAAGTGTAAAAAGGGCTTAAATATACATCAAAAATATATTACACTACACACGCATCAGGTTTACTCCTAGACACTACAATGTTCCTATTTGATCCATAGAACAATCATGCATCAACAATTTTTGAATTTTATAAATTCATCCAAAAATCAAAGTTGAGATTTCCTTCAAAATTCACATACCTTATGACCCCTTTGCAGTGGAGATCACCAATCTAAGCTTTAATTTCGTTTTGGAATCGATCTTGACCTTCAATTTGTGAGTTTTGTGAGGATTTAGGGTTTGATGGGGAGCTCTATGTCGCCCCCTGTGTTTTGGTCAAACTCAGCACACACACAAGTGTGTGTTTTGAGTTTAATTTATGTTTTATTATATCTAGTTTTAATTTAAACACTTTTGGTCCCTCAACTATCGTTTAGTTCTTATATTTAGTGTTTTAACCCACTTATACGTCACTACAAGACTTTTATCTAACTAGGTTATTTTGAATCCTAGTTAGTTCACTTGTTTATTTACCGACATTATATTTTAAATAGTTGATTTACATTTTCGGGGTGTTATACCGGCCGGCTCTGCAGTAGGTGTTCACCGGAGAGAGAGAGAGAGAGCAGTGAGTGTGCGTGTGAGATTTTTGAGAAAAAATGAGGGTTTACAACCCTTTTGTAGCTAGGATTTCTCATGTGGGCTTCGGCCCAAGGCCCACAGGCCCATTTCATATGTTTTGAGCGGCCCGATCACATTTCTAATGCCCGTTTTCTCACCCGAACTTTGTAAGATGTCGTAAAATATCATTTTCGGGTTCTAAACATGAAACATAGTGTCGGTAATTCAATACTAGTCGCGTACGTTCGTCGGTTGCGTTAAATCGTGTAAAAAGCTCTGTTTGTCGTTTTTAATCCGTTTTTTGATCCGATTTCAGATGCGAATACTAAAATTCGATTACGAAGCTATATATTTCATAATATTTCAATTTTTTAGGTTATACACAAGTCCGATGCTTCCGTTTCCTTGCCGGTGCGTTCCTGCTGTCGCGGTTTCCGTTCACGTAAGCACTTTGTGTTGTTCAAAAGCAGCATAATTTCTCAAAATCACAGTCAAATGTGTAAAATATACATATAAAACTTGTATTTGTTGGCGTTGTCAGTATTTTGTCAGGTATCAGTTCGTTACCGCTTATCGTTCAGTGGTCTTCCGGCGAATTAACATCCGTGTATTGTAAAGCCGGATAGATGTTCCTAGGCACTCCAAAAGGCCTAATTAAGTTAATCTACGTCTTAAATGCTATTTATTATCGTCTTAATGTTTGTTATTCGCATCATTATAAGCCGTAAATTACCAGTTGTTACACATATGAACTATGGTAGACTGATGTGACTTCAACACTTGTGGGTTGTCTTAAACCCTTTCAAAACAGAAAGCTTAGAGGGTATCTGCACCTCTAAACTTATAAGAATCAACCATACACAAGCTCACTAACCATAGGTTTGATTAAAAGCAAGGTAGGTATGAGTTTGCATAAGAAATCATAAGTTCCATAAAGTTAAGTAATCTTCCAAAATAGAAAGTTTGGACCTCAAAATGGTGATGTTCCACCTTAGTTTACCATGGTAAACTTGTGGAGGCACTTCTAGAGGTGTTCCAAGCTTTCTAATGGAAGATGAATTGAAGAAAAGTGGAGAAAAGTGCTCACTTTGGTACTTAGAATAATCTGCCAAAACTAGTATTTCCAGCTGAATTGAGAGCATTTTGATGATTTAGAAGTGTTTGGAAAGTGAAAATAAGTGTTAGGGAGGTTGTATTTATAATGGGTGAGTAGGTTTGGGTCTTAATGGTGTTTAAAGGTAATTAGGTGGGAGTTGGGTGAGAAAAGTGACCAATCCCGTAACCAAACTGACCTGAGTGCGGATTGATACTCTTCGCGGGTCGCGACAGCAAGGGGGTGTCTCTGCGTGCCGCGGCGCCCCTTGCCTGGAAGATTCTTTGTTTTTACACTTTCAGCCCTCAAGGTTTGTTATGTTTGATGTTTTTAAGGTATAACTTGTATTATTTATATAAAACTAAGTATAAATTATGTATCGAAGCATAGACCAAGTATCGTGAGTGTACGATTATGTATATTGTACGTATAAAGAGTATTAAACACATATTTACGACCGATTGTTAGTAAAAACAAGTATGTGTTTGCGCGTGAGATAAATGTATATCAACATGTATGTAAGTTGATTATGAAACGAGTATGTATAATCAAGGTATAAATTCACATCAGATGATCAACTTTTATTACGATCAAAGTGGTGGTTTATAATGATTGGTAACGGAATACGATTACCGAAGAATACGAGTTTCCATAAATAGAGTACAAGCCAAACTTTCTAAATAAGGGAAGTTCTAAAAAGCGAGGCGTTACACTTTGCATGTGTCCAAGTAGGTGGAAAAATCCCCCAGACCCTGGTTTGCCATCTTTACATTCGTGGAAAAATTTGAAAGGGCAGGTCCTTAAACCACTAGCAGAGCCCTGCACAGGGCCCCTTGACTTAATTGTCACGGCCCCCGACCCGGTTTGACCCGTTTCAGGAGCCGCGGGACAGGAATCCCGTGGTATTTAATTTAGGCGACAGCGGAAGTCTTTTTAAAACAGGATCTTTTAATAATTCAAACTGCTCGTTTCATAACTTAGGGATAAATTCCCAAAATTTACAATATTGTGATTTCTCAGGGAAATCTTTATTTTCAAAACATGCTTCTTTTATTTATTTACACTGAGCCACTTTTCTAAGCTGGGAGTGCTCCACGGCACTTTTCTTTGCTCATACCAGATCACCTGAAACATGTTTGAAAAAGGTTTTGTCAGCGGGGAAATACTGAGTGAATCATTCATTTTACTGAAAACGACACCTTTTGTTATAATTTACAGCATTAAGGGGAATTACAATGTTTCTGATATCAAACCAACTACCCACAGTATTTGTCACTCGTCTACCCATTGGCTATCTCGTTGTCCAAATGGTGTCTGTGACTGTGGTCAGATCACCCCTTGGCTAACTCGTTGTCCAAGTGTGACGGGAAATAAGTAATGTATACAAAACCCCACATACCGGTTGTAACTTGGTGATTACATAGACTTAATCACTGTAACTATAACTTTGAAAATAACTTGGAGTTTTGTAAAACAGTTGATAAAAAGAGAATGACTCACATTGCAGATTTACGAGCAGAGTATAAGCTTTACTGATTAGCCTTTTAACCTAATTTAAATAACAATGCACACACAAACGGGATTAGTAACTAATTCAGCAGTTACGTCAATTCACGAGATTAAACCCTCACAACTGTTATCAAGTGCGATACTTAATAATTCAATGGATTCACAACGAATGACAGAGCATATTCCGAATTCGAACAGCACTCAAACATTCAAGTTGAAATCACAATGAATAACAAAGTACAAGCTCAATTTGAGCAGCACTCGGAGAATCGTTGGATAGTTATAATCGATCGGACGTTGAATCGTAATAGTGATCGAGTTATTACCCTGATTGCGGCAGCACCTCGTGATCGTGTGTGTGTGTTGTGAACTGATTGTAGTGTAACACGACGTACAGACAGAATCTGAGCGACGTTTTAACTTCCCTGTTCAAGTCCCAATGTATGCTATTTATAGTAATTTTTGGGACATGCTTACGGACCGTATGCCCTGACCCTTACGGTCCGTAAGCTAAGCAGTCTAATTCATAGGCTGCCTAGGCTCGGTTATAGCTTGGGTGATTCAACAAATTAACCAATCAGAGCATAGCAACGTTTAAATTTAGATAATTATCAACTAGGGTTTGCCCCCCTTGAGTTTTAGGGGCCCTGATCCTGATTCCGATTGTTCTGAAAATTTCAGGGCTTATGCAGAATTACTTGGGTGTCTCAATTAGGGTTTTCTTATTGACTAATTATCGTCCTAATTATTGATTTTAGTGGCAGTTGTTACATCCTCCCCACCTTGAGAAAAATCTCGTCCTCGAGATTTACTGAAATAGATGAGGGTACTTTCGCTTCATTTCTGATTCCAGTTCCCAAGTATATTCTGGTCCTCTCTTGGATTCCTATTTGACTTTTACTAGTACTAGTCGTTTATGTTTGAGAAACTTGATTTTTCTATCTTCGATCTGTAGTGGTTTCTCTACGAATTTCAGTTTTTCATTTACCTCTATATCTTGAAGAGGTACTACCAGGGATTCGTCTGATAGACATTTCTTGAGATTGGATACATGAAACACATCATGTACTCCAGCTAACTCTTCTGGTAGTTGTAACCGATAAGCTACTGGTCCGATTCGTTGGATCACTGGGAATGGTCCAACATATCTTGGACTCAGTTTTCCTTTCTTACCAAATCGTACTACTCCTTTCCAAGGGGATACTTTTAATAGTACTTTGTCTCCGACTTGGAATTCTAATGGCTTACGGCGATTGTCCGCATAACTCTTCTGACGATCTCTAGCAGTCTTCAGTCTTTCCTTGATTTGAGTTATTTTGTCTGTGGTCTCTTGTACAATCTCTGGACCTGATAACTGACTTTCTCCTATCTCTGCCCAACAAACGGGAGTTCTGCACTTACGTCCATACAGTGCTTCGAATGGAGCAGCTTCGATGCTCGAATGATAACTATTGTTATAGGAGAATTCAATTAATGGTAAATGGCTATCCCAATTACCACCAAAGTCAATTACACATGCTCGGAGCATGTCTTCCAGGGTTTGTATCGTCCTTTCACTTTGTCCGTCTGTTTGAGGATGATATGCAGTACTTAAATTGAGTCGAGTTCCCATTGCTTCTTGGAAACTTGTCCAGAAACGGGAAGTGAAACGACTATCTCTGTCAGACACAATGGAGAGTGGGACTCCATGTAAGGATACTACTTCATCTACGTATAACTTGGCTAACCTTTCCATGCTAAAGGTTTCCTTTATTGGTAGAAAATGAGCTGATTTGGTTAATCGATCCACAATTACCCAAATAGCATCATTACCTTTTCTGGTTTTGGGTAACTTAGTAACAAAATCCATTGTTATGAGTTCCCATTTCCATACAGGCATTTCTAACTGTTGTAGTAGTCCTGAAGGTTTCTGATGTTCGGCTTTAACTTGTGAACAGGTTAAACACTTAGATACGTATTCAGCTATATCCTTTTTCATTCCTATCCACCAAAAATTATTTCTTAAATCTTGGTACATCTTATTATTTCCTGGATGTACAGTATACCTTGATTTATGAGATTCTTCTAAAATCTTATTTCTTAATTCTCCTTGTTTAGGTTCCCAAATTCTTTTCTTGTGGAATCTCCAAATTCTATCCTTTCCTTGTTCTATTTCCTTTATGTAACTTTTCATTCCTTCGGCATCGTCCTTGATTGCCGTTTCCTGAATTTTCTTCAATTGTTCCATCAAATCTAATTGTAGATTTAATCTAAGAGCACAGACTCGTCTTTGCTTTTCATGATACTTACGACTTAAGGCGTCTGCGACTACGTTTGCCTTTCCTTCGTGATATTGAATATCACAGTCGTAATCACTTAAGATTTCCATCCACCTTCTTTGCCTCATATTTAACTCTTTTTGCCCAAATATATACCTTAAACTCTTATGGTCCGTATAGATAGTAAACTTACTTCCATACAGATAATGTCTCCAAATTTTAAGGGCAAAAATTATGGCTCCTAACTCTAGGTCATGAGTTGTATAATTTTCTTCGTGCTTTTTCAATTGCCTAGAGGCATACGCAATTACCTTTTTGCGTTGCATCAACACACATCCATATCCTAATTTTGAAGCATCACAGTATACTTCAAAATCCTCGGTTCCTTCGGGTAAAGCTAAAATTGGAGCATTTGTCAATTTGTGCTTTAGAATCCTAAAAGCTTCCTCTTGTCTAGATCCCCATTCAAACTTAACGGCTTTACAGGTTAGTTTAGTTAAAGGTACAACCATTTTAGAGAAATCTTTAATAAATCGTCTATAATATCCAGCTAATCCTAGAAAACTTCTAACTTCCATAGCCGTTCGTGGAGCTTTCCAATTTGTGATTGCTTCTATTTTAGTAGGATCTACGTGAATTCCTTCGTGATTCACCATGTGACCTAAAAATTGCACTTCTTGTAGCCAGAATTCGCACTTCGAGAATTTGGCATAAAGCTTTTCCTTTCTTAACAATGTTAAGAGTGCATGCAAGTGCTCACAATGTTCCTCCTGACTTTTGGAATAAATAAGTATTTCGTCAATGAACACGATTACAAATTTATCCAAGTATGGTTTACAGATCCTATTCATCATGTCCATAAATGCAGCTGGAGCATTTGTTAATCCAAAGGGCATGACTGTAAACTCATAATGACCATACCTAGTTCTGAAAGCAGTTTTAGGTATGTCCTCCTCTTGTACTTTCAACTGGTGATATCCTGATCTTAAGTCTATCTTAGAGAAATACCTAGCTCCTTGCAATTGATCAAAAAGATCATCAATCCTAGGTAATGGGTATCGGTTCTTAACTGTAACTTTATTCAATTCCCTATAATCGATACACGTTCTCATTGATCCATCTTTCTTTTTCACAAACAACACTGGTGCACCCCAAGGGGATGAACTAGGTTGTATGAATCCTTTGCTTAGTAATTCATCTAATTGCTTTTTCAATTCTAGCATTTCGGTAGGTGCTAATCGATAAGGTGTCTTAGCTATTGGTGCAGTACCTGGAATTAAATGAATTCTAAACTCTACTTCCCTATCAGGTGGTAAACCAGGTAATTCTTCTGGAAAAACATCTGGGTATTCTGAAACTATAGGGATGTCCTGGAGTTCCTTACTTTTAGTGTTAATGATTACAGAAATCATATACACCATTTCTTGTTTCCTTGAATAACTAGCCAATTTCATTACTGAAATGAATTTTAATGGCTTCCGAGGTCTATCTCCGGTAATTAAGATTACTTCTCCTGTGGGGGTACGGATTTCTACGGAATTCTTATCACACAGGATTCGAGCATGATTGGCAATTAACCAATCCATTCCTAATACTACATCAAATCCGGCTAAATTCATAGGTAATAGGTTTGCAGAAAACTTATGACCTAACAATTCTATCTTTCCTTCTTGCAAAACCTTGTCTATGTTGACAGAATTTCCATCTGCCGTTTCAACAGTAAAGATCTGCCTAAGGGTAGTTAGAGGTAAGTTAAGAGCTTGGCAGAATGAAGTATTAATAAAACTTTGGTTTGCACCAGAGTCAAATAATACTTTTGCATAGACGTTATGCACTAAGAACGTACCCGCTATCACGTCTGGAATGAGTTTGACTTCTTGAGTGGTTAGTTGGAATGCGCGAGCATTCTTCTTGGTTATTCCATCGGCCGTTTAAGCTTTATTGTCTGTTGGTTGGGCTAACTTAGGACATTCAGGTTTGATATGCCCTGTTTCTCCGCAGTTATAACAGATTCTTGTTTTCCTTCTGCAGTCTTCTTCCCGATGTCCTTTCGCCTTGCAGAAGTTGAAAAATATATTGCACTGTCCATAGTGTTTCTTTGTGCAATTTCTGCAGAAAGGAGGTGACGAGGATTGCCTGGTTCCTCTTTTCTTGAATTGATTGCTATTATTACCCACACGAAATCCTTGGGTAATCTTCTGAGCCAATTCCTTCTTGCGATCTTCTTCTCTGGTGCGGACTAGTTCATCGGTTAAGGTATTAGCTAATTCCACAGCATCGTCAATCATGCGTGGTCTCGCAGCTTTAACGATGTTACGGATTTCTCCAATTAATCCCCAAATATAACGGGAAATGAGTACCGGTTCTGGCGAAGCCAGGGAAGGTACCACTCTCTCATATTCGAAGAATGTCGAAGTATATCATCGACAGTCTACACCTATCATACGATGGCTCAGCAACTTGTTTGCCATTTGTTCCTTCTCGTATTCGGGACAGAATTTTCTTTCTACAAGACTCTTAAATTCTACCCAATCCATCGCATAGGCCACCCTTCTTCCTTTTGCTTGTAGCACTGTGTTCCACCATTCTAGCGCCCCTTCTTTAAATAAGTTTGACGCATACATCACTTGATCTTCTTCAGCACATTTACTTATTGCAATTACTGCTTCAGTTTTCTCTAACCAACGCAGTGTTGCAGTTGCCCCTTCGTTACCTGCAAATTCTGCGGGTTTACAGGCAAGAAATTCTTTGTAAGTGCAACCAGGCGTTGCAGCTTTCATTCTTTTTGGGAGTGGGGCCTGTTGCAGATCATGATCGTCATGATTGCCGCCTCCATTTATGTTGTTACTGCCGTTATCTTCCGGAGTACGTTTACTAGGAATTAATTGTGGTTCGGCTGGTTTTTGAACAGCAGCCATAATTTCTGGAATAGCATTGGCTATCCCTTGAGCAATAAAGTTCTCAATATCTTGTCTAGTTAGATATTGATCTTCCTGATTTTGCTCAGACTGATTTACTTCATTAATTGGTTCACTATTAGCGTTTTCCATCTGCTAATTAGCATTAATAGGATTTATTAGTGTCTAATTATTGATACCAAAATCACAGATAAACACATAGATCAGTATAACATGCAAGCATAGCCAAAATTGTCGATGCCTCGACTTCTGTTTTGTTTTATATATTATACATGCTTCAATACACACTGGTTATCTTACATTGTTTTATTGCCCATTTTACAAAGTCAGTTTTACTATATTAGTTATAATACAAACAAACTTCTTCAAACCCATCCTATCTTTTGGTTCACTGGCAATTTTAGTAACGACGCTCCCTCTTGTCGTACTTACAGGAGATTTGTTCCCCCATTTCTCGAATCCTATTCCCGGTGCCTATCAGTTCTTCACCAAACTGACGTAGTTCAGCTAAATTTTCATAGCTCATTGGCGGATTAGGGATAGGTTCTGGATCAAACTGTGGGAGAAAACTATAGGGACTATTGACTATATTTTGGAATTGCCAGTCATTGGTCCACCATTCCTCCATTTGGCCTAATGGTCGGGTGTGAACTAGTGGGCCTGGAATAGCTGGTCCTAGGTTTATTGGGAATTGGGCTGTAGCAGGATAAGAGAAGAGATTATCGTTGATAGGCTCTAGTATATCACAATTATACAGTAGGCGGTCTATTTCGTCCTGAAATGTGATTTCCTCAGGCTGTTTAGAGCTTTCTCCGATCTCTATTCCCTTTTGCTTTAGGTCTATCCCTATTTCTGCTGGTTTGGAACTTTCTCCGGTTTCTATTTCTTTTCCCTTGCTCACACTTACAGGATTTTCTATTTTAGGGAGTCTCCTAGGTTTCCTTCTGCGCACCTTTCGCCACCCTACATATCTTCTCCTCTTTTTAGGTTTTGCTTTTTCCAGCGGTGGAGCTTGGAATTCCAGAGGTTCCTCTATGTCAAGAATGTAACCAGTGAAGTTGTGGGAGACTTCAATTGGCACAGGATAGAGGTTGAGGTTCTGAAACGCCTCGGATAGCTCACTCATGCTGTGTAGCATATATGCAAAATGCACAAAAATGCCAAGTTAAAACTTTGGAACAAAGCTTAACAAATAAACATTTTTATTGCACATTAATTTGTACAACATAACAGGAAGGAGAACACACTCAGATTTATTTATTTATTTACTAGGAAGTACTTATTTCTAGATTTAGAGTTTAAAGATTTGCATTTTCTGCTACGGTAGCGAGCAGATACAGATTTGCCCATTTTTCATCTAGGTTATTTTCCCCTGGTGGATTATTGCTAATTTCCTGAATTTCTGGGTTAAACCTCACTCTCTTGGGTTGGGGTTTCTTTTTCTCTTGACCTTTTCTAAGAATTGAATTCCTTTTCTCCGGGGTAAGAGGGTTTTCATAATTTGCCTTACGGACAAAGATTCCTTCTTCTAAATTGGTGGGAGATTTGGAGAAAGAGGTTCCCTGTTCTTTAGGTGTACAATCTAATTTACGGTAGATAGCAGAAATCTTTTGTTTACCCATACTGTAATTTTAACAATTAATCAGTTAATAAGCATATATTCACAGAATGACAAATAAAATTTTCCTAATTGTAATAGGCTTATATCAATTAGAACAGTGAGCTTAATCAGTAAGCTTAAAACAGTGGCTCTGATACCACCTTTTCCTGTCACAGCCCCCGACCCGGTTTGACCCGTTTCAGGAGCCGCGGGACAGGAATCTCGTGGTATTTAATTTAGGCGACAGCGGAAGTCTTTTTAAAACAGGATCTTTTAATAATTCAAACTGCTCGTTTCATAACTTAGGGATAAATTCCCGAAATTTACAATAATGTGATTTCTCAGGGAAATCTTTATTTTCAAAACATGCTTCTTTTATTTATTTACACTGAGCCACTTTTCTAAGCTGGGAGTGCTCCACGGCACTTTTCTTTGCTCATACCAGATCACCTGAAACATGTTTGAAAAAGGTTTTGTCAGCGGGGAAATACTGAGTGAATCATTCATTTTACTGAAAACGACACCTTTTGTTATAATTTACAGTATTAAGGGGAATTACAATGTTTCTGATATCAAACCAACTACCCACAGTATTTGTCACTCGACTACCCATTGGCTATCTCGTTGTCCAAATGGTGTCTGTGACTGTGGTCAGATCACCCCTTGGCTAACTCGTTGTCCAAGTGTGACGGGAAATAAGTAATGTATACAAAACCCCCACATACCGGCTGTAACTTGGTGATTACATAGACTTAATCACTGTAACTATAACTATGAAAATAACTTGGAGTTTTGTAAAACAGTTGATAAAAAGAGAATGACTCACATTGCAGATTTACGAGCAGAGTATAAGCTTTACTGATTAGCCTTTTAACCTAATTTAAATAACAATGCACACACAAACGGGATTAGTAACTAATTCAGCAGTTACGTCAATTCATGAGATTAAACCCTCACAACTGTTATCAAGTGCGATACTTAATAATTCAATGGATTCACAACGAATGACAGAGCATAGTCCGAATTCGAACAGCACTCAAACATTCAAGTTGAAATCACAATGAATAACAAAGTACAAGCTCAATTTGAGTAGCACTCGGACAATCGTTGGATAGTTATAATCGATCGGACGTTGAATCGTAATAGCGATCGAGTTATTACCCTGATTGCGGCAGCACCTCGTGATCGTGTGTGTGTGTTGTGAACTGATTGTAGTGTAACACGACGTACAGACAGAATCTGAGCGACGTTTTAACTTCCCTGTTCAAGTCCCAATGTCTGCTATTTATAGTAATTTTTGGGACATGCTTACGGACCGTATGCCCTGACCCTTACGGTCCGTAAGCTAAGCAGTCTAATTCATAGGCTGCCTAGGCTCGGTTATAGCTTGGGTGATTCAACAAATTAACCAATCAGAGCATAGCAACGTTTAAATTTAGATAATTATCAACTAGGGTTTGCCCCCCTTGAGTTTTAGGGGCCCTGATCCTGATTCCGATTGTTCTGAAAATTTTAGGGCTTATGCAGAATTACTTGGGTGTCTCAATTAGGGTTTTCTTATTGACTAATTATCGTCCTAATTATTGATTTTAGTGGCAGTTGTTACATTAATGTTCCGACCCCTCCTCGTAGGAGCCATGCGTGTATGTTAACTACCACTGTAGAAAAAAAACACACAACTGGTAAACCGAACTCGATATGAGTTGTGGGGGTAGAAAAGCGGTAAACAAAACAAAACTCTTATCTATTTATTGGAATGCGTAAGTTTTCTTCTTAACCTTGAAATGAATTATGTTTTGTTTTTGTTATTTGGATACGTAAAACTTTATGGTTAATCCAAATATGCAACAAACTCTGATCTATTTATTGGAAATTATTTCATTAATTTAGTGACTAATGAGGTAAAAATAGTTAAAAAAAAAGTTTCCTAAAGAATTGATTACAGTGACAAAAGTTAAGCACTTTAGAAATGGGTTGGATACTCATTATCATGGGTAAGAAATTGCAAGCTTATGGAATAATTATCAGCAAGGCCGTCTCCGAAAATCACAAAAAATTTTTGGCCTTGTTCGAGATAAAAAAAATTGGGCCCTATTCGCAAATGTTCATATAATATAAACTCATCAATCATTCAATCAAATATATAATACTAAAAACCTATAATACTACGATAATTGTTATGAAATATATAAAACAAATTAACAAAAATAGTGTAGCAAAAATGATCAAATTATCAAACCTACTTGCCAAGCGAACAGTGTGGTTCTTCATCTACGTTCACATCTTCTTCACCCTCATTATCGTCACCCAAGTTAGAACTAGAATTTTGAGTTTCTTTTGAAAAAAAAAACTTGTGTATTCGGTTTTGTTTTACTTCCTGTGCCTTTCTTTTCTCTTCCTCTAGCTTCCTCTTCTTACATTTTTTATGACCGGATAAGTGTTTATATTTAGGAACGGTAGGCATAATTTCTAAATATTAACAAAAAACATTCATTCAATCACATGAAGTTTTATAGTATATAAAATCAGAATCACACATATTAATATATTATGAAATCAAAAACGTATGACATCAAAAACATATGAAATCGAAATGACAAAAACATATGAAATCGAAATGACAAAAACATATGCTCGACGTTTTGTTTCCAGTTTCCCTCGTCCCAGTTCCTTGTGCAATATACTATACTGCCTGCGACAGTGCGACGTTTTGTTTCCTTTCCCTGATCTAGCAGGTCCTTATTTTTCTTTAGACTAGTCACTTGGGCTTATTAATTGGACTGTTTTTTAACTTTTAAAGAGTCTCTTATTTAAAAAACTTTGGGTCTTTTAGCAGGCCCTTATTTATACAAACATCCAGATTTATATAACAACCCTAAAGAAAACCGACACCCTCGTAATATTTTAAACACCCAAAAAATATTTAAAATATCCCAATATGTCCCTAAAAACACCCCATACGTGAGAACGGGCCCTGAATAGCTTAAATATTATTAAAATTAATTAAAAATCAAAAGTTTGGGGCTGTCGCGGGGCGCGTAAGCCACCCCGTTAGTTTACGCGGGCCGCGAGCAATCAAGAACGCGACAACAACCGGTGATGACATGTGTCATCATCGTGGTGAGGCTAGTCGATGACCCAGATCACCTAAACCCTACCCGACCTACTACACGGGCCGCGTAGGCCTTGGTCCTGTTTTACGCGGGCCGCGAGAAACCCGAACTCAGCCCCTATAAAGCTGGAGCTCGGGCCTTCAGTTTACGTCGCTCAAATTTCTTTTCTTTCTCTCAATTCTCAAGTAGTATACACTATAATCGGGCATAATACCCCCTAAATAACGAGGTTCTGCTCCGTTGTAAGTATCATAACCCCTGGATACGTATTAGATACTCTGCTCGATTGATCTAGGGTTCCGTAACGACTGTCGTGATTCTGCCTGACGTAGTCGTTGGAATGCCGTCTCGGGGAGAGTATTACTAATGTTAAAATGGATTATTATACTAACACGTATGCATTTGTGTAAATTATAGATTATTCCGAGGGAATCCTTACTGAAAATCCTAAGACAGCAATGTGAGTAATCTCCTTTTTGCAAACTGTTTTTACAAAACCCCACTTAATTAATTATACATTAAACAATCATTGAGTATTTATAAGGATACAATTACAGTCGGTAAATTTGGGGTTTTGTATACAAAATTTGTTACTGCCTTGCGAGGAGTAACATGACCATAAGTCTGAACGACAGTACTGTGGGTGGTAATTGATATGACTTGGAAACAAATGTAATTGCGAGATCGCCCTCAATACTGTACAATGGTTTTATTTAAAACTTGATTGAACTGGGATTCACTCACCCGTATTTCCCACAGACAAAATGTTTTTAAACGCGTTTAAGGTAACAATATGTGAAAGCCAAATAGAAGCCAGCTGGACAGCACTGAAGGCTTGGAAAAGTGGCAATAAAGTTACCTAAAATAAAATAGATGTTTTTATTAAATAAAAATAGGATTTATTCCTATGAAATTGTGTGTACTAAAAACTTGGGTTTACCCCATCTGTTTAATATTGTGAAATTGTGGTATTTTACTCTGATCAAATATTTCCTAACTACGGTCCTGATGTAATTTCCGCTGCCAAATTGATAAACACCGATACCACCGATACTGAGTTCGCGGTCGCCCGTTCCCAGGTAATTAGGGGGCGGGGGTTCTGACAGAGGGTGGTATCAGAGCTAAGCCACTGATTCAGCCACAGAAGTGTTCTGCTGACACCAAAATTCAATCTGTTAGGAAATAAATTACGGAACTACGTGCATAATTGTATTTTATTGTTGTGTGTTATTTGACTATTTGTTAGTTTACAGTATGAGCGATAAAGGACCATCTGACGCATATCATCAATTGCCTGGTTCGCCTAGAAGCGAAGGTGCCTCTTCTTAGCCTGCCCTGTCGGGGTACTCTGCTGATACGGAAGAAGGAATATACGTATTTAAGGCTTAATCTGAAGAGCCATTTCCTCAAAAAAAGAGGGGATGGTTCAGTAGGGGAGCACATGGGCGTAGAAAGCGTATGAAAAAGTTGTAAGAACAGAGAGTGTTAGCAGTAGCTAAAAGAGAAACCGATGCCCATACCCAAGATATGCTTAATAGAAGCCTAGCCAATTTACATATCTTAGCAACCACTGCAGCTGACCCTAACCAGGAGCAAATGTTAGCACCTCAACCCCTACAACTGTTCCCTAACCAACCCATGGAGATAGAAAACCCTGAAAATCAAGTTGAAATGCATGATTTTAACCTGGAGGAGATACCTAGGGTACCAGCACCCAATCCCTCAAACCCAAATTACGACCCGTGGTGTGACAACCCTCACCAAACCAGGTATCCGTACGAATTAATTAGTATTTAATTACTGCTCAATTACTGTGCTTGCTTACAGTGGTAAATAAACTTCTACATGATTTCTGAAATATATATAACTATGCCTCATACTTTATTTGCTGTCACTCCATTTACTCACACAAAAACCTTAGTGACAAACTTGATGCACAAAAGTACAGTAGCACAATGAACGGATAACCCAGTAAACGTGCTGACATAACCAGCACCAGGCAGACACTGCCTCTAAGGCCTGTATGAGCCAGAGATAGTTTACTACACCCATAGAGAGTGTAGGGAAATGAGGGTTGTAGAACTGCGTCACTAGGTGATAGTTATAGTGACCGGATGTGCCTAGAACGTACTTTGAGTACAAAATTCTGCACTTTAAATAAAAATTCAGCAATTAGCTAACTAGTAAAGTGCCATAACATGAGAAAATTATTACTAGACACTTTCCAAAGTGTCGGGAATAAACTGTGTCACTAAAAATAATAATATCGACACTTTAAATACCTATTTAGCACTTTAACGGATCAGAATCCAACCGAACAACCGGACTATACCCGGAACACAAAAATATTGTCATTGACATTATTTTTCTTTTTCTGAGCCAGTTAGGGTTCGCAAATACCCTAACACCCGCTATATATTACAACACAATATTACACTAAATTAGTTACTAAACTAACTAACTATCACTTAACTTTACCATTGAAATTGAACCAAATAAGCCACCCCCTAGTACAACCGATCGGATATTTTCCCATAAGGGGACACACTCACCCAAAGTATTGAATATTTTATTAGAAGATTGTCTAGTATCTTGAGGACAATTTATATTTTGGGTAAAAACCTATGATGGTTTATAAATAAGATTTATGGATAAAGACTTTCATATTACACCAAAGCACTACTCTTTTTCCCCTCTTTGTGAGTTCGCCGAGAGCACCCAACACCCACCCACCAACATTTTCAATTTCCAATCTTGCAAGTCCAAGCTTATACAAGTGTGAAGGATCTCATGCGAGGAAGCCCGGTGCTTGCGGATTGCCAAGAACCTCCCCACGACGCTTTTATCCACCCGTTTTTCGACTAGTTTCTTCCCTAGCCCCGAGCTAGTAGTAAGTGACTCTAAACGCCTTTTTGATCTATTCTAAAGTGGTTAATAAAAGATTTAACGGGCAGAAATCATAAACACTAGAGATCAAAGTTTAATGTCTACAAAAAAAAAAATATAAACAAAGTGGTTAATGGATGAATAATGGTGTAAAACTTATAAAACTAGTACTATTATGATTATTTTTGGTCGTTGATTGCTAGTGTTAGTTCGGATAGTCATCTAAACCGACTAAGTCATGTTCATGGAATATGACCTAGTGTATGTTAAAGTATGAAAAGTGGTTAGATGAAGAACACTACTAATTATAACCATGAGCTTGTGTAAAAACAATTTTTCTTATAAAATGGAGTTCTAAACTAGTAGATCTACGGATCTACAAGTGGTATTTTCAAAGGACCAAGTGTCAAAAGAAATCATATTTTTAAAGCCGGATCTTTCCTAAACAAAGGTGATTTTTGTAAACACACAAGTGTGTAGACACTTATGTGACAAAAAGTTTTAACAAAAGAATTATTTTTGAAATTTTGACTAGAAGATGTACAAATGCATTTTCTGTAAAAATAAGAATTTCGAGAAACCGATTTCATTATAAAAGTAGAAAGATCTATTAAAAATAATAGGAAGTTACTACACACTCTTACACAACCCACAAGTTCATGTGTTTGTGACATTTTTGAACTACTATGATGTTGGAATATTGTTTGTTATTGATGTTGGGAACATTGTTGAAATGAAGTTTTAAAGAAAATGATACGCTAGAAAGCGTGGCCACCTCCAGTTGCAGAGGAAACTCTGGCGAAATTTTTCCAGAAATCTAACACTTGTAAATATTTTTATCACAAGTGTTATGGATATATTTTTAACTTGTTTTCCCAAATAACTTTCGCCACGATTTTTATTACGAAACTTCCAATTGTCGGAGGTGGGATTTTCACAAAATAAAACTTGCTAAAATATATATATTTAGTATATATATTTTCATAACAACGCTTGTGTAAATTTTTATGATTATTTTGTGAATTACGTAAATATTATTTTTAGGGTAAAAATAATACTACTAAATATTAACGGCTCCAAAATAATACGAACGCCTTCACAATAAATATTTAAGTTACAACGGTATTATTAATACCACCCGAACTTTACAATGTAACTTACGTATTTTTGGAAAAGTTACTATTTTGAAAACTATATGGAATAAAATATAATATTTTTGGGAAAAATATTTATATTTTGGAAGTAAAGTGTTTTTGGACAAAAGAAATAAATTATATTTTATTAAGTGAGACTTAATAATATATTCCAAAGTTATACGAACGCACATGTATTAAATCCCCCATCCTTGGGAAGGAATATATTTACCAAAAAAATTCCGAAGTGTAATTATGTCACGGCCCCCGACCCGGTTTGACCCGTTTCAGGAGCCGCGGGACAGAAATCCCGTGATATTTATTTATGTGATTTTAGCAGCGGAAATTCTTTAACATCCGGATCGTTATAAAGCTAAAAACTTTTCCCGATTATTTTATTTCACAATTCAGGCTAAAACCCTGATAATTTACAATAATAAGATTTTTCTGATAAATCTTTATTTCAAAACATATTTCTTTATTTTATACTGAGCCACTATCTTAAGCTTGAAATGCTCCCCGGCACTTTTCCTGAATTACAGTAGATCACCTGAAACATGTTTGAAAAAGGTTTTGTCAGCGGGGAAATACTGAGTGAATCATTCAGTTTACTGAAAACGACACATTTGTTATAATTCACAGTATTAAGATCTTTTACATATGTTTCTGATATCAACCAACTACCCACAGTATTTGTCACTCGACCGGATCTGTGACAGTGGTCATATCACCATTGGCTGCCCCAATGAATGACGTATCACTTAATTTTAGGTTCGCCCACCTAATTGTGATAAAAACAGTAGTAATGTGCACAATACCCCACATACTGGCTGTAATTTGGTGATTACATAAACTTAATCACTTGTAATTATAACTCTGAAAATAATTTGGAGTATTGTAAAACAATTGATAAAAAGAGAATGACTCACATTGCAGATTTAACACGAACAGAATATGATTTAGCTTGGTTAACCTAATTTTAATAATAATGCACACAAAACTGGGTTAGTGATCAATACAGCAGTCACGATAACTCACGAAATCAAATTCTCACAATGAACGACAAAGTGCAATACTTAAACATTCATCGATTTAACGACGAACGACAAAGTATAACCCAATGTGGGCGGCACTTAAACATTCTTTGGATATATTGATCTCGGAAAATGAATCGTAATAGCGATCGAGTAATTACCCTGTTTTGTGGCAACGATTCGAGTGCAGTGTGTGTTTATTTGTAGTAATTTGGTGCTAATTCGACGTACAGACAACAACTTTGCGTCGTTTCAACTTCTAATTTCAAGTCCCAAGGTCGGCTATTTATAGCCAGAAAATAGCCTCGCTTACGGACCGTAAGCCGTAACCCTTACGGTCCGTAAGGGTGCGGTCTAATTTGTAGAGTAGCCTAGTCAGTGGTATAGGCTTGATGAATCAACTAAAATCGAATTTCAGTATGTACAACGCAATTTTGTTGATAATTATCAACTAGGGTTTACCCCCCCTGAGTTTTAGGGGCCCTGATCCTGATTCTGATTGTTCCGAAAATTTTAGGGTTAGTGCAGAATTACTTGGGTGTCTCAATTAGGGTTTCCTTATTGACTAATTATCATTCTAATTATTAATTTTAATAAGAGTTGTTACAGCCTCCCCACCTTAAGAAAAATCTCGTCCTCGAGATTTATTGAAATAGATGAGGGTATTTCCGCTTCATTTCTGACTCTAGTTCCCAAGTATATTCTGGTCCTCTTTTTGAATTCCATTTGACTTTCACCAGTACTAGTCGCTTGTGTTTGAGAAACTTGATTTTCTTATCTTCTATTTGTAAGGGTTTCTCTATGAATTTCAGCTTTTCATTTACCTCTACGTCTTGAAGAGGTACTACCAGGGATTCGTCTGATAGGCATTTCTTAAGATTGGATACATGAAATACATCACGTACTCCAGCTAATTCTTCTGGTAGTTGTAAGCGATAAGCAACTGGTCCGATTCGTTGAATTACTGGGAATGGTCCAACATATCTTGGACTCAGTTTTCCTTTCTTACCGAATCGTATGACTCCTTTCCAAGGAGAAACTTTCAAAAGTACTTTGTCTCCTATCTGGAATTCGAGTGGCTTGCGGCGATTGTCTGCATAGCTTTTCTGGCGATCTCGAGCTGTCTTTAGTCTTTCCTTGATTTATGTTATCTTGTCAGTGGTTTCTTGTACGATTTCTGGACCTGATAATTGTCTTTCTCCTATTTCTGCCCAACATACTGGAGTTCTGCACTTGCGTCCATACAGTGCTTCGAATGGAGCGGCTTCAATGCTTGAGTGATAACTATTATTATAGGAGAATTCGATTAATGGTAAATGGTTATCCCAATTACCACCAAAGTCAATTACACATGCTCGGAGCATGTCTTCTAGAGTTTGGATCGTCCTTTCACTTTGTCCGTCTGTTTGGGGATGATATGCAGTACTTAAATTGAGTCGGGTTCCCATTGATTCTTGGAAACTTGTCCAGAAACGGGAAGTGAAACGACTATCTCTATCCGATACAATAGAGAGTGGAACTCCATGTAAGGATACTATTTCATCTACGTACAATTTGGCTAACCTTTCCATGCTAAAGGTTTCCTTTATTGGTAGAAAATGAGCGGATTTGGTTAATCGGTCTACGATCACCCAAATGGCATCATTACCTTTTCTGGTTTTGGGTAACTTAGTAACAAAGTCCATTGTTATGAGTTCCCATTTCCATACAGGCATTTCTAACTGTTGTAGCAGACTTGAAGGTTTCTGATGTTCGGCTTTAACTTGTGAACAAGTTAGACACTTAGATACGTATTCGGCTATATCCTTCTTCATTCCTATCCACCAGAAATTCTTTCTTAAATCTTGGTACATCTTATTGTTTCCTGGATGTGCAGTATACCTAGATTTATGAGCTTCATCTAAAATCTTTGACCTTAAATTTCCCTGTTTAGGTACCCAAATTCTGCTTTTGTGGAATTTCCAAATTCCATCATTTCCTTGTTCCAATTCTTTTAGGTAGCCTTTCATTCCTTCAGCATCGTTCTTGATTGCCGTTTCCTGAATTTCCTTTAATTGTTCCATTAAATCTACTTGTAGATTTATTCTAAGAGCACGGACTCGCCTTTGCTTCTCATGATACTTACGACTTAAGGCGTCTGCGACTACGTTTGCCTTTCCTTCGTGATATTGAATATCACAGTCGTAATCACTCAGGATTTCCATCCATCTTCTTTGCCTCATGTTTAACTCTTTTTGCCCAAATATATACCTTAAACTCTTATGATCTGTATAAACAGTAAACTTACTTCCATACAGATAATGTCTCCATATCTTAAGGGCAAAAACTATAGCTCCTAATTCTAAATCATGAGTCGTATAGTTTTCTTCGTGCTTCTTCAATTGTCTGGAAGCATACGCAATTACCTTCTTGCGTTGCATCAACACACATCCGTATCCTAATTTTGAAGCATCACAATATACCTCAAAATCTTCTGTTCCTTCTGGTAAGGCTAAGATTGGAGCATTGGTTAATTTCTGCTTTAAGATTCTGAAGGCTTCTTCTTGTTTAGGTCCCCACTCAAATTTAGTGGCTTTACAGGTTAGCTTAGTTAATGGTATAGCTATCTTGGAAAAATCCTTAATAAATCGTCTATAATATCCAGCTAATCCTATAAAACTTCTAATTTCCATTGCAGTTTGCGGAACCTTCCAATTGGTAATTGCTTCTATCTTAGCAGGATCTACGTGAATACCTTCGTAATTCACCATGTGTCCTAAAAATTGCACTTCTTGTAGCCAAAATTCACACTTCGAGAATTTAGCGTACAACTTTTCTTTTCTTAACAAAGTTAAGAGTGCATGCAAGTGTTGACAATGTTCAACCTGACTTTTTGAATAAATAAGTATATCGTCTATGAAAACAATTACAAATTTATCCAAATATGGTTTACAGATCCTCTTCATCATGTCCATAAATGCTGCAGGTGCATTAGTTAATCCAAAGGGCATGACTGTAAACTCATAATGTCCATACCTAGTTCTAAAAGCAGTTTTAGGTATATCTTCTTCTTGAACCTTTAATTGATGATATCCGGAGCGCAAATCTATCTTAGAAAAATATTTAGCGCCTTGTAATTGATCGAAAAGATCATCAATCCTAGGTAATGGGTATCGATTCTTAATTGTAACCTTATTCAGCTCTCTATAATCGATACACATTCTCATCGATCCATCTTTCTTTTTCACAAACAACACTGGTGCACCCCAAGGGGATGAACTAGGTTGTATAAATCCTTTGCTTAGTAATTCATCTAATTGCTTTTTCAATTCTAACATTTCGGTAGGAGCTAATCGATAGGGTGCCTTGGCTATCGGTGTAGTTCCTGGAATTAGATGAATCCTAAATTCTACCTCCCTATCTGGTGGTAACCCAGGTAAATCTTTTGGAAATACATCTGGGTATTCTGAGACTACAGGAATTTCCTTAAGTTCTTTTCCTTTAGTACAAATGATTACTGAAATCATATATACTATTCCTCGTTTCCGTTCATAATTAGCAACTTTCATTACTGATATGAACTTTAGCGGCTTTCGAGGTTTATCTCCTGTAATCATGATTACTTTCCCAGTAAGTGATTGAATTTCTATAGAGTTTCTATCACAAATGATTTGAGCATGGTTGGCTATTAACCAATCCATTCCTAACACAACATCGAACTCAACTAATTTCATAGGCAATAGGTTTGCAACAAATTTATGACCTGAGAGTTCTATTTCTACTTTTTGCAAAACCTGATTGATTTTTACTGAATTCCCATCTGCGGTTTCGACTGTAAAAATCTGCCTAACGGTAGTTAAGGGTAACTTAAGAGCTTGACAGAATGAAGTATTAATAAAACTTTGGTTTGCACCAGAGTCAAATAATACTTTTGCATAAACGTTGTGAACTAGAAACGTACCGGCGATGACATCCGGAATGAGCTCTGCTTCTTGAGTGGTTAGCTGGAATGCTCTGGCATTCTTCTTAGTAGCTCCTTCGGTCGCTTTGGGTTTGTTGTCTACTGGGTTGGCTAACTTAGGACATTCTGTTTTGAAATGTCCGGCTTCTCCACAATTGTAACAAATTATGGATTTCTTCCTGCAGTTTTCTTCACGATGTCCTATCGTTTTGCAAAAATTGCAAAGTTTGTTACATCTTCCAAAATGATTCTTTTTGCAAATTTTGCAGAATGGCAAAGTTGAGGATTGCCCTGTTCCTCTTTTCTTGAAATTCCTACTATTACCCACTCTAAATCCTTGGGTAATTTTCTGAGCTAGTTCCTTCTTCCTATCTTCATCTCTTGTACGTATCAGTTCATCAGTTAGGGTGTTAGCTAATTCTACTGCATCGTCAATAGTGCGAGGTCTCGCAGCCTTAACGATATTGCGAATTTCGCTAATTAATCCCCAAATATAGCGAGAAATGAGTACCGGTTCTGGCGAAGCCAGGTTAGGTACCACTCTAGCATATTCGAAGAATGTCGAAGTATAACCACGACAATCCACACCTAACATCCGATGAGTTAGGAACTTATTTGCCATTTGTTCCTTTTCATATTCAGGACAAAATTTTCTTTCTGCGAGATTCTTAAATTCTTCCCAAGTCATAGCATAAGCTCTATCTCTTCCTTTAGCTTGTAACACAGTGTTCCACCATTCGAGTGCTCCTTCTTTAAACAGATTTGATGCGTACATGACCTGATCATCTTTGGCACACTTACTTATTGCAATTACTGCTTCGGTTTTCTCTAACCAACGCAGTAATGCAGTTGCCCCTTCATTGCCTGCAAATTCAGTGGGTTTACAAGCAAGGAATTCTTTGAAAGTGCAACCAGGTGTTGCAGCTTTCTGTTTCTTAGGGAGCGGCGTGTGCAGAGATTCATTATCATGATTATTGCCTCCATTTATACTATTACTAAAGTTATCTTCAGAAGTACGTTTACTAGGAACAATATGTTGCGGTTCGATTGGACTTTTTACAGCAGCAACAAATGCTGGAATAGCATTGGCTATCCCTTGAGCAACAATATTTTCAATATCTTGTCTAGTCATATATTGATCTCCTGGATGTTGCTCCGACTGATTAACCTCATTTACTGGTTCATTACCACTATTTGCCATCTGATAATATATAATAATTTTTATTAGTATTTGATAAATAGTAATCATACATAAAAAATCAGACAATTTATAATACACGTATAATCAAAACTATCGATTTCTCGATTCCATTTCATATCCGTTATAGTATGCATCACTACACACAGATATTTTACAAAGTTTTATTCGGAGTTATGTTACAGACTGATTTCACTATTTACTATACTATTACACAACTATAGTTTTACCATCCTCCTATCCCTCACCATTTGTTGTTCTAAAAACGCATTTCCCTTTCATCATATTTCCAGGCAATCTGTCCCCCTATCTCCCAGATTCTATTCCCTGCATCCATCAACTCTTCACCGAAATGGCGAAGTTCAGCCATATTCTCAGTGCTCATTGGTGGATTAGGTAGGGGTTCTGGATCAAATTGCGGAAGGAAGGAATAAGGGTCGTTGACAATATTTTGAAATTGCCAATCATTCGTCCACCATTCTTCCATTTCTAAAGGTTGAGCGTGGACTATTGGTTCTGGGATTGCTGGTGCAAAATTCATAGGGATTGGATTTTCACTAGGATAGGTAAAAGCATTCGTATTGACAGGCTGAATAGTTTCACAGTTTGCCAATAGAAAATCTATTTCATCCTGAAAAGTTATTCCCTGGTTCTGGTTTTGATTGGAGCTCTCTCCAATTTCTATCTGAGTTGGTCTAGAACCTTGTCCTACTTCCATTTCTATATCTTTAGAATATTCCTCAAACTGTATCTCCATTTGCCTAGAATCTTTCTTATCTTCAATTTCCATCTCCGGCTGTTTACCAGTTTCTTTTGCTATTTCTAAAGGATTGTTTATTTTAGGAAGTTTCGGGACTGGCTTTTTCCTACGGATACGATGTCCCCACACGTAATTCTTCTTTTTCTTTCGTTTTGGCTTTGTCAAAGGTGGAGCATGGAATTCTACAGGTTGGTCCACATCAGCAAAGTATCCAGTAAACTCTTGGGAAACTTCTATATTCACCGGGTAAAGATTGAGGTTCTGAAAAGCTTCAGATATCTCGCTCATGCTGTGTAGCATATATGCAAAATGCACAGAAATGCTAAGTTAAAACTTTGGAACAAAGTTTAACAAATAAACATCGAAGTTTTATTGCACACTATTTGTACAAAATGACAGGAAAGAACACACTCAGATTTATTTATTTATTTACTGAGAAGTGTTATTACTAGACTTAGGGTATTTAAAGATTTGCATGTTCTGCTACAGTGGCTAGCATATACAAATTTGCCCATTTCTCATCTAGCTTATCTTCCCAAGGTGATTTATTGATTAATTCCTGGGTTTCCTTTTTAATCCTCTTTTCTCGGATTTGCTCTTTACTTTTCTTAATAATCATACTCCTTTTTCTAGGAGAAAGCGGTTTCTCATATTGTGCTTTTCGCACAAATATTCCTTCTTCAGGAATTGTAGGGAGCTTTGAAAATTTAGTTTTGGATGAACTTCCCTCTTCGTAGACTGACCTATCTAATTTAAGATAGATATCTTGCAACTTTTGCTTACCCATACTGTAACTAACAAATAGTCATTTTAATAAAACACATCATCACATAATAGTAATCAGGAAAAATTAAGTATCTGTTAAATACTTCATTAGCTTAACTCAGTGGCTCTGATACCACCTTATTTCTGTCACGGCCCCCGACCCGGTTTGACCCGTTTTAGGAGCCGCGGGACAGAAATCCCGTGATATTTATTTATGTGATTTTAGCAGCGGAAATTCTTTAACATCAGGATCGTTATAAAGTTAAAAACTTTTCCCGATTATTTTATTTCACAATTCGGGCTAAAACCCTGATAATTTACAATAATAAGATTTTTCTGATAAATCTTTATTTCAAAACATATTTCTTTATTTTATACTGAGCCACTATCTTAAGCTTGAAATGCTCCCCGACACTTTTCCTGAATTACAGTAGATCACCTGAAACATGTTTGAAAAAGGTTTTGTCAGCGGGGAAATACTGAGTGAATCATTCAGTTTACTGAAAACGACACATTTGTTATAATTCACAGTATTAAGATCTTTTACATATGTTTCTGATATCAACCAACTACCCACAGTATTTGTCACTCGACCGGATCTGTGACAGTGGTCATATCACCATTGGCTGCCCCAATGAATGACGTATCACTTAATTTTAGGTTCGCCCACCTAATTGTGATAAAAACAGTAGTAATGTGCACAATACCCCACATACTGGCTGTAATTTGGTGATTACATAAACTTAATCACTGTAATTATAACTCTGAAAATAATTTGGAGTATTGTAAAACAATTGATAAAAAGAGAATGACTCACATTGCAGATTTAACACGAACAGAATATGATTTAGCTTGGTTAACCTAATTTTAATAATAATGCACACAAAACTGGGTTAGTGATCAATACAGCAGTCACGATAACTCACGAAATCAAATTCTCACAATGAACGACAAAGTGCAATACTTAAACATTCATCGATTTAACGACGAACGACAAAGTATAACCCAATGTGGGCGGCACTTAAACATTCTTTGGATATATTGATCTCGGAAAATGAATCGTAATAGCGATCGAGTAATTACCCTGTTTTGCGGCAACGATTCGAGTGCAGTGTGTGTTTATTTGTAGTAATTTGGTGCTAATTCGACGTACAGACAACAACTTTGCGTCGTTTCAACTTCTAATTTCTAGTCCCAAGGTCGGCTATTTATAGCCAGAAAATAGCCTCGCTTACGGACCGTAAGCCGTAACCCTTACGGTCCGTAAGGGTGCGGTCTAATTTGTAGAGTAGCCTAGTCAGTGGTATAGGCTTGATGAATCAACTAAAATCGAATTTCAGTATGTACAACGCAATTTTGTTGATAATTATCAACTAGGGTTTACCCCCCCTGAGTTTTAGGGGTCCTGATTCTGATTGTTCCGAAAATTTTAGGGTTAGTGCAAAATTACTTGGGTGTCTCAATTAGGGTTTCCTTATTGACTAATTATCATTCTAATTATTAATTTTAATAAGAGTTGTTACAAATTACGAAATAGTTAATTATTTCCCAAAGACATTAACCCTTAAGCTAAGGCACGGCCGTCCGTCTAATAGAAGTTAGTACGTGTAGGTCGTCGCACAGCAGGTTGACTGGGAGATACTTTTTAGAGACGCACTTCGGTGAGTTCATGTCCCCCTTTTCTCTTAACTGTTTTCAGTTTTCTAACCTGCGGGGGTGAAATACATGTTACTATGATTACAAGTACTTTTTACATGGTATGGATAGCGTAAGGAGGGTTATTACCTAGATCATGTGAATGGGTAGGCTATTATCGTAAGACCATTAATCCTTGTATAAGGACCGAGAGGCATGAGTGATAGATCTATCGGGTGTTGCGAGCCCCACACATGAGCCAGCGTGTGGCCGCATGTGGTGACTATGTCGTTCCGCCGGAAGGACCGGTATGAAATACGCGTTACAGGTTTGAGTGCTTCCTAGGCCATTTCACTTATTAATGTATTAGCTACACATTAATTGATCTCTTTTTCCTTATTGCTACATACCAGGAATTTTCATACACACAGACATTTTACAAAGGTTTATATCAACTCACATACACATGAACTCGCTCAACTTTATGTTGACTTTTCAAACTACATGTATTTCAGGAAACTAGCGGATCTGGCACGGTATGCGCGTATTTTCAAGCTGCGTTTGAATAAAGAAGTCATCCAGGGTTTAGAAGGTGTAACCTCTTCCTGGACGGGTTACATATCCCTAAACCTAGTGTTGTTTTATAGCCTTTTGATAAGTTTTTATGAACTCATTTAAATCAGGTCAAGGTTTGTAACTTATTTTGATTGTTGAAAATGGGATTTTCTGAACTTTATTATTGGATGAATACCACATGTTTTTATCATATAACATTGTTATGATTGTTGCTATGGTATTAAGAAGTCACACCAGTTAACCCACGCTTCCGCAAAGCCAGGGTGTGACAGCTTGGTATCAGGGCTCTGATCATAGCGAACTAGGATTCTTTCTCGAGTCTAGACTATGATCACTAGGGCTCTCACGAAAACATTTTTACATTGCATACCACTTAAGTCCAGATCCAAAACGTTTTTTTTTACAAACAAATGTTGAGCACATTTTATTTATTATTTATAGGTTCAGTCTGGGAGGCTGAGGCTCAGTCTGGGAGGCCGAGGCTCGGTCTGTGTAACACCTCGAAAAATTTCGTCCAATAATGTCTTGACACGTGTCATAAGGTTCCGTTATGTGAAAACATACTTTAGAGGGACTAAAAGTGACAAACAGTGAAAACTATGGAACGTAAGGGTCCAAAGTGTCAACAATGGATAAATAGGCTCTATGATAACCCCACATAATGTTTATAACCTTTAACGGTTGGTTCATGGATCATACGACGCGGAGATTGCCCAAAAGTGAAGTATTGTAAACTATAGGGGCCAAAAGTGTCAACATGTTTAATTTATACCTCTGAGTGAACTTTTGGCAGACCCGAAGCTTTGTATAGCTAAAATATACTCACTAGAATATGTGGTAAAAATTTCATGAAGTTTCGTCAACGTATGAGAAAGTTATGGCCAAAACCGTACTTAAGGGACTAGAAGCGTCAACGTCGAATTTCAGGGCTTTTCGGTTGAGCGCAAAGTTATCCGAGGGCATTACCATGTTGGTAAAAGTCCTAAGGTCCTTAAAAACCAAGTTTGGGGGTTTACGGGTCGAGAAAAGTAGCCGAAACATCACGTACAAGTTCAGGGGTCAAAGCTGTCAATGTTTGAAAGATGTTTGGCTGAACAGCAGGTCAGGCGACCCGCCTGGACAGACCCAGGCGGGCCGCGTGGGACTATCAGGTGCAGAAAATCGAATTTGGGTTGATTTGGGTCCGAATTTGAGTGACAAACAGCTGTAACTTGCCTCCACAATCACCAATAACATTTCATGCAAGCCTACAACTACAGTAAGCTCGAAAATACTGATTTAAAACAAGAATTGATCTCATTTTGATCATTTGCAAGTGAAGAACAAGGAGCATTCTCTCAAGAGCTCTCAAGAACACTTCAAGCAAGCTTTCTGGAGGGATTCTGATCAACAAGGCCGACTCCTAGTGACCATTTAACATCTATAGGACTCTTGTAAGCCTTCAATTCGTTCTTTGATCCATTCTTGTTGTGTTAATTGCTAAAAGTCAAACTGGGTGTTCATAACCTTTGACTTTCTGATTAAACGGATTTCTTTCAGTAATTTCTCGAATTGAAACTTGTTATAGATTAGTATTTATGTGGGAAACAAACCCTCTAAAGGGTACTAACTGATTCCCACTACATGCATGCTTAATGTCGAGTCAAACCTAATTCTAAAAAGTCAACAGAAGTGATTTTTGCGAAAAATGACATGATTAATGATATAGATGACATGCAACCTGATTGATCATTGAAAATAACTTGTAACATATATATAAATGTGTTTTAATCATCATCAACTCGACACTCTATAGTATAGCCACGAATCGGAACCGAAAGTCTTGTAAAACGATTATTTCGTAGACTATCGATTCGGATTCGTACATGCATGTTCAAGATCTGTTTTGGAAAGTATTTTTGACTATTATTATTTCAGTTAAACTTTCTGGAACTTTCGTTGATTGAGTCTATGTTTAGCCTATTCGAATGCTTGTTTCCGGTTTATGCATAAAGTTGACTATTTTGCCCTTTTTGATTTAAAACGGGATTTTTTGGAAAAGTGAAAGGATAGAAATCTTTATTTTTATTATATAAACTTGCACCGAAAGTTTCGGATCAGTTGGTGGTCCAGATTGTGAGTTATGGCCATTAGCGTAAAACTATATTATAAATTTACATAAACGGTCCTTTTTGCGTAGAACCCGTTTCTGGCCACATTTTGACACGAAACTTTTTACCAACTGATTATATATAATATTCTGGGAATTTTGGTGATTTTTAATTAATTTTTGGCTGAACGGATCCTAGATCACCTAGCCATTTCGGCTTATGTCGGTTTTGACCGTTTTAGCCATAAAAAGAGTTTTACACCTCCGTTTGACCCGAAACCTTTTTCTACTGATTTTATATGATGAATAAATTATTTTAAGTATTCTGGAAATATAAAAATCTCAGATTTACTGTGAAAACCCGAAAACGCCCTTAAATCGTATTTTTAGCGTTTTAAGCGCTTAGTAAGCGTTATACTTGTTTTAAACCCACAAAACTTATACCTACTGATGTAAACCACATATTTTCATATAATAACAGTAAGTATGATATTTTGAACTCAGGTTTCCAGTTTTGGCATTTTTAGCCCTTGTGAAATTACTAAATTACCCCTACGGTGCATAGTTTGGTTTTAAATGATATATTTGGTATATGGGTCATACCCTACTGATATAATATGTTATATTAAGTATATTTACTGTATGAACCAGACCCGCAACTCAGATTTCAAATTTTACCCTTTTATTATCTTTTAAATGACCAAAATGCCCTTCTAAGGCATAAATTGAGTTTAAAATTATCCCGGGCAATATAGGACATAACTTACTGATATAATATCATATTCTAAGCATATTACTTCAGGAAACTTGCATTTGAATCTTTGGTCTACCCGTAACGCCGTTTTCGCGTTCGGTTCGGTTTACGTAACTAGTTTGCGTAAATTGACCGAAACGGGTCAAACAATATCATTTTTATTTCAAAATCCAGAATGTATTTAGTATACCCATATTATACAAGTATTCAAACTTGTCGGGTCTAAATCACATTCTATCCGGTCTTTCGCTTAATCGTGCGTAAACCGTATCATTCCTAAAACTAACCGGTCAAAGCTTAAGCTTAAATAAAAGGCCGTTAGGAATCTAATAGGTTAATTATAAACCTTTGTTCCAGATTAGGAAGCCCGGTAAAAGCTATCACCACTTATCGTTTGTGACTTATACTTGCTCAGGTAAATACATTTTGACTTATTTTCCCTATACGGGCTTGGGGTACGGTATTTAAAATACCGCTTGATCGGGCGCACAAGTCCTGCTCCCTATGGGTGTTCAGTCTTGAATAGCTTGTGTGATTTCGTTTAAACAGTCTTGTCTTACTTAAAGGCTTTGGGGGGTTATTGACCATGTCCCGGATATCCTTGGCATTATCTTACGAGATGGCCACGACCAGAGCACGGGGTGTAGGCGTACACCCGTCGTGTATAACTCTTTGATGTGGTGTGTCAATTAAATCTCTAGCCCGGACAGTAGATCCCGGGCCACCAGAGATATAAGTGCATGTAAATCGTTCACAAGTTTATATTATATAATTATCCCAAGTTAATAAAATATTTATGCCTTGTGCATTTAAATAAATTTTAAATCATTTTCAAAATGAGTCGGTTGATTTGTATTTACCAGTGTAAACTGACGTATTTTTCCCAAAAGATTAAGTGCAGGTACTATACGGAAATAGGCTGGCTGTTTCCTAGAGAGCGTCCACAATAGTCTCGCAAACTCGGACGACATTTATCTGTTGAACTATTTATTTCTATTTTTATTTGATCCGCCTGTGGATCCATTTCAACTACTGTGATATTATTATTACACTTTATTTAAAAGTTGAAATGTTTCTATTCTGCTTCCGCTGTGCATTATTATATTGTGTTGATTGTCTATGACGATGCCAACTACGTCACTGTACCCCACACCGGGCCCACCGGTGACACGTGGAAATCGGGGGTGTGACAGGTTGGTATCAGAGCCAACGCTGAGTGAATTAAACACTAGTCTTTTGTGTTTAATCTCAGTTACACAATTGCACATTCCTCGATTTTCGAGTCTAGACAAAGAACTTAGGAAATGTTCAACATTTCGTTTAATTTATTTTTAATTATTATTGCATTGTCTTACATATATATGTTGTGCAACTTGTTTGATTTTTGACAGGATCAGGATGCCGCCAAGGATGAGAGGTCGTGGAGGATTTCCTACATCGCACGATCATGAGGCTGGTCCCTCGCATAGGCGGGCCCCATCTGCTACACACCACACAGCCGCTAACGACCTTTGGAGGTCTTTTGCCGAGCCTGCTAGGCATTCGGTTTCCGCGAGCACTTCTCCGTCATTACCCCACTCGTTTGGGCCCCATTCGGAGAACGGGCCCCATGATTCGCTTGGATCATACATACCGTTGCACCAGTCACCGCACCAGCACCCAGCGCCAGCCTACCAGGGTTTGTATAACCCTAATGCTTATGTGGAGGAGCCAGTGGGCCATAACCCACTTGGGCAGGAGGACCACTTTTCTGGTGGTCACGGGATGGACGTGGACGAGGAGACGGACCCTTCGCTCCCACCATCAGGTACACCAAACCACCCGATTGAGATATCGGATGGGTCGCCATACACAGGATCACCATTTAATGGTGTGGACAGCTTCCAGGAGAGGTTCAAGCAGCATGATTGGTACTTCACCCCTAGCCACAACTCTCCTATGCTTCAGTCACTCCATGGTACTCCGATGCTCCAATCGCTCCATGGTTCGCCGGTGCACTCACAGCACCACTCGCAGCAGCAGCAGCTCCAGCAGCAGCCGCCTCTACCGCAGGACCTATCTGAGGCCCTGTGGCGTGACGTGATCACTCCGTCACCACCGCCGCCGCCAGTCTTACCTCCTCCGCCTCAGAGGCCTAGGAGGAATGCGCGCATGTCTACGCGCGGAGGGATTCGCATAGGCACCCCTCCACGTGTTAGTAGCAGCCGCTACACGTCCCTACCCGGGGAGTCTGAGACAGGGGAGTCTCAGCATCCAGTATCGGAGGTTACTTCTGTTCCGATCCCGCCTCTGCCGCCGCAGAATTTTGGAGAGCCGATTCCGGCTTATGCTAGTGCCGCTCAGTTCAACCCGTTCGAGCAGGTATTCCCTCAGGGTTATGATTACACGGGAGACCCTTATTGGCAAGCTGTGAACTACAGCTCACTCCCACATAGTGGTCCACTTGGAGACCCTTGGGCTGCTGGCCCATCTACTTTTGGTTACCCTCCGGGTTACCAGCAGCCACCGCAGCCACAGCCTTACCAGCCGCCGCAGCCGCAGCACTACCAGCCACCACCACCGGCGCCTATGATGTCGCCACCGCAGGTTCAGGAGATCCTGCAGGGGATTGATAGCATGCGACGCGAGTTTCAGCACAATATGCGAGAAGATCGCCGACGCACCAGTGGCATGTTTAAGAAGGTATTCGATTTGCTCAAAGGTAAGAGCAAGAAGGATCGTTGAATCCTTCGATTATCATTTCGTGTACTCATGTCCCTGCGTGGACATTTATTCCAGTACCTTACCCCTGCGTGGGTATATCTATCTTCTCTACCCCTGTGTGGGTATGTTATCCTGTTAACCCCTGCGTGGGTTTGTTTTATTTTATTTTGTTATTGTTGTACTTGTTTAGCCCCTGCGCGGGCACGTTATTCATGCTAGTTATGTTATTTCAAAGTCCCGTTTAGGGCAATTATGTACTGGTATTCTATTGGAAATTTAAATGGTTAATTTGAATTTATCATTTTATTGTATGCATGAATAATATTAAAATAATGGAAAATATCAATTTTTATTTGATTTGCCATTTTATAAGAATCTTAGTAAGGTATAACCTAGCTTGAATGCCTTATAACAGGCCTGGCCCTGATGGTAAAACCTGGTTGAAAGGATTCAACTCCCTGTTAACATCTGAGAACATGTTAACATTCTGGGCTAAGCGTGATCTGTAGAATCACACGACCCACCTTTTAATAAATTATCTACAGATTATATCTGTATACAAGTCTATTAATGACTTGATACCTACGGGTTATGACTATGTCATATAGTGGCAGTTGTGGTCTATGACTCCCTGCCTAGTAAAGAAATATCTACAGATTACATCTGTATACAAGTCTATTAATGGCTTGATACCTACGGGTTATGACTAGGTCATAAAGTGGCAGTTGTGGTCTATGACTCCCTGCCTAGTAAAGAATTATCTACAGATTATATCTGTACACAAGTCTATTAATGGCTTGATACCTACGGGTTATAACTATGTTATATAAGGACAGTTGTGGTTTATGACTCTCTGTCTAGTAAAGGATTATTTGTTTAATTATACAATTTATAGTCCTATAAAAATCTAAATTTATAATTTAGTGATTGTCCTTGTGACTAGGCCTATGGTGCCAATATATATATTTTCATTCCTTGATTGCTAATCAGAGCCTGAATGAAATTTATTAAATTAACTGCTAAGGTTTTTGATACCATGGTTAATAGATCGTCTAGGACGATAATACTGTTAGGTTCTAAATAAGACCTTGTCCTTTATTGTAGCTTAAAGCTACGATGGCCAAATCGGAAGAAACCAACAGTCATTCTGGGGAACACTCAGATAATGCAAAGATTCACGTTACCGGTGCAGAATTGCAAGCACTGATTGATAATGCTGTCGCCAAGGCTATGGATAGGCAGTTCAGAGAATCTAGTGGTACTCAGAGTAGAACCCGCTCAGTGACGCATGTCAAGGCTAAGACTCATTCTGGGGCTCATAGTAAGCCGCCGTCTAAAAAGAGTGAGCCAAAGAAGGTTGAGGATGATAATCATTCCTCCAACCACAGCAGCGTCCCGAAGCAGGAGATTGAGCTGAAGCGTGACACGTACAACAGGTCCTGTACGTACAAATACTTTGTATCTTGCAAGCCCAGAGATTTCACTGGGGAAAAAGGAGCCGTCGATTGTATGACGTGGATCGACGAGATGGACACTGTAGTTGATATCAGCGGGTGTGCTGATAGGGACGTCGTTAAGTACGTGTCCCAATCATTCAAAGGAGATGCGTTAGCATGGTGGAGGTCACTCCTACAAGCTGCTGGTAAGGCCACACTGTACGGTTTGTCATGGGAACAGTTTGTGGCCCTGATTAAAGAGAACTTCTGTCCGCAGCACGAGGTCGAGCGAATCGAATCGGATTTCGTATCCTTAGTCATGAAGAACCTCGATTGTCAAACGTATCTTACTACGTTCAACACGCTGTCTCGTTTAGTGCCTTACTTGGTGACCCCGGAGCCACGTAGGATTGCTCGATTCATTGGGGGTCTGGCACCGGAGATAAAGGCGAGTGTTAAAGCTTCAAGACCTACAACATTTCGATCCGTAGCGGATCTATCCCTCTCCCTCACTCAAGACGTGGTTAGATTGAGAGCCATAAGGAGCTCTGAGGAGAACAAACGAAAACGTGAGGATGACACCTCACGGAGATCTGAAAAGCGACATAGAGGGAACAACGACCACAGGAAAGGGTCAGGGTCTAGGAAGAGTGATCATCAGTCGGGTGAAAAACCCAGATGCAAGTTTTGTAGGAGACACCACTTTGGGAGGTGTCGGTTTGAAACAAAATCCCAGTCTTCGGAGAAGCGATGTGGAATCTGCAAGTCCACCGAACATAAGGCTGTGGATTGCAAGAAGATGAAGGATGCAACTTGTTTTGGTTGCAACGAAAAAGGTCATATTCGGCCCAACTGTCCAAAGTTTGCGAAGAAGGCCGAGGAAGGGAAGAAGACTAATGCGAGAGTCTTCAAAATGGACGCAAAGGAAGCAGTCCTTGACGATAACGTCATTACCGGTACGTTTCTTGTAAACGATATTTTTGCTAGAGTCTTGTTTGATTCTGGAGCTGATAAGTCGTTTGTAGATAATAAGTTTTGTAAACTGTTGAACCTTCCTGTTAAAACCTTAAGCGTGAAATATGAGGTGGAATTAGCCGATGGAACCATAGAAACCGCCTCAACTGTTTTAGATGGATGTGTTATATCCATTAGGAATCATTCTTTCCCGCTATCCTTGCTTCCCTTTAAGCTAGCTGGATTCGACATAGTGATAGGCATGGATTGGTTGTCGAATAACCAAGCCCAGATTCTGTGCAATAGAAAGCAGGTGATAGTGAAGACTCCGTCTGGTGAGTCGCTCACTATTCAAGGAGATACCCAACATGGATTGCCCGAGCAAGTGTCCATGCTCAAGGCATCCAGATGCATGCAGAAGGGATGTGTCATCTATATGGCCCAAGTTACCATTGATGAGCCGAAGCCGAAGATTGAGGATATCCCTGTTATATCAGAATATCCTGAAGTGTTTCCTGAAGAACTACCCGGATTGCCACCGGATAGACAAGTAGAGTTTCGGATAGATATCATTCCAGGCACTGCGCCTGTGGCAAGAGCACCATACAGATTGGCACCAACGGAGATGAAGGAGTTGAGGACGCAGTTGGATGATCTATTAGCTAAGGGTTTTATCAGACCTAGCTCATCTCCTTGGGGAGCGCCAATCTTGTTCGTTAAAAAGAAGGATGGTTCGATGCGTCTGTGCATCGATTACCGTGAACTTAACAAGGTCACTATCAAGAATAGGTATCCGTTACCCAGGATCGACGATCTGTTCGATCAGTTGCAAGGAGCAAGTTATTTCTCCAAGATTGACCTGAGGTCAGGTTATCATCAGTTGAAGGTCAAGGATGAAGACGTACACAAGACCGCGTTTAGGACTCGTTATGGACACTACGAGTTCCTAGTGATGCCGTTTGGGCTCACTAACGCACCAGCCGCGTTCATGGATCTCATGAATCGCGTCTGCAAACCTTACTTAGATAAGTTCGTTATCGTCTTTATTGATGACATTCTTATCTACTCGAAGAGCCAAGCTGACCATGAGAAACACCTTCGTTGTATTCTCCAACTACTGAATCAAGAGAAGCTTTATGCCAAATTCTCGAAGTGTGAATTTTGGCTTCGAGAAGTCCAATTCCTTGGACATGTTGTAAGTGAGCGTGGTATCCAAGTAGATCCCGCTAAAGTAGAAGCAGTTATGAATTGGCAGGAGCCGAAGACTCCTACTGAGATTCGCAGTTTCCTCGGATTGGCAGGATATTACAGAAGATTCATCGAGAACTTCTCAAGGATTGCTGCGCCCCTAACCTCATTGACCCGTAAGGAGAGTAAGTTTGATTGGGGCCCTAAGCAGCAGGAATCCTTTGACATTCTGAAGCAGAAGCTGAGCCATGCACCAGTGTTGACATTGCCCGATGGTATAGATGAATTTGTGGTGTATTGTGATGCATCACATACTGGCATGGGCTGTGTACTCATGCAGAAAGGCAAAGTCATTGCCTACGCTTCTCGACAGCTCAAAGTGCATGAGAAGAACTACACCACCCACGATTTGGAATTGGGTGCGGTTGTATTTGCTTTGAAGTTATGGAGACATTACTTGTATGGAACCAAGTGCATAATTTATTCGGATCACAAGAGTCTTCAGCATTTGTTCAATCAGAAGGAATTGAACATGCGTCAAAGGCGATGGATGGAAACTCTCAATGATTATGACTGTGAGATAAGATACCATCCAGGCAAGGCAAATGTAGTTGCCGACGCCTTAAGTAGAAAGGAAAGGGTTAAACCGATCAGGATCAATGCCAAGCGCATTGAAATAAGAAATAATTTGAATGAAAGGGTGTTAGCTGCACAGAAGGAAGCTGTGCTGGAAGCTAACTATCCTGCAGAAAAGTTGGGAGTAACTGAGGAGCAGTTATCCCACGACAAAGATGGAATGTTACGACTAAACGGACGAATATGGGTTCCAGTATATGGAGGACTTCGGGATGTTATCCTCCAGGAAGCCCACAGCTCTAAATACTCCGTTCATCCTGGAGCGGATAAGATGTACCAGGATCTGAAGTCAAACTACTGGTGGATTGGTTTGAAAAAGTCCGTGGCCGAGTATGTGGCCAAATGTTTGACTTGTGCGCAAGTCAAGGCTGAGCATCAGAAGCCGTCAGGTTTGCTTCAACAACCTGAAATTCCCGAGTGGAAATGGGAAATGGTGACAATGGATTTCATCACCAAGTTGCCAAAGACGAAAAAGGGAAATGATACCATATGGGTCATAGTTGACAGACTGACTAAGTCAGCTCATTTTCTACCCATCAAAGAGACGTATAGCTCGGATATGTTAGCTCAATTATACGTCGATAAGATAGTAGCGCTACATGGTATACCTATATCTATCATCTCTGATAGGGATACTAGATATACGTCACATTTTTGGAAGAGTTTCCAACAGTCGTTGGGCACTCGTTTGAATTTCAGTACGGCTTATCATCCTCAGACTGATGGTCAGAGTGAGCGTACTATTCAAACTCTGGAAGACATGCTTCGAGCATGTGCGATCGACTTAGGTGGTAGTTGGGATAAGCACCTACCACTGATTGAATTCTCCTACAACAATAGCTACCATTCCAGCATAAAGGCTGCGCCTTTTGAGGCCCTATACGGTAGGAAGTGTAGATCGCCCATTTGTTGGGCAGAAGTTGGAGATGTCCAGTTGTCTGGACCAGAAATCGTCTTGAGACGACAGACAAGATCGTTCAGATCCGTGATCGTTTGAAAGCTGCCAGGGATAGGCAGAAAAGTTATGCGGATCCTAAGCGCAAAGATTTTCACTTTGATGTGGGTGAAAAAGTGTTGCTCAAAGTATCGCCTTGGAAAGGTGTGATGAGATTTGGAAAGAAAGGCAAGCTGAGCCCGAGATATATAGGACCTTTCGAGATAATCGAACGTGTCGGGGCAGTCGCTTACAAGTTAAACTTGCCAGAAGAGCTTAGTGCCATTCATAATGTGTTTCACATCTGTAATTTGAAGAAGTGTTTCGCTGACGATTCACTGGTTATACCACATACAGATATACACATAGACGAAAGTCTAAAGTTTGTTGAAAAACCTTTGTCGATTGAGGATCGACAGGTAAAGAAGCTTCGAAGGAAGCACGTGCCTATTGTAAAGGTCAAATGGGATGCCCGTAGAGGTCCCGAATACACGTGGGAAGTGGAATCCACGATGAAAGAAAAATATCCCCATTTGTTTGATTAAATCTCGGGGTCGAGATTTCTTTTAAGGGGGTGAGGATGTAACACCTCGAAAAATTTCGTCCAATAATGTCTTGACACGTGTCATAAGGTTCCGTTATGTGAAAACATACTTTAGAGGGACTAAAAGTGACAAACAGTGAAAACTATGGAACGTAAGGGTCCAAAGTGTCAACAATGGATAAATAGGCTCTATGATAACCCCACATAATGTTTATAACCTTTAACGGTTGGTTCATGGATCATACGACGCGGAAATTGCCCAAAAGTGAAGTATTGTAAACTATAGGGGCCAAAAGTGTCAACATGTTTAATTTATACCTCTGAGTGAACTTTTGGCAGACCCGAAGCTTTGTATAGCTAAAATATACTCACTAGAATATGTGGTAAAAATTTCATGAAGTTTCGTCAACGTATGAGAAAGTTATGGCCAAAACCGTACTTAAGGGACTAGAAGCGTCAACGTCGAATTTCAGGGCTTTTCGGTTGAGCGCAAAGTTATCCGAGGGCATTACCATGTTGGTAAAAGTCCTAAGGTCCTTAAAAACCAAGTTTGGGGGTTTACGGGTCGAGAAAAGTAGCCGAAACATCACGTACAAGTTCAGGGGTCAAAGCTGTCAATGTTTGAAAGATGTTTGGCTGAACAGCAGGTCAGGCGACCCGCCTGGACAGACCCAGGCGGGCCGCGTGGGACTATCAGGTGCAGAAAATCGAATTTGGGTTGATTTGGGTCCGAATTTGAGTGACAAACAGCTGTAACTTGCCTCCACAATCACCAATAACATTTCATGCAAGCCTACAACTACAGTAAGCTCGAAAATACTGATTTAAAACAAGAATTGATCTCATTTTGATCATTTGCAAGTGAAGAACAAGGAGCATTCTCTCAAGAGCTCTCAAGAACACTTCAAGCAAGCTTTCTGGAGGGATTCTGATCAACAAGGCCGACTCCTAGTGACCATTTAACATCTATAGGACTCTTGTAAGCCTTCAATTCGTTCTTTGATCCATTCTTGTTGTGTTAATTGCTAAAAGTCAAACTGGGTGTTCATAACCTTTGACTTTCTGATTAAACGGATTTCTTTCAGTAATTTCTCGAATTGAAACTTGTTATAGATTAGTATTTATGTGGGAAACAAACCCTCTAAAGGGTACTAACTGATTCCCACTACATGCATGCTTAATGTCGAGTCAAACCTAATTCTAAAAAGTCAACAGAAGTGATTTTTGCGAAAAATGACATGATTAATGATATAGATGACATGCAACCTGATTGATCATTGAAAATAACTTGTAACATATATATAAATGTGTTTTAATCATCATCAACTCGACACTCTATAGTATAGCCACGAATCGGAACCGAAAGTCTTGTAAAACGATTATTTCGTAGACTATCGATTCGGATTCGTACATGCATGTTCAAGATCTGTTTTGGAAAGTATTTTTGACTATTATTATTTCAGTTAAACTTTCTGGAACTTTCGTTGATTGAGTCTATGTTTAGCCTATTCGAATGCTTGTTTCCGGTTTATGCATAAAGTTGACTATTTTGCCCTTTTTGATTTAAAACGGGATTTTTTGGAAAAGTGAAAGGATAGAAATCTTTATTTTTATTATATAAACTTGCACCGAAAGTTTCGGATCAGTTGGTGGTCCAGATTGTGAGTTATGGCCATTAGCGTAAAACTATATTATAAATTTACATAAACGGTCCTTTTTGCGTAGAACCCGTTTCTGGCCACATTTTGACACGAAACTTTTTACCAACTGATTATATATAATATTCTGGGAATTTTGGTGATTTTTAATTAATTTTTGGCTGAACGGATCCTAGATCACCTAGCCATTTCGGCTTATGTCGGTTTTGACCGTTTTAGCCATAAAAAGAGTTTTACACCTCCGTTTGACCCGAAACCTTTTTCTACTGATTTTATATGATGAATAAATTATTTTAAGTATTCTGGAAATATAAAAATCTCAGATTTACTGTGAAAACCCGAAAACGCCCTTAAATCGTATTTTTAGCGTTTTAAGCGCTTAGTAAGCGTTATACTTGTTTTAAACCCACAAAACTTATACCTACTGATGTAAACCACATATTTTCATATAATAACAGTAAGTATGATATTTTGAACTCAGGTTTCCAGTTTTGGCATTTTTAGCCCTTGTGAAATTACTAAATTACCCCTACGGTGCATAGTTTGGTTTTAAATGATATATTTGGTATATGGGTCATACCCTACTGATATAATATGTTATATTAAGTATATTTACTGTATGAACCAGACCCGCAACTCAGATTTCAAATTTTACCCTTTTATTATCTTTTAAATGACCAAAATGCCCTTCTAAGGCATAAATTGAGTTTAAAATTATCCCGGGCAATATAGGACATAACTTACTGATATAATATCATATTCTAAGCATATTACTTCAGGAAACTTGCATTTGAATCTTTGGTCTACCCGTAACGCCGTTTTCGCGTTCGGTTCGGTTTACGTAACTAGTTTGCGTAAATTGACCGAAACGGGTCAAACAATATCATTTTTATTTCAAAATCCAGAATGTATTTAGTATACCCATATTATACAAGTATTCAAACTTGTCGGGTCTAAATCACATTCTATCCGGTCTTTCGCTTAATCGTGCGTAAACCGTATCATTCCTAAAACTAACCGGTCAAAGCTTAAGCTTAAATAAAAGGCCGTTAGGAATCTAATAGGTTAATTATAAACCTTTGTTCCAGATTAGGAAGCCCGGTAAAAGCTATCACCACTTATCGTTTGTGACTTATACTTGCTCAGGTAAATACATTTTGACTTATTTTCCCTATACGGGCTTGGGGTACGGTATTTAAAATACCGCTTGATCGGGCGCACAAGTCCTGCTCCCTATGGGTGTTCAGTCTTGAATAGCTTGTGTGATTTCGTTTAAACAGTCTTGTCTTACTTAAAGGCTTTGGGGGGTTATTGACCATGTCCCGGATATCCTTGGCATTATCTTACGAGATGGCCACGACCAGAGCACGGGGTGTAGGCGTACACCCGTCGTGTATAACTCTTTGATGTGGTGTGTCAATTAAATCTCTAGCCCGGACAGTAGATCCCGGGCCACCAGAGATATAAGTGCATGTAAATCGTTCACAAGTTTATATTATATAATTATCCCAAGTTAATAAAATATTTATGCCTTGTGCATTTAAATAAATTTTAAATCATTTTCAAAATGAGTCGGTTGATTTGTATTTACCAGTGTAAACTGACGTATTTTTCCCAAAAGATTAAGTGCAGGTACTATACGGAAATAGGCTGGCTGTTTCCTAGAGAGCGTCCACAATAGTCTCGCAAACTCGGACGACATTTATCTGTTGAACTATTTATTTCTATTTTTATTTGATCCGCCTGTGGATCCATTTCAACTACTGTGATATTATTATTACACTTTATTTAAAAGTTGAAATGTTTCTATTCTGCTTCCGCTGTGCATTATTATATTGTGTTGATTGTCTATGACGATGCCAACTACGTCACTGTACCCCACACCGGGCCCACCGGTGACACGTGGAAATCGGGGGTGTGACAGTCTGGGAGACCGATGTAGTTGTCTAGTGGGACTAGGAAGAGCATTCTGGGAGGCTGGGAGGCTAGTGGGACTAGGAAGAGCAGTCTGGGAGGCTGGGAGGCTAGTGGGACTAGGAAGAGCAGTCTGGGAGGCTGGGAGGCTAGTGGGACTAGGAAGAGCAGTCTGGGAGGCTGGGAGGCTAGTGGGACTAGGAAGATCAGTCTGGGAGGCTGGGAGGCTAGTGGGACTAGGAGAACTATTTGATTGCGTATTGGTGACTAATATGTTTATTTGACTATGTGATTGATTATTTGTGCATATGCGTGTTTGTATTACAGACGACCTGCCTTCATCCGGCCTTGGAGAGTCGGACACCACAGACCCCATGCCCATAGTATCAGACGGCATAGTCTTATCAGAGCACGAGGTGTATACCTCAGACACTACCAGCACGGACAATGATGATTTCCAGCCATTTACGCTGCCCAATGACGTGGCTGAGCCCGCTGATGGCCCTATCTCTAGAGAGTTACCGCTCGCGGTGATCGCTGCCCCTGTACCCCTTGCCACTTACCCTATTGTTGATATGCCCCTTGACGTAGGCGTTGACGACGACGTCGACTTGTTTGATGAGGACCCACTCGAGGATGACATGGAGGGCGAGGCCCTTATTGCTGCCTGTGATCTCCTACTTCTCGCTGATGCTCCTACGGAGGAGCCACCCATCCATTCACCTGTCCCAGATTCCTTTGAGTTTGTATCATCTGCACCGTCACATGCGCTGGGAATGCAGCACCATTCGCACGACATGAACCCTGATATGGCATCATCCGCTGCACCTGCACCTAGCTTTGAGTATGGTCATGACGTTGATGACGATTCGGATCTTGTTTTCCCACCGGGCTTTGATCCCGATCATGACATTGAGTTTATTCACTTAGATCAGCCCATGAGGGACCCTGTTGACCCCATGTTTGCTGATCCCGCAGATTTTTGAGATGAAGTTTGACGATTCGGAGCCTGCAGTGGCCCTAAGCCAGTAGTTGCTCCAGACCCCTTATTCGAGCATGACCCTATTCATGCTGATGTACCCGCTGTTGATCCTTTGATTGATGATGTACCTATCGATGATCATCCTATTGTTGCTCCACTGTTGGAGGAGGAGCATGCTGTTGATGCTCATGTTGATGCCCCTCACATTGCTGATATTTCCGCTGAGCCTGTTGTTGTCGCCCCTCTTCCTGACCCTGTGCCCGTGCAGTTCGATCATGCACCTTTTTTGGTCATCGACACGCGCACACCCGAAGTGAGTGGATAGACGATGCTAATGGTCACCCACCTTTCGAGTTTCCTGTGACGCCCCCTTGTGACTCCTGTTTCAGCCCCTGTTTCAGTTCCTATGGATGCACCTTTGTTCCCACACTCACCACTGATGCTCATCACACCGTTACATGACCCGGAGCCTGCACTCGAGCCAGCTGCTACACCATTTGGGTCAGCTTGATGTTGCGCCTGCTGAACCTACACCTTTACGTGATCACGATCCTGTTTCTTTTTGGTCTGCCATACATTGCACCCCTTATATCTACCTGCATCGGCCAATCTCCTCATTTATGAGATGTTCGTTTTTACACCCGCAACCGCTGACATTGCTCCTTTCCCCTATGAAGACCAACGTCCATTGCGCCAAGATGCCTATAGCTTCCTTTCAGAATATAACCGCACCTCGGGGAGGTACTTCAGGTCAGCACCCGCATAACGATTCATCTGCTACAACAGCATATTCCCAACTGCACAGGTCGCACCACTTGCTACATTCACCTCTACAACGTCGGACGAGCCATCTCGATGATTCCTATTGTACACTGTGCTGAAGTTAGACCCTTACATTCTAAAGGCCACACGCGAGATGAGTTGCTCCTGTAACATCAACTACAGTTAAGGATATGAGTCACAGAATGTTGGAGCTTGAGCTGGCGCCAACAATTGGCAACTTCAAATGCGAAACATTACATAACCGAAAACAGGACTTGAGTGTCTACATCACAAGACCACATATTGTCTAAAAAGTTTATGCAAAATACCACGTTCTCCAGCCTGTCTATCACCAGCATGCTTTGATCCGCCGAATACGTCAAGACTCCTTTGGGCTCTTGACCTTTGTTCTTCCACCATTCCCGGGATTCTGATGTCCATTTCTAAACTATCAAGCGGCAGAGCAAATAATTACTTCAACGTATATACAAACTCGAGGAGGGACTCACACACGTTAACAGTATACTTTTCTTTCCTCCTCCACCTCAGTCACCAGTATAGTTGATTTCTGGATTAAGCGGATTGCATTACGCTTGGGGAAAGACGCTAATGATAAGCGGGGATTTCGGAGACTTTTGAGGATCACTTCTGACAACGTAATTGTGATGCACTGATATACTTGTTGGACAAGGGTAGGGTGACCCTGTGTCCCTTCTGATGTGGTAAGACACAGTGATTGTGGCCGGAGGATAATGAAAGCCTGATCATCTTTAAACACGCGACAATACTTATGACTAATCACTAACGAAAAATATCGTCGCTATGCTCTCACTAAGCACATTGATGATCTACATAATTGTGCTATAACTATAATACCACATGTTTACTTGCTACGTTCCTATCTGCAAGCTGTGCTATAACCGTGATGATATGTGATTAATTGTTAAACAACTGCGTATTTACGTAAATGTAATATACCTTTGAGGTCTTATTCGTTAAATAGAGACTTATGTGCTCGTGTCCTTACTAAGACCCGACCTAACCGACCTTCTTCTAGGAAGATGTCGACTCGAAGGAACACCGATACCAACAACCCTCTGCCGACGACAGAGGCGGAATTTCAAGAACGCCTCTTACAGTTCATCGCACAGTACGAGGCCTTTCGCTCCGAGCGCAGCGGGGGTACCTCCGGAAACAAACCACCCAACGGCTGCACCTACAAGCAGTTCTTGGGTTGCAACCCCTGCATTTCGACGGCACTGGGGGTGCCGTAGCCTTCATGTGCTGGATTGAGAAGACGGATTTTGATTTGCGTGCGAGCAAATGCGCCCTAGAGGATCAGGTCACGTACATTTCCGGGATGTTCCGAGATGGGGCCTTGTCATGGTGGAAACTTCAGGTTCAGACGATGGGCGAGGCTGCTGCATATGCCTTATCATGGGACGAACTGAAAGATCTAATGCATAAAAAGTACTGCTCAAGAACAGAAAGCCAGAAGGTGGAAACTGAGTTCTGGAACTTGAAGATGGAAGGTCCAAAAATAGCTGAGTACGTGGAGAAGTTCCAAGTTCTGTCGCGTATTGTTCCATACATGGTAGATCCAGAGTTTAAGAAGATTGAGCGTTTCATTTGGGGATTAGCACCTCAAATCATGAGCATGGTGACGACATCAAAGCCTGCAACGATCGCTGAGGCCATCAACCTAAGTGTGGCCTTGACTGAAGAGGCAATCAGGATGAACAAATTTTCAACCTCTGAGGAGAAGAAGGAGACTCATGTAGAGTCATCTGGGGATAACAAGTGAAAGTTAGCAAATTTCAAACAGGGTACCCAAATGAGTAGCGACAACAAGGCCAAAAAGAGAAAAGAGTACATGGGTAAACTACCTAAATGCGACAGGTGCCGACGCCATCATACTGGGTGATGTAAAAATGGGAAGTGTGACAACTGTGGCAAAGTGGGACACAACAGGGAAACGTGTTGGTGTGAGACGAAGCGTGGAAAGAAAGGAAAAGGAAAAGATAAGGGATGTTACAACTGCGGGGATATGAGGCACTATAGGAAAGATTGCCCAAGGGAGATTAAACAAAATTATGGGAAAGATGTCTAACACCGGGCTAGGAAGCACGCCAGGAAACCAAGCATGGATATCAGTACGTCCCATATTACTCAATGCTATGCATTTGCGCTACTTGATACTGCTGTAAATTTTAGCTTCGTATCTCTAGAGTAAGGGTATACTTGGTTTAGTAGCAAGTAAGATAAATAACCCGCACACGATAGTACTAGCTAACAGGAAGCTAGTGGAAGCCAACAAAGTAGGTGGAATTGGCAAGAGAGAACTTGGAGAGCGTAGGTTTACGCTAGATCTATTGCCAGTTGAGTTGGGAAGCTGCAACGTGGTAACTGGGATGGGTTAGTTGCCAAGAGATCGAACAAAGATTGATGTTCGCAACCAAATGACGAACGAAGAAACGATCGGGACTCACGAAGCAGGATACACCTCCACAGATCACGAATTGTTTGAAGGCACGAAAGATGTTGTAGGAAGGATGTGTTGTTCTCCGGCTCATGTCGGGGACAAGGGAGCCGAAGAAACAAATCTCGAAGATACCCCCGTGATCGGAGAATATCCTGAAGTTTTCCTCGAAGACTAGCCAAAATTATCTCCTTAACGACAAGTTGAATTTCGCATCGATTTAATTCCAGACGCGACGTCTGCTGTTGATGCACTTTAGCGACATACACCTTCGGAGATGCAGGGATTGCCAGTGTAACCTCAGTGGTTGCTAGAGAAGGAAGATAACAGACCAAGATTCCCTGTTGGGTAACCCCATTTCTGCTCGTCAAAAAGAAGGATGGTGATTTTCAAGTAAACGTCAACTACCAGGAGCCGAACGAGCTAACCCACCAGAGTCAGTGACTCTAGCTAAGGATTAACGAACCTCTTACATAACTGACTATGAGGACCCAACTACTACTACACGACTGATCGACGATCGAACATCGTTAGCGGAGAAAATTCAGGGAGTATACCAGGATGAAATTGTGGGACAATGACTGTGCTTAGACATAACCAAAATGGAGCTTCCTACACAATTTATAATCAGATCCACAAGGGATGTAGAATCCGGAGAAACTAGAAGCCTTACATCTAGGAATCATATCTGTCAACTCAATCAAACATCATTATCTTGACCAACTTGTCATTGCAGTTAACGAAACCGAAAGTACTTAAATTTTCTTCCGTTGAAGTCTTCACTTTCACTTCTAACGAGTAGATATTTGCATCTCTACTCCCCTCAAAGTAGTTGCATCACGTTGATTTCATTCGCTGAGAGCGAACACACACTTGCTTCGTATACTTGGTCACTTCTCTCTTTTGGTAGGAGCGCATCGCTCCATCACTTGAAAACTTATGTATAACCCATGCACCGTTTGCTACACATGCCATGCGGTTTCATTTCGAATAAACGCTTCATGAATGTTCAGATATTACGTCATCAAATCTAATTACTAGTTTGTGATTCGAATGACCTACATTTTTGTCATTGTTGACTCTTTTGTTATCAAGTCAACACACTCTTTGAAACTACCTTCTTTCAAGTTACATGTTTGCTATCATGTCAAGATTTCCTTGTTGATATGTACGTTTATTGCTTGGTTACGTTGAAACTGAGTTCAACTGCTTGAACTTATCCAGTTCACATGTTTGATTTGAGACGCCATATGATGTATTGAGAGCATCATATTCTAATACTTTGGCACAGATTCTTTTATTTCGAGTAGTAGTAGACTTGTTTGGTCTATGACTCCACTAAATCGCTGATAGATTTCGATACCTTACAGTGATACGTTCACAAAATTGAAGCTTGCGCTATCCTGACTACTCACTTCGTACACGGATTTAATTAATTATTTGACAACTTGCCCTAAATCCGTTTTGATTATCACAATTAAATCACTCTCAACACACTTGCGTGCTGAGTCAAAGGTATATAAACTCATTTCATATCATGGTGTACCTCCTAACGATTCTTTCGTTATCAATCAAACGCCTTGCAGTACTTAGTTTCATCTTCTGGCTCGTTTCGGCACACCATCATCTGGTCTCAAACTCGGTGAATTTGTTCAGTCACCGCTACTTTGGAATCATGTCATTGTGATACCTTGTGGTGTCATTACAAACTTGTAGCTTGTGGTAATCATGGTCAACCGTTTCACGCAAAATACATAAACTTTTGTTGACTTGTCATTTAAACATTCCGGATGCAACTACAAATCAAGGTAAGAATACGCCAGATTCGTTTGTATTCATTCGGCGTATTCTCGCAGTTCAAAATGTTCAACGCACTGAACCTTACCACTCGTCTACTTGGGAGTTCACAGATCAATTTGCCATTTCATTGGAGTTGATAATTTTTGAATTTATATAGCGGGCGCTCTGTTTCGTGAAAACTCGTTGCACATTGCGATCGATCGTTTGAGAGTCTTCATAGTCAAGGCTCCTCTTTGTGGAACCCCCCTGCTAGCTGGAATATGTTAGGCTATACGTCAAGTACGTTTTGTAATTCTGACATCAACTGCTATGAGCACCCACCTTCTTAACCCTAGGGTACGGGTTGTTAAATATTCTTGGACCTACCAAGTGTGAGTAAGGTCTGATTCGGTTTAATAATTATCTACCTCGATGTAATTATGTGCATACACGTGTGCCGTAACCATAAGGAGTTAAGGTAGTACAAATTTCGGGGACGAAATTTCTTTAACGGGGGGAGAATGTGACAACCCTCACCAAACCAGGTATCCGTACGAATTAATTAGTATTTAATTACTGCTCAATTACTGTGCTTGCTTACAGTGGTAAATAAACTTCTACATGATTTCTGAAATACATATAACCATGCCTCATACTTTATTTGTTGTCACTCCATTTACTTACACAAAAACCTTAGTGACAAACTTGATGCACAAAAGTACAGTAGCACAATGAACGGATAACCCAGTAAACGTGCTGACATAGCCAGCACCAGGCAGACACTGCCTCTAAGGCCTGTATGAGCCAGAGATAGTTTACTACACCCATAGAGAGTGTAGGGAAATGAGGGTTGTAGAACTGCGTCACTAGGTGATAATTATAGTGACCGGATGTGCCTAGAACGTACTTTGAGTACAAAATTCTGCACTTTAAATAAAAATTCAGCAATTAGCTAACTAGTAAAGTGCCATAACATGAGAAAAATATTACTAGACACTTTCCAAAGTGTCGGGAATAAACTGTGTCACTAAAAATAATAATATCGACACTTTAAATACCTATTTAGCACTTAAACGGATCAGAATCCAACCGAACAACCGGACTATACCCGGAACACAAAAATATTGTCATTGACATTATTTTTCTTTTTCTGAACCAGTTAGGGTCCCCAAATACCCTAACACCCGCTATATATTACAACACAATATTACACTAAATTAGTTACTAAACTAACTAACTATCACTTAACTTTACCATTGAAATTGAACCAAATAAGCCACCCCCTAGTACAACCGATCGGATATTTTCCCATAAGGGGACACACTCACCCAAAGTATTGAATATTTTATTAGAAGATTGTCTAGTATCTTGAGGACAATTTATATTTTGGGTAAAAACCTATGATGGTTTATAAATAAGATTTATGGATAAAGACTTTCATATTACACCAAAGCACTACTCTTTTTCCCCTCTTTGTGAGTTCGGCCGAGAGCACCCAACACCCACCCACCAACATTTTCAATTTCCAATCTTGCAAGTCCAAGCTTATACAAGTGTGAAGGATCTCATGCGAGGAAGCCCGGTGCTTGCGGATTGCCAAGGACCTCCCCACGACGCTTTTATCCACCCGTTTTTCAACTAGTTTCTTCCCTAGCCTCGAGCTAGTAGTAAGTGACTCTAAACGCCTTTTTGATCTATTCTAAAGTGGTTAATAAAAGATTTAACGGGCAAAAATCATAAATACTAGAGATCAAAGTTTAATGTCTACAAAAAAAATAATAATATAAATAAAGTGGTTAATGGATGAATAATGGTGTAAAACTTATAAAACTAGTATTATTATGATTATTTTTGGTCGTTGATTGCTAGTGTTAGTTCGGATCGTCATCTAAACCGACTAAGTCATGTTCATGGAATATGACCTAGTGTATGTTAAAGTATGAAAAGTGGTTAGATGAAGAACACTACTAATTATAACCATGAGCTTGTGTAAAAACAATTTTTCTTATAAAATGGAGTTCTAAACTAGTAGATCTACGGACCTACAAGTGGTATTTTTAAAGGACCAAGTGTCAAAAGAAATCATATTTTTAAAGCCGGATCTTTCCTAAACAAAGGTGATTTTTGTAAACACACAAGTGTGTAGACACTTGTGTGACAACAAGTTTTAACAAAAGAATTATTTTTGAAATTCTGACTAGAAGATGTACAAATGCATTTTCTGTAAAAATAAGAATTTCGAGAAACCGATTTCATTATAAAAGTAGAAAGATCTATTAAAAATAATGGGAAGTTACTACACACTCTTACACAACCCACAAGTTCATGTGTTTGTGACATTTTTGAACTAGTATGATGTGGGAATATTGTTTGTTATTGATGTTGGGAACATTGTTGAATTGAAGTTTTAAAAGAAAATGATACGCTAGAAAGCGTGGCCACCTCCAGTTGCAGAGGAAACTCTGGCGAAATTTTTCCAGAAATCTAACACTTGTAAATATTTTTATCACAAGTGTTATGGATATATTTTTAACTTGTTTTCCCAAATAACTTTCGCCACGATTTTTATTACGAAACTTCCAAGTGTCGGAGGTGGGATTTTCACAAAATAAAACTTGCTAAAATATATATATTTAGTATATATATTTTCATAACAACGCTTGTGTAAATTTTTATGATTATTTTGTGAATTACGTAAATATTATTTTTAGGGTAAAAATAATACTACTAAATATTAACGGCTCCAAAATAATACGAACGCCTTCACAATAAATATTTAAGTTACAACGGTATTATTAATACCACCCGAACTTTACAATGTAACTTACGTATTTTTGGAAAAGTTACTATTTTGAAAACTATATGGAATAAAATATAATATTTTTGGGAAAAATATTTATATTTTGGAAGTAAAGTGTTTTTGGACAAAAGAAATAAATTATATTTTATTAAGTGAGACTTAATAATATATTCCAAAGTTATACGAACGCACATGTATTAAATCCCCCATCCTTGGGAAGGAATATATTTACCAAAAAAATTCCGAAGTGTAATTACGAAATAGTTGCCTAACTATTTCCCAAAGACATTAACCCTTAAGCTAAGGCACGGCCGTCCGTCTAATAGAAGTTAGTACGTGTAGGTCGTCGCACAGCAGGTTGACTGGGATATACTTTTTAGAGACGCACTTCGGTGAGTTCATGTCCCCCTTTTCTCTTAACTGTTTTCAGTTTTCTAAACTGCGGGGGTGAAATACATGTTACTATGATTACAAGTACTTTTTACATGGTATGGATAGCGTAAGGAGGGTTATTACCTAGATTATGTGAATGGGTAGGCTATTATCGTAAGACCATTAATCCTTGTATAAGGACCGAGAGGCATGAGTGATAGATCTATCGGGTGTTGCGAGCCCCACACATGAGCCAGCGTGTGGCCGCATGTGGTGACTATGTCGTTCCGCCGGAAGGACCGGTATGAAATACGCGTTACAGGTTTGAGTGCTTCCTAGGCCATTTCACTTACTAATGTATTAGCTACACATTAATTGATCTCTTTTTCCTTATTGCTACATACCAGGAATTTTCATACACACAAACATTTTACAAAGGTTTATATCAACTCACATACACATGAACTCGCTCAACTTTATGTTGACTTTTCAAACTACATGTATTTCAGGAAACTAACGGATCTGGCATGGTATGCACGTATTTTCAAGCTGTGTTTGAATAAAGAAGTCATCCAGGGTTTAGAAGGTGTAACCTCTTCCTGGACGGGTTACATATCCCTAAACCTAGTGTTGTTTATAGCCTTTTGATAAGTTTTTATGAACTCATTTAAATCAGGTCAAGGTTTGTAACTTATTTTGATTGTTGAAAATGGGATTTTCTGAACTTTATTATTGGATGAATACCACATGTTTTTATCATATAGCATTGTTATGATTGTTGCTATGGTATTAAGAAGTCACACCAGTTAACCCACGCTTCTGCAAAGCCAGGGTGTGACACGTGGTGGGACGATAATAGGGACTATGTGCAACGTTACCCCATCCATGAAGATTTGCCTATGCCCAATCTAGGAGCCTACCCAGGTTTGGACCCTCTAGATCCCTATTACGATAATGATGCATTCATTAGGGAGGTTTTAGAGAATCCTTACCCATACCAGGCGGTGGAGGAGGGGGAAAATGAGAATAGAACAAACGGCGCATGTGGAGCCAATCCTCCTCCATGGCTCGGTGAGAACGTAACAAATAAGCAATCTGCTGCTCCTAAGTCCAAAAACGAGCAGCCGAATCAGGAGATAATGGTCGAGGGGGATGTGATATCGCAGGATGAGAAGGGCACTGGCATGGGGGTCTCTGAGCTCTCTCGAGCTCCTGCACGCGTCGAGTAAGTGCCTCCTGCTGGACCATGAATGACCTGAGAATATCCTCTACAGAATAACCCATGTGATACGGATGGTAGGGATCCGATGGTGGCATGATAGGTGGTGAAGTCCAGAGAAAAGGCTCGCTGGATGGAGCAAAAGATGGCCCGGTAAACGGTGAAACAGGGGGACAGCAGTATGATGAGGGATCTGTGGTGCAAACTGATCTCCTCCAGTCAGAAAAGGTGCATGGTCGAAAGGCTGATGAGATGAGCCCTCTCCAGGACGTGGCGGAGGGATCTCCTAGAGAAAAGTAATAGGCAGGTCTGTGCGGTGAGCATCAGCAGTGTGGGTGAGGAACAAGGGTGCATCAAAAGGATCTGAAGCTGGTGTTGAAACTGGTGTAACTGGTACTACAAAAGGCGGAAAATCATCATCGTCCTCTATCCAACCATTCCGGGTGTGCGCATACTGAGGGTCGACATGAGTCGCAAAGAGTGCATGACCTGGCTCTATAGGCACATGGTCAGGAAGAGGGGCAACAACAACAGGATCAGCGGGTATATCAGCAACATGCTCGTCCACTATCAGTGGAGCAGCAACAGGACCCTCTAACAATGGTGGTGCATCAATATGAGCATCAGCAACAACGTGATCATCCTTCAACGGTGGAGCCACAACAGGATGATCATCAATAGGTACATCAGCAATCAAAGGATCAACAATAGGTACATCAGCATGAATAGGGTCATGCTCGAAAGCGGGGTCTGGAGAAACTACTGGCTCGGGGGCCACAACAGGCTCCGGGTCGTCAAACTCCATCTCGAAATCTGCAGGATCAGCAAACGCAGGGTCAACAGGATCAACTGGGTCCTCCATGGACTGATCTAGGTGTATAAAATCAATGTCCTGGTCCGGATCGAAGCCAGGGGGGAAGACGGGGTCAGAATCCTCATCAATGTCATGATCAATAGCAAAACTCGGGGTAGGGGCAGGTGCAGCAGATGACGCCCTATCGGGGTCTGAATCATGTGAGTAGTGTTGGGCGCCCTGCGCATGTGATGTTGCCGATGCCACAGACTCGAAAGAGTCTGGGACAGGTGAATGGGCAGGTGACCCCTCAGCAGGAGCATCTGCGAGAAGCAAGAGATCGTCGGCAGCTATAAGGGCCTCGCCCTCAACGTCATCCTCCAGTGGCTCCTCGTCAAACAAATTGACGTCATCGTCAACGACTACGTCTAGAGGCATATCAATAACAGGGTACATGGCAAGGGGTATGGGAGCAGGGATCTCCACAAGCGGCAAATCCCCAGCGATGGGGCCATCAGCGGGCTCAACCATGGCATTGGGTAGTGCAAACAGCTGGAAATCGTCGTCGTCTGTACTGGTGGTGTCCGAAGTGTACACCTCTCGCTCCGATGACACTCTGTCGTCCGATACAATGGGTATAGGGTCAGTGGCGTCCGACTCTCCTGTGCCGGATGAATCCATAGTGTCTGTAACACAAACACAAATATGCACAAATAATCAATCATATAGTCAGGTAAACACATTAGTCCAATAAGCAATCAAATAGTTCTCCTAGTCCCACTAGCCTCCCAGCCTCCCAGACTGATTTTTCCTAGTCTCTCAAACTACCTTCCCAGCCTCTCGGACTGTTCTTCCTAGTCCCACTAGCCTACTTCCTCAGCCTCTCAGACTGAGCCTCAGCCTCCCAAACCGAGCCTCAGCCTCCCAGACTAGCCTACTTCCTCAGCCTCCCAGACCGAGCCTCAACCTGTGTGTTGGGTGATTGATTGTTTTAAATATTATTTTGTGATATTAATATGTGATAAATGTTTAAAATTCAGATGGACAACGAAGTGAACCAGGAAAACCAGAACGATAATATCCAGAATGACAATGACCCAAATAATGAGAATCCAAACAACAATAACAATGGAAACCAAGTGGATAATAGTGCTATCCAACACATAGTGGCACAAGGAATCATAGATGCAATGCCATTTATTATTCAAACTGTTAAAGAAGCTGATAATAAAAGTAAGCATAGTAGTAAGCGACCAACTGAACCTGAACACAGCGTGAACAATGGACCCATACTTCAAGCGCCCATTCCCAAAAGAAGAAGAACCATATCTCATGGTTGTTCTTACAAAGAATTCTGGTCTTGCAAACCAATAGAATTCTCGGGCAATGAAGGACCCATTGCAACTCTACGCTGGATAGAAAAGACTGAGGCTATTTTAAAAATAAGTAAGTGTGCTGAAGAAGATAAGATAATGTTTGCCTCAAATATGTTCAAGAACTCAGCCTTAGAATGGTGGAACACTATCCTCCATTCAAAAGGAAGTGATAGGGTGTACAATATGGAATGGGAGGAATTCAAAAATATGGTAGAAACGAAATTCTGCCCCCTAATGAAAAGGAACGGATAGCAAATAAGTTTCTGAACCTTAGGATGACCGGGGTAGATAGTAAGGGTTATACTACTACATTCTTTGAATATGCTAGAATAGTACCAACCTTTGCATCACCTGAGCCAGTATTAATCTTCCATTACATCTGGGGACTGATCGGGGAGATTAGGCATGTAGTCAAGGCAGCTAGACCTCAAACCATAGAAGAAGCGGTAGATCTAGCAAATACCTTGACAGATGAATTAATCCGTACGAGGGAAGAAGACCAGAGGAAAAAGCTAGCCCAAAAGCTTACTTAGGAATTTCGCTGCGGAAATCCCAACCGTGGTAGGAATATAGGTTCTACCTCTGCACCATATTGCAAAGCTTGTAAGAAAAAGCATTCAGGAAAATGCTCCACTTACTGCAATTTCTACAAAGTACCAGGGCACAAGGAAGAAAATTGCAGAAGGAAACCTACTAATAGACTGTGCTTCAGTTGTGGAGAAAAAGGCCATATCAAGCCAAATTGTCCGAAATTGGCTCCAGCCGAAAACAACAAGAACACTAAAAATGCTAGAGCATTTGTTCTAACTGCAGATGAAGCCAAGATGATTCTGGACGTGATAGCCGGTACGTTTTTAGTTAATGATGTTTTTGCTAAAGTGTTATTTGACTCTGGTACAAACCAAAGTTTTATTAATACTTCATTTTGCAAACTTCTAAATCACCCATTAACTAAACTTCCACAAGAATGTTTAGTAGAGACAACAAATGGAGAAACCGTTAGGATTTCTTAAATCTTGAAGGGGGCAAGAATAGAAATTTTAAATAAAAAATTTATTGCAAATCTTTACCCAATGAATCTGGCAGGATTTGGCATTGTATTAGGAATGGATTGGTTAATAGCCAATAAAGCCAGTATTTTATGCGATCAAAAGTCAATTCAAGTAAATTCACCAAGGGGTGAAAAGATCACAATTAAAGGAGATAAGCCACCTAGATCCACAAAATTCATCTCTGTGATGAAAACTACAAGTTGTATAAGAAAAGGATCTAGAGTGTATTTGATTTCTATAATCACTAACACTAATGGAAAAGAGCTAAAAGACATTCCACTAGTGTCTCAATTTTCAGATGTATTCCCAGAAGAATTACCAGGATTACCACCAGACAGAGAAGTTGAATTCAGAATCCATCTGCTACCAGGGACAACACCAATTGCTAAAGTACCTTACCGATTGGCACCCGCAGAAATGCAGGAACTAAAGAAACAGTTAGACGAATTATTAGAGAAAGGATTCATACAGCCAAGCTCATCGCCATGGGGAGCGCGGATACTATTCATCAAAAAGAAGGACGGATCAATGCGTATGTGCATTGACTATCGTGAATTGAACAAGGTCACGATTAAGAATCGGTACCCATTACCAAGGATCGATGACCTGTTTGATCAACTTCAAGGAGCTCAATTTTTCTCTAAAATCGATTTAAGATCGGGATATCATCGATTAAAGGTACGGGAAGAGGACATTCCTAAAACCACATTCAGAACAAGGTATGGCCATTATGAATTTACTGTCATGCCATTTGGTGTAACCAATGCCCCAGCTGCATTTATGGACATGATGAACCGAATATGTAAGCCATATTTGGATAAATTCATAATTGTTTTTATTGATGATATTCTCATTTATTCTAAAAGTAAAGAGGATCATGCAAAGCATTTGCACGCACTTCTAAGTTTATTAAGAAAGGAAAAACTTTACGCTAAATTTTCAAAGTGCGAGTTTTGGTTAGAACAGGTGCAGTTTCTTATCATGAAGGAATTCATGTGGATCCAACAAAAATCGAGGCGATTACCAAATGGAAAACCCCTGAGTCACCAACTTAGGTTAGAAGTTTCTTAGGATTGGCTGGTTATTATAGAATATTTATTCGAGATTTTTCTAGAATAACCATTCCCTTAACTAAGCTAACCTGTAAATCCATTAAGTTTGAATGGGGACCAAAACAGGAAGAAGCCTTTAGAATCCTTAAGCAAAGACTAATCCATATTAGCATTACCAGAAGGAATTGAAGACTTTGTAGTCTATTGTGACGCTTCTAAGTTAGGTTACGGATGTGTATTGATGCAACGTCAAAAAGTTATAGCTTACGCCTCTAGACAACGTAAGAATCATGAAGAAAATTATTCAACCCATGATTTGGAATTAGGAGCTATAATTTTTGCTCTTAAGATTTGGAGACATTACCTTTATGGTAGTAAGTTTACCATTTTCACAGATCATAAGAGTTTAAGGTATGTTTTCGGGCAAAAAGAGTTATATGAGACAAAGACGCTGGATGGAGATTCTTAGTGATTATGATTATAATATCCAGTATCATGCAGGGAAAGCCAATGTAGTGGCTGATGCTTTAAGCCAAAAGTATCACGAAAAGCCAAAAATGGTACGTTCACTTAAATTAAATCTACGGGTAGATTTAAATGATCAGATTAGAAAAGCACAAGAATCAGTAATCAAGGAAGATACTGAAAAAATTAAAAGGAATGATTAAGGAATTAGAACAAGGAACAGATGGAATTTGGAGATTCCATAAGAAAAGAATGTGGATACCTAAATTAGGAAACCCGCGTCACCATATATTAGAAGAAGCCTATAAGTCTAAGTATACAATGCATCCAGGAAGCGATAAGATGTATCAAGATTTAAGAAAGAATTTTTGGTGGATAGGAATGAAAAAGGAGATAGCAACTTACGTTTCTAAGTGTTTAACCTGTTCACAAGTTAAAGCTGAACATCAGAAACCCTCAGGTTTATTACAGCAGTTAAAAATGCCAGTATAGAAATGGGATTTGATAACAATGGATTTTGTTACCAAATTACCCAAAACAAGAAAAGGTAATGATACAATCTGGGTGATTGTAGACAGGCTAACTAAATCAGCTCATTTCCTACCAATGAAGGAAACTTTCAGTATGGAACAATTCGCCAAATTATATGTAAATGAAATCGTTTCATTACATGGAATTCCTTAATCAATTGTTTCTGATAAGGATATGTCACACCCTGGCTTTGCGGAAGCGTGGGTTTATTTGGTGTGACTTCTTAATACCATAGCTTAATCATAACAAAGCTATATGAAAGTAAAACCATGCAGATCATCCATTGATTTACGTTTTAAAATAAAAGTAACACAACATTGTCTTAAGGCGTTGACACATGCAACGGAAATTACAACCTAGTAACATAAAAACATTGTTCGAAAGACACAACCACAAACTTAAAATAAACACCGTTAAAGACTTGCGACTCATCTAGGTAAAAATCGCAATCCCTAAACGTGGATGATCCCATAACTCTAACGCAGCGTAGCATACCGTGCCAGAATCCTTAGTTCCCTGAAATACATGTAAGTTGGAAAAATCAACAAAAATGTTGAGCGATTTCATGTGTAGTGAGTATGAAAAACCTTTGTAAGTATAAAAATCCTGGTATGTAGCAAATAAGGAAACAAAGAGATCACCAATGGTTTGCAAGGCCATTGATATGTGTGAAGTGCTGTAGGAAGACTCAAACCTAGCATATTTTGCGTTGGGTACAAAGTCACCTCGAGGTCAGTTCTGATGGGCCTGGGGCTGGGCTCGCTACACCCGGATAGATCTACCGCTAATGTCCCTCGGTCCTACTCTGAGGATTAATGGCCTTCAGTTCACGCCTACCCACTCACATGATCTAAGTAGTAACCCTCCTTACGCTAATCATACCATGTGTAAAGTACTCGTAAACATAGTAACATGTATTTCACCCCCGCAGTTTAGAAACTGAAAACAGTTAAGAGAAAAGGGGGACATGAACTCACCGAAGTGCGTCTCTAAATAGTATCTCCCAGAAAATCTGCTGTGCGACGACCTACACGTACTAACTTCTATTAGACGGACGGCCGTGCCTGAGTTTAAGGTTTAATGTCTTTGGGAAATAGTTAGGCAACTATTTCGTGTTTACACTTCGTAATTATTTGGTAAATACATTCCTTCCCAAGAATGGGGGTTTTAATACATGTGCGTTCGTAAAATTTCGAAATATATTATTAAGTCTCACTTAAAATATATTTTAATTCTATCTCCAAAATATAAATATTTTTCCCAAAAATATTATATTTTATTCCATATAATTTTACCCAAAATAATATCCTTGTCAAAATACATACTTATGAGTATTTTCTGAAAATACGTAAGTTACGTTGTAAGGTTCGGGTGGTATTAATAATACCAGTGTAACTTAAATATTATTGTGAAGGTGTTCGTATTATTTTGGAGCCGTTAATATTCAGTAATATTATTTTTACCCTAAAAATAATATTTACGTAGTTCACAAAATAATCACAAAAATTTACACAAGTATTGCTATGAAAATATATATTCTAAATATATATTTTAGCAATTTTTATTTGTGAAAATCCCACCTCCGACACTTAGAAATTTTGTAATAAAATCATGGCGAAATTTATGTGGGAAAAATAAGTTAGAAACTATATTCATAACACTTGTGATAAAAATATTTCCAAGTGTTAGATTTTTGGAAAATTTTCGCCAGAGTTTCCCCTGTAACTGGAGGTGGCCACGCTTTCAAGCGTATCATTTTCCTTTAAGAATTCAAATCAACAATGTTCCCAACATTAACCAACAATGCTTCATCATCAAAATAGTCAAAATAGATATAAATCGCAAAACACATGAACTTGTGGTTTGTGTAAGATATGTAGTAACTTTCCCCATATTTTTAGTAGATCTTTCTATAAATAAACTCGGTTCCTTGAGAAATCTTGTTTTTAAAGAAGATACATTTTTACAAATTCTTGCCAAAAATTATAAAAGAGTAATTCTTTGTTAAAACTTTTTGTTACACAAATGTCTACACACTTGTTTGTTCATTAAAACACCTTTATTTAGGAAATATCCGGCTTTCAAAAATATGATTTCATTTGACACTTGGTTCTTCGAAAATACCGCTTGTAGATCTTTAGATCCACTAGTTTAGAACCCTATTTCATAAGAAAAATTGTTTTACACAAGTTCATGTTTATGTTGGAAAGGGTTCGTCATCTAGAAACTTTACGACTAAACATAAGGCTAGTTCATGTTTTGTGAACTTGATCTAGCGGGGTTTGATGATAATCCATTCCCATACTAGCAATCAACAACAATAAATAACCATAACAAAACTAGTTTTATAAGTTTTACACTAATATTCATTCATTAACCACCATGTTTATTATTTTAGTAGACTTTTAAACTTTGATCTCTAGTGTTCATGGATTTCAACCGACAAAATTCTTATTAACCACTTTAGAATAGATCAAGAAGGTGTTTAGAGTCACTTACTACTAGCTCGAGGCTAGGGAAGAAACTAGTCGAAAAATGGGTGGTTAAAAGCACCGTAGAGAGGTCCTTGGCAATCCGCAAGCACCGGGCTTCCTCGTATGCGAGCCTTTACACTTGTATATAAGTAGGAAGCCTTGAATGAAATTGAAAAATGGATGGATGGAAGTGAATGCTCTCGGCAGTAAGCAAGAAAGAAAGGAGGGAGGAAGTTGATTTTTTTTTTGTTGGTGGTTAAGTGATTAGTAAACCATGAGTTATATTTATAAACCATTAAGTAAGTTTATCCAATGGAAATAGTGTCCTCTAGATTACTAGCAAATGGATTAAAATAATCAAGTTTTGTAAGAGTTTGTCCCCTTTGGGGCACCGAACTCGTTAGGGGGGGGGAGTATTCGGTTAGTTTGTAACTAATTAGTTAGGCATTAGTTATGTTAAAGTTAGGAGGTTAAGACTAGATTTTAGTGTGTGGTGAATTATAACGGGTGTTAGGGTACTCGGGGACCCTAACTGGCTTAGAAAAAGAAAAACAATGTTGATGTCAATATTTTTATGTCCCGGATAAAGTCCGGTTGTTCGGTTGGATAGTGATTCGTTAAAGTGCTTATTAAAGCTTTAAAGTGTCGTTAATATTATTTTTAGTGACACGAAGCATTCCCGACACTTTGGAAAGTGTCTAGTATTATTTTCCCATGTTTTTGCACTTTACTAGCTAGCTTAAATGCTGAATTTTTATTTTAAAGTGCAGAATTTGTGTTTAAATCATGTTTTAGGCACATCCGGTCACTATAACTATCACCTAGTGACGCAGTTCTACAACCCTCTTATCCCTACACTCTCTACTAGTGTAGTAAACTATCTCTGGCTCATACAGGCCTTAGTGGCAGTGTCTGCCTGGTGGCTATGTCAGCACGTTTACTGGGTTATCCGTTCATTGTGCTACTGTGCTTTTGTGCATCAAGTTTGTCACTAAAGTTCTGTATGCAAATAATGGAGTGACAGTTAATAAAGTATGATGCAAGTATGTGTATGTATCAGTATCCACGTAGCAGTTTATCCAGAATTGTAAGCAAGCACAGTAATTATGCAATAATTAAATATTAATTAATTCGTACGGATACCTGATTTGGTGAGGGTTGTCACAGGATAGCCGCTTTACCTCTCATTTTTTGTCAAGTTTCCAAAAAGCAATGGGAACCAAGTTAAATCTAAGCACAGCTTATCATCCTCAAACGGACGGTCAAAGCGAAAGGACAATTCAGATAATGGAAGATATGCTTAGAGCTTGTGTAATTGATTTTGGAGGTAATTGGGACGATCACTTACCATTGATAGAATTTTCATATAATAATAGTTATCACACAAATATCAATGCCGCACCATTCGAAGCACTTTATGGACGAAAGTGCAGAACCCCAGCCTGTTGGGCCGAAAATGGGGAAAGGCAACTATCTGGACCTGAGATAGTGCAGGAAACAACCGAAAAGATCATTCAAGTCAAGGAACGACTGAAAGCAGCATGTGATCGATAGAAGAGCTATGCTGATAACTGACGCAAACCATTGGAATTTCAAGTAGGAGTAAAATATTGTTAAAAGTCTCCCCCTGGAAAGGAGTAGTAAGATTCATCAAAAGAGGGAAGTTAAGTCCCAGGTATGTTGGACCTTTTAAGATTATTAGAAGGATAGGACCTGTAGCCTATCAGCTACAACTGCCAGTGGAAATGGCGGGAGTACATGATGTATTTCATGTATCAAATCTCAAGAAATGCTTAGCTGATGAATCACTGATGGTACTTCTTAAGGATATAGAGGTAAATGAACAACTCAAATTTGTAGAAAGGACTCTACAGATTGAAGACAGGAAAGTCAAGAACCTTAAGCATAAGAGATTAGTTCTGGTCAAAGTAAAGTGGGACTCCAAAAGAGGACCAGAATACACATGGGAGTTTGAATCAGAAATGAAAAGGAAATATCCACAACTATTCTAGTAGACCTCGGGGACAAGCTCTAAAACAAGGTGGGGAGGATATAACAACCCTAAAGAAAACCGACACCCTCGTAATATTTTAAACACCCTAAAAATATTTAAAATATCCCAATATGTCCCTAAAAACACCCCATACGTGAAAACGGGCCCCGGATACCTTAAATATTATTAAAATTAATTAAAAATCAAAAGTTTGGGCTGTCGCGGGGCGCGTAAGCCACCCCATTAGTTTACGAGGGCCGCGAGCGATCAAGAACGCGGCGACAACGGTGATGACACGTGTCATCATCGTGGCGAGGCTAGTCAATGACCCGGATCACCTAAACCCTACCCAACCTACTACGCGGGCCGCGTAGGCCTTGGTCTTGTTTTACACGGGCCGCGAGAAACCCGAACTCAGCCCCTATAAAGCTGGAGCTCGGGCCTTCAGTTTACGTCGCTCAAATTTCTTTTCTATCTCTCAATTATCAACTAGTATACACTATACTCAGGCATAATACCCCCCCTAAATTACGAGGTTCTGCTCCGTTGTAAGTATCATAACCCCTGGATACGTATTAGATACTCTGCCCAATTGATCTAGGGTTCCGTAACGGCTGTCGTGATTCTGCCCGACGTAGTCGTTGGAATGCCGTCTCGGGGAGAGTATTACTAATGTTAAAATGGGTTGTTATACTAATACGTGTGCATTTGTGTAAATTATAGATTATTCCCAGGGAATCCTTACTGAAAATCCTAAGACAGCAATGTAAGTAATCTCCTTTTTGCAAACTGTTTTTACAAAACCTCACTTAATTAATTATACATTAAGCAGTCATTGAGTATTTGTAATGATATAATTACAGTCGGTAAATTTGGGGTTTTGTATACAAAATTTGTTACTGCCTTGCGAGGAGTAACATGACCAAAAGTCGGAACGACAGTACCGTGGGTGGTAATTGATATGACTTGGAAACAAATGTAATTGCGAGATCACCCTCAATACTGTAAATGGTTTTATTTAAAACTTCATTGAACTGGGATTCACTCACCAGTATTTCCCACTGACAAAATGTTTTTAAACGCGTTTCAGGTAACAATATGTGAAAGCCAAATAGAAGCCAGCTGGACAGCACCAAGGCTTGGAAAAGTGGCAATAAAGTTACCTAAAATAAAATAGATGTTTTTATTAAATAAAAATAGGATTTATTCCTATGAAATTGTGTGTACTAAAAACTTGGGTTTACCCCATGTGTTTAATATTGTGAAATTGTGGTATTTTACTTTGATCAAATATTTCCTAACTACGGTCCTGATGTAATTTCCGCTGCCAAATTGATAAACACCGATACCATCGATACTGAGTTCGCGGCCGCCCGTTCCCAGGTAAGTAGGGGCGGGGTTTGTGACAATTTATATATATATATATATATATATATATATATATATATATATACATAGGGTAAGGTTCATGCGAGAACCACCTTTATTGCGAGAACCGCGAGAACCAATGTGAACACAAGCTAAAATAGCTAAAAAAACCTAAAAAAACCCTAAAAAAAACCTAACCCCCACCCCCCCACCCCCCAAAAACCTAAACCCCCCACCCCCCCCCCAAAAAAAACCTAACCCCCCCCCCCACAAGCTAAATGCTAAAAACTAAAACCCTCAAAAAACCTAAAAAAACCTAACCCCCACCCCCCCAAAAACCTAAACCCCCCACCCCCCCCCCCAAAAAACCTAACCCCCCCAAGCTAAATGCTAAAAACTAAAACCCTCAAAAAACCTAAAAAAAACCTAACCCCCCCACCCCCCCCCCCCCAAAAAAACCTAAACCCCCCTCCCCCACCACCCAAAAACCTAAACCCCCCCCCACCCCCCCCCCCCCCAAGCTAAAATGCTAAAAACTAAACCCCAAAAAAACCTAAAATATCTAAAAAAATCAAAAAAAATCTAAAAATTTTTTTTTTATTTTTTTACTATTTTTTATGTTCAAATCGCTACTTTTTGTAGCCAAAAAAAAAAAAAAATTTAAAAAAAAAAAAATTTTTTTTTTTTTTGGATACTAAAAGTAGCGATTTTTATATAAAAAATAGTAAAAAAATAAAAAAAAATTTTTGGGTGTTTTTTAGATTTTTTAGCTATTACTGTTTGTGTTCACACTGGTTCTCGCGGTTCTCGCAATAAAGGGTGGTTCCTAACGGATCTTTGTCCTATATACATATATATATATATATATATATAATTTTAAAAATTTTTCAGGCCATATATTGATTTGGGCCCTGATCACAGGCACCTTCTGCACCCCCTAATAGACGGCCCTGATTATCATGTACTCCTACTTATCTTATTATCTTTACAGACTTCAAACAATTTATTTTTATTATTTAAGCTGTGTAATACACGTGCCTATAACCTAGTTATTTGCTATATAAATATAATAATTGATGTGTGTAAAATACAACATATAAATCACATCAATTAAGGCATAAAACTAACCCTTTTTAAGTACTAATGTTGGAAAAAAAGTGTTTTTGTCTTTCTTTTGTATTTTCAGGATGAAATGAGCTCAAATTCACAAAAGAAGCAAAAAGACAACTAATTCTAGCATAAATACAAGAACTGAGATCTGGAACTTTAGATCGGTGGATTGATTGGTTTGGTGGTTACGGTTGCGTGGGGATGTCGGAAAGTGGGTGGTGGCGGTGGTGTATGCTGGTGGTGGAGTATGGTAGTGGAGAGAGTATTTATACAGACGTGTAAGCAAGTGGGTCAAGTGGGTGGTGGCAAGTGGGTGGTGGAGTATGGTGGTGGAGAAGAAGATGATTTAATGAAGAAGATGAAGTGAAAAAACAGGGTTTTATTTATAGAGGGAGGTAAAATGACCAAATTAGACATCATGTGCTAAACATGTGACCAATAAATTAACCTGAGTTGGGGTTTGGTTAGATTTAGGGGCCAAAAAGGTTAGTTATAGGGACCATGAGGGCAAATCTGTTAAAAAATCTTATTTTGGACCAATATAGTAAAACTGATATAACCACAAGGGCCAAAAACGTAATTTACTCTTATCAAAACAACCCCTAAGGTATATAATTACCTAATTACCCTTACACTTAATTGCAAAAAAGTAACAAAGTTAGTGTTAGGGGCCAAAACTCTTATAAAATGCAACCTCGGGGTCTGATATGTTAAAAGATTTGTTTTGGGCTGAAAGGGTTAAACCGGCTAACCCACAGGGGCCAAAATAGTAATTTACTCTATAATGTTTGACTAGTCAACAAACGACACGGCAGAATGAAATAAATTATCAAATTTATAGTGCTTACTTATTTCAGGCGCAGAGTAAAACCGACTCACGAGGTACGGTGTGATCTCGTTTTTCCCAGCAAACATAGCATCCCCAAAGCCACAAAGCTTTACAACATTTTTAGCGTAATTTACCTGAATATCTTACAGAGTTAGAATGTCTACAACATTATAATATAACAAAAGTGACAAGATAAAAATAAAAACGCAAGTTCAAAAGTACTAACCTGCATGTTGTCAGCACTTAGTTTTGGACCAATGTTACGACCAAACTTCACAAAGAAGATTCATATGAAGAGATTCAAAAACTAAACTCCGGTACTTGAAACTGGAAAGAAACCGAACGCACTGACGCCTGTCCTCCAGCCTCCCGAGCTACGTCCTCTATATACAAGAGGATAACAATATTATTAATAAAACATAGAATAGATGGCAAAAAATGAGGCTAGACAACACTTACGGGTCAGAGCACATTCTTCCACATCTATACTTACTACCAGCCTCCCGAGCTACGTCCTCTATTATATGCCATGTGACTGGTAATATAAATCCCAAAGTTGGGTATTACCAGCATTACATGATTATTAGGCTTTCCAAATGAGCATAAAAATCACAAATATTGAATTGATTTTTTTTTTCCAAATGCTAATAGGACTAATGCAGTTGGATATTTGGGAGATTATATTACTCACTGAGCTTCATCAAGAATGATAATATTTCCTTGTCGGATTTGTGGATTGATAATATAGCTGTATGGACAAAAAACTATATCTGCCACTTCTGCCATGGCTTGTGCTGCAAAATATGGGCTCCTGGGCAACCTGAAAATTTAGGACAAAATGGTTATTTACTAAGTGTTGACTTCAGGCCCAAGAAGGTTAGGATAAAAGAGCAAACCTTGTACCATTTCTCCAACTTTAACAAGATCTTCAATATCATAGCAGCCTCCTTTCCTGAGAGATGGGTGCGCTCTGACCATGGTTAAAGCTCATGGATGAACAAAAGCATAATAATCAAGTACATAAGCAATTATAGTAATTACAAATTGTTTACCTCATCAACTCGTTTTGCAGAAAAAAAAATATTATACTGATCAAAGGCTTCATCGTCATCATCGGGAAGGAGATGTGCATACCTGAATCACAAAAAACACAAATATATTGCAAAATATTATCCTCAAAGAAACTAACCTGATTCTTCTGCTTCTTTTGCAACATCAAAAGTCAAAACTTCCATGGGGATGGTTGTGGTACAGTTTTTATGGTTGAAGGCTTCAACCGGTTTAAAGGCTTTCTAGAAGAGGGGAGTGGTTGTGGTACAGTTTTTATGGTCGACCGGTTTAAAGGCTTTCTAGAAGAGGAGAGTGGTTGCGGTACAGTTTTTATGGTTGACCGGTTAAGAGGCTTTCCAGAAGAGAGGAGTGGTTGTGGTACAGTTTTTATGGTTGACTGGTTTAAAGGCTTTCTAGAAGAGGAGAGTGGTTGCGGTACAGTTTTTATGGTTGACCGGTTAAGAGGCTTTCCAGAAGAGAGGAGTGGTTGTGGTACAGTTTTTATGGTTGATTGGTTTAAAGGCTTTCTAGAAGAGGAGAGTGGTTGCGGTACAGTTTTTATGGTTGACCGGTTAAGAGGCTTTCCAGAAGAGAGGAGTGGTTGTGGTACAATTTTTATGGTTGACCGGTTTAAAGGCTTTCTAGAAGAGGAGAGTGGTTGCGGTACAGTTTTTATGGTTGACCGGTTAAGAGGCTTTCCAGAAGAGAGGAGTGGTTGTGGTACAGTTTTTATGGTTGATTGGTTTAAAAGCTTTCCAGAGGAGGGGAGCGCGTGTGGTACAGTTTTTATGGTTGACCGGTTTAAAGGCTTTCTAAAAGAGGGAAGCGCTTGTGGTACAGTTTTTATACTTGGCATCAACGGTTTAACGGCTTTTCAGAAGAGGTAAGTGGCTGTAAGGGTTTTCTGGTGGAGAAACTTGGCAGTTTTGCGAGATTTTTAGTCTCTTTGGTGGTAGCGCGAGTAGGTGGCTTTATAGTGAGAGCGGGGGTTGGCAGTTTTAGTGGCTTGTGGGTAGAGCAAATTGACAACTTTGAAGTCTTTTTGATGGTAGCAGGATTTGTTAGCTTTATAGCCTTTTTGGTGGTTACGGAAGTTGGCTTTTGGGTAGAGCGAATTGGCAGTTTTGTGGGCTTTTTAACAGGTTTTCTAGCAGTAAGGATAGTTGGTTTTTGGGTGGCAGGAAGACTGTGGATTACGGCACGCATAGCAGCAAACTGTCGATCAACAACCTCAAGCTCGTTTAACATGCTAGCTATGCAGAAGTTGGCATCCTCAACGAAATGATCAGCAGGATGATCAGGAATAGGAAGATGATAGCGTGAAACTGCTGCTACAAAAGCCTGATTTAAAAAAAAAGTTAGAAAGCTATAGGTTTCAAAGTATAACAGTTGATAGCATCTGCCAAATTTCAGAAATAACAAAACGAACGAACAACATCTGCCAAATTTCAATTCCTAGTAATTCTAATTCCAATTCCATGAAACGAACGCTAGCTATATGTTTCAAAGTCAGCAACTTATGACATTAGCGATGAACATTTTCACAGTCAGCAGCAACTAGACTAGACTAGACTAGACTGACTACCAGTAAACTGAATTTCAGCAATGAGCTTGGTTTTAAATTGCGTGATGCGCTCCGATGCGTTTAGTCCAAAAATCTGATGCGCGATGCGAGCGCATCACGTATGTGATGCGTTCTTTATAAAAAAAAACAGTTAAAAGATTTTTATACATAAAAACATACTTAAAGTAAAACAACTGACGTAATTAGAAGATAAGAGTTGTGTTTTTTGGTTCAAATTAAGCATACTAAGATGTTAATAATTATGGAAAAAACCGAACACAGTTCATAAAATCTGGAAAAAAAAGCATAAGAAACAATGTTGTTTGCATCAGGGCGCAATATTCTCGCATCGCATCAGCTGTTGCGATGCGCTCTCATCGGGTGCATTATGCGCGCATTTTAAAACCAAGACAATGAGTAGTATAAATCTATACTAGGATAAACGGCCTAAACACAAAATCTGGAGCAATCAATGAAAAGTGCATTCAACTATACATGGCAAAATACATATCAAATAAAAAAAAGTCTTGTTCCACTTTGTGTATCGACGACGACCGGCACACATATCAAATCAAATACTCTAATAATAATAAAAAGAAAGACAGGTAGATTTATAGATTCATCCTAAAACCATATTAACAGATCAGATCAAACTGGTTTCGTCACTTAGGTTTTGAAAACATATATCAATTTAATCAAGAACATCGGCAAATCTCCTAATCAGATTCCAACTTCCAAACATCATATTATAATCAACCCTAATTCCTACAGTATTATAATCAACCCTAATTCCTATTCCTATTATTAAATCAGACAAGATAAGAAAATACGTACCCTAGTACTGAAGAAGAAGGAGAAGAGTGAGGAGAAGATTGAGTTGATTAAAGAAACAACAATTAGAGAAAGATCCATGTGTGCGATTAGCGAGCGATGGAGATTGATTGTTTGATTGTTTAGATCAGGTTCTTCGTTTTAGTTTTAGCTTATGATATCTAGTTCGTCCGTCCGAGATGTTAGTAAACTACAATTTTACACCATGAGGTTTACACGCGTGCGGTTAGTTTTACCCTTTAAAATGAAAATCTTGATGCTTTACACCCCAATGTTCCTGATTGCATCAATGTTCGCCCCTCAACTTGTGAAAAGTCGTGTTTTGCCCCTGATAATAAAAAAAGATTTAAACTAAACTCCACATTTACACCCTGTGGTTAACCCCGCTTCAGTCCACACCCTCTTTTCCTAAACTCGTCTTCTCCGACGATATTCCGACCACCGGAGCAAAACCTGCATCTCATCTTCTCCGACCATCACTGATTCTCCGCCGCTGCATTGTTCCATGTTGCAACCCATTTATTTATCTCTATACTTCTTATTTCTATATTCTTTTACTTGGTGTGTTGGTTTGCTGTTCGTTTTCGAGCTGAGGGTCTCTCTGGAAGCAGCCTCTCTATCCCTATGGATAGAGACAATGTCTGTCTACATCTCACCCTCCCAGACCCTATAAGTAACTCTGCTATTTGTGGGATTTACTGGGTATGGTTGTTGTTGTTGTATACTGTTGATGCAACAAACACGAGACCAAAGATGGTAGCTGAGTCGGTTAGGCAAAAAGGTTGAAGGGTTCAACCTTGCCTAACGCAGGTCGCGGGGTCCCCCCACGTTTGCAAAACGTGGAAGGAGGTTCACTAGTATGTAATTGTTGTTTGCTGAGAGTTCTTTCTCCGAGACGTGCTCGAATCCAGAAGTGAAAGCAAACAGAATGTGTGTGGTGGATGTGATAAGAAGTAACTTGAGAGTGAGCAAGTACTCCACGAATGACCAGAAATGAGGGAATCTCAACTGATCGAAGAATGTCTTTTAGGGTGAATGAGCTGTCTTCTTATAGGGGAAGACATCTCCTCAAATGGTATGTACAAGACTAGTAGAACCTGTTTCAAGTGGAGGGTTTCCCCTTTTGGGGTTGAAGGCTTTTGTCCCCTGGATAATAGCATGTATTGTTCAGACCTGCTTTGCTTTTGCGAGCGTGGGTTGGTGAAGTGAGCTCGGATGTGATTGATTACTGTTCCCTCCTCGCTTTTCCCATTTCACAGCTTTTCAACCATTGAACCGTTTAACCCTTTAAGCACTTGCATGTTTAGTCACTTTATTTAGTCTTGGGCTACCCCCGTCATCAGCCCCCCAAGTCAGAGGCTTTTGGGTAGTATATTCAAAGACTTCTGACTTTTATGCATGTGTGTTATTGCTTGAAGGTTTCAATGGCTCGTTGCTTGATGGGTTGAAAGGTTGAAGGCAGTTAATATTTGAATTTGAATTTTAAATGATTGACAGTTGATTTGATTGATGTATGGCAGTAGATAGGGTGGCGGTTTTGCAGAAGACTTTAATTACTTTATTGCCCCTATATTAATTCGTTTTATATTTTTCTTTGCTGCCGTTTCATTTTGCATCAAGTGTTTCCTGCAAATCTTTCCCCTTTTCTTTCAAGGTTAGTGTTTGTTCATCCTTTGCTTTACTTTTGTTTCATAATTTTCTTGCAAAAATGGGTGCCCTTAAGGATTTAGCGAGATCCTTTTCCTGGTTAACCCAAGAGGAAGTAGAGTTGTTTTGTAAAGATTATGGCATTGGGGCTGAATTTACACCTACTGCTCCTGCGTGTGACGCTTCGATTGATAAATGTCCGGCTGGTTTCATCGCCCTTTATTGCCGTCACTTTGAATTTTCAAACCTTCGCTATCCGTTTTCTCTGTTTGTTTTGAATTTGTTAGAGTATTACCGGGTTTCCTTTGGTCAGATTCATCCGAAGGGCATGGCTAGGGTTTTACACTTCGAGGTTTTGTGCCGTGCCCTCGGATATGATCCCTCTTTGTTGTTATTCCGTCGTTTTTTCCGACTCGCCAAGAATGGCGATTGGTTTACTTTTGAAGCGTCTAAGGTTGATTCTGGCCTTATTTCATCGATGGTTACCACGCTTGGAACTTGGAAGAATCGTTTTTTCTGGGTTTCGGACACTATTGTTCCGTTTAAAACTGTGTGGCGTCACCCGGATGCTGTTCTCAATGAACCGGAACCCCTTGAGTTTGATTTAAACGATGCTTTTCTGCAATGTATTCGTAAATGCCCTGCGAGGGTTCGTCCCTTTCCTGAGCATTTGCTGGTTCTATTAGGGGTTAGTAAGTTGTGGGAAAAGGCCGACCGGGATCCGGTTCTGATGAGAGATGGCACGGGTATGCATTTTTGTTTTTGTTTTTCTTTTATTTTTCAAATTTTTGTCTCATGTTTTGTCCGTTTGTTCTTTTCAGTTATGTCTGCCTTGGATTTCATCAAGAGTGATGACACTTCGGACGTTGTGTTTGAGGATGCTCCATCTGTTCCGGGTGAGAATGTTGTTGTTAGGACTGTTGAGCAAAGGTTTGAGAGTGGTGGTTATGTTAGTGTGTCGACTGTGAAAGGTTTCTCTAAGCCTCTTGCTCCCAAGGCTTCAACTCGACGATCTACTCGTCGTTTGAAAGCTGCTCCTCAATCCACCTCTACTGAACCGGTGGAATTGAGTGATGATATCGAAGAGTCTGAGGACCAAGGTGTTGAGGCGGGTTCCGAAAGGGAAGGGAAGTTAGTTGTTCGTGACAAAAAGGATTCGGCCAGGAAGGTTGCTGCTACACCTGTTCAAGGTTCTTCGAGTATGGACGTTGAAGGGTTGAATCCTGATGCCGTTTATGTGCCAAGCTGGTCGGTGAAGGTTGATGATAGCTTTAAAGATGCTTCTGTCTGTGAAGAGGCCCTTAGTCATATTGCTCCTCCTTCGGTTCATAAGACTATCTCTGAGATGGACGATGATGTGATCCTATCCCGGATGATTCTTAGTACTTGCAACCTTGCAGCCATGCTTCCTCAGGGGGTTGCTCGTTTTCGCCAAAGGATGCGAGAGTATGAAGACTTTTCTAAAAAGAAAGATAAAATGAAGTCTTCAATGGCGTCAATGAGAAAGGAGATCAGCAACTTTGCTGAGAAGGAGGAGGCTTGGTCTAAGAAGGTTGAAGGCTTATCCAGGCAGCATGAAATTGAAATGACTGACTTTAAGAAGAACTTCGCGGCTGATCGGTTGAAGCTAAAGGCGGACAGGGAGGCTTTGTCTGTTGCTCAGAAAGCCTTTGATGAGGAGAAAAAGAGTTTGAAGGCTTCAGTGTCTCGTGCCACTAGCGATAACCAGTGGTTGATTGAGCAGGGTTTTCAACAGGTTGTCACTTACCTACTTCACTCTACTGAGTTTAACTCTGCTCTTGGTGAAGTGTATACAAAATTGCTCAACTTGGGAAAACACCAAGGTCTTGTTGCTGGTTATAAACTGCATGAAGCTGGGCATGCTCTGGAAAAGTCTCCCTTATTTCGCCCGGATTCTTCTGATGTATTCAAGAGCTCAGTTGAACAAATGGAGAGGCTAACCTATCCCTATGTTCATCAGGTTTCCTCTTGCTTTGGTAAGCCTTTATCTGTTTTACAGGATATGAAACCTGAGGGTCTGAATGAAAAGGTGTGTGCTGAGGTTTTGGGCTCCCTCTCCAAGAAGAGATCTTATTCCGGAGATAGTGATGATGCCCTTTCCAGTCTGCCTGATGCTTCAAAGGATGTTGGTTTAGAGACCTCCGCGGTTGGTGGTGGTGATGGCGCTAAGGCCAAGAAGTCTAAGAAAGCCAAGAAGTCCAAAGCTGAAGGTTCCAAGCCTTCTGCCATCTGACATTTATTCGTAGCTTTCTTAGCAAAACACTTTATGTCTGTAATGTTTTAAACAATATTAGGTTTTCAGGAACCCTTAAGGTTCCTGTTGGTGGTTTGTTGGGCCTGTATGGCCATTTGAACAATAGTTTCTCTTGCAAGTTACTAGAACTTGCTTTAACTCTTTTCTGAAGGTCTCTTATGACCTTCCTAGTTATGGTATGATGGTTATTATGTTACTTGTGTTATGTTTGTTTACTTGCTTTGCTTGATTTGTTCAGTAGGCTCTTAACCCTTCGAGCCTTTTGGTTAGCTGCTTTTGGGTTGAAGCCTTCGACGTTTCGAGCTTATTATCTGGGTGGCTTGAAGCCTTGATAGCTTTTGGTTTGGTTTGCATGTTTTATTGGTGGGCCTGCTTATTTTCCCTTTGTCAATTATCATTTTTTCTTAGCCTTGTCTTTTGTTGAGTTTACTTTGTCTTTTGTTTTTTACACTTTAAAGGGTTCAGTGCTGCAGACACTTAGCCTTAGTGTTTATGAACAAGAAGACGTAGTATCTATCCTTTTCATTATTATTATTTTTTTTGTGATTTACTTGATTTCGTAAGCCTATTTGTTGATTGCATTTCTAAGACTTAAGGAACGATCGGTGTAGGCTGTTCAAACCTGCCTATGAGACATTGTTATTTTCGCTTAATAAGTCTCATGGAGTTGTATTGATTTAGGAACTCACCCCTTATATAGGTTCATTCAACCCTTGAACCTATTGAGCGATATGGCCTGGGAGCTCATCCCCTTACATGGCCCTTGCCATGGAGTTTTTTGCTAGGTTCTCAACCTGATATTAGGATAGAAAGACAAGTTTGATAAATCAACTTCATTCATTCAAGCAGTACCTGCTTTTTACAAAAGGTTTTCATTTTGATACAAACCAAACTTTTTTGTCTAAACATAGAATTTTCTCAGGGTTTTTCCGTTCCAATGTCTTGGAAGCCTTTTGCCTTCTGAGTCTGCTAGCTTGTAGGATCCGCCCTTGTGTGCTTCGAGGATGGTATATGGACCTTCCCATTTTGGGCCCAGCTTCCCTTGATTTTCCTTTTTGCTAGCTTCGTTGTTTCTGAGGACTAGATCCCCTGGTTTGAATCGTTCATTCTTAACCTTCTTGTTGTAGTAGGCTTCCATCTTTTGTTTGTATTTGGCTTCTTGTATTGCCGCTTGATCTCGGGCTTCCTCTAGGAGTTGTAAATTCAACATGGTCTCTTGTTGATTTACTTCGGGATCCATGTTGACAATTCGTTGGGTTACAACTCCTATTTCAGCAGGGATTACGGCCTCGGATCCAAATACCAAGCTGTAAGGTGTTTTCTTGTGACTTGCTTTTTCGGTTGTTCTAATTGCCCATAAAACGCTAGGCAATTCTTCGAGCCAATTGCTTTCATATCTTCCCAATCTTGTTTTGATGCCTTCCACAATGCTTCTGTTGGTCCTTTCGACCTGGCCGTTTGACTGCGGGTAAGCCACTGAGCTAAAGATCTGGTTGATCCTGTATTCCTTGCACCAAAGGCTGAAAGGTTTCTCGGCAAATTGCTTTCCATTATCGGTGACAATTACCCCCGGCAACCCATAGCGGCAGATGATATTTTCCCAAACGAAGTCTGTGACTTGTTTTCCTGTGATCTTGGCAAGGGGTTTAACCTCTGGCCACTTGCTGAAGTAGTCGATTGCTACCAATAAGAACTTTACTCCCCCTTTGCTTGGAGGGAATGGCCCAACAATGTCCATTCCCCATTTATGGAATGGCCATGCCGAGGTTATTGGAACAAGGTCATGTTTGGGACTTCTTGGAATTGGGGCATGAATTTGACAGGCATCACATTTCTTCAATTGTTCAACGGTGTCACGATGCATCGACGGCCAGAAATATCCAAGGTTCATGAGCTTTGCAACCACCGACCTAGCTCCAAAATGAGCTCCACATATTCCTTCATGTACTTCCTTAATCAAATACTTGCTTTGTTCGGGACCCATACATCTTAGCAAGGGTGCAAGGTAACCTTTTTTTTGTAGAGGGTTTCTCCTTGCAACACATATTGTCTTGCTTTGATTTTAACCCTTTCGGCTTCTATTTGATCATTGGGTAATTCATTATCTTGGAGGAATTTTTTGATGGGAGTCATCCAATTTGGATCTTCCTCGGTGACTACATCTTGTACTTCCAATTCATCAATTGATGGGGCCTTCAACACTTCAACCAACACCTTTTTCGTGAGGTGGGCGAATGTGAGGGATGCCAATTTGCTCAAGGCATCGGCCTTTTTGTTTTGGGACCTTGGAATTTGTTTAATGCTGCATGTTTGGAAGGTGTTCATTAACTCCTTGGACTTCTCTTTGTATCTTCTCATGTTGGGTTCTTTAGCGATATAGCTGTCGTTAACTTGGCTTGAGACTAGTAATGAATCTGTGAACACTTCAAGCTTCTGGACTTTCATTTCTTTGGCCAGTCTTAAACCAGCGATCAATGCCTCGTATTCAGCCTCGTTATTGGTGGTCTGAAAATTAAAACGAAGAGCATATGTGAATTCTAGCCCTTCAGGGTTGATTAGAACTAAACCAGCTCCTCCTTCAACGCTTGAAGCCCCATCAGTGAATAATTTCCAGGCTTCAGGGTTGGAGGGTTCAGCGGTTGTGGTGTTTACTTCGTCAATTATTTGGCTTGGGACTTCAACCGGGAAGTCAGCCAGAACCTGAGCTTTAATGGCTTTTCGTGGGACATAGGTGATGTTATGTTCACCTAGTTCCACTGCCCATTTTGCTAGCCTTCCCGAGTTCTCAGGTTTTTCAAGCACATTCTTGACAGGTTGATCAGTGACCACTTGTATAGGATGTGCTTGGAAGTATCTCCTAAGCCTTCTAGCTGTTTGAACCAGAGCTAGGGCAAGTTTTTCGAGGGGAGGGTATTTGGTTTCAGCTAATTTTAGAGTTTTGCTGAAAAAATAAACGGGTACCTGAGCCTTGTCTCTTTCAATGGTGAGAACTGCACTGATGGCTTCGTCGGCAATTGAAAGGTACACCGATATTACCTCCCCAGTTTCTGGTGCTGCAATATCTGGTAGGGAAGCTAAGTGCTGCTTCATTTGATTGAAAGCTTCTTCAGCTTCATCGGTCCATTTGAAATCCTTCTTGTCTGAGCAGTTCTTGAGCGTTTTGTAGAAGGGTAGAGATCTTTCGGCCAATTTTGAGGTAAAACGCTTCAAGGCTGCAAGCTTCCCATTTAAGCTTTCAACCTCCTTCTTGGTTCTTGGTGGTTTAGCTTCGAGGACGGCTTTTACTTTGTTAGGGTTGGCCTTGATGCTTTGCTTTCCGACGATGTGACCCAAGAATTTTCCTTCCTCGAATCCGAACGAGCATTTCACTGGATTGAGCTTCATGTTGACCTTTCTGAGGTTCTTGAAAGTTTCTTGAATATCGTCAAGCATTTGGTGTTCCGTTTTGCTTTTAATCACCAAGTCATCAACGTACGCCTCCATGTTTTTGCCAATTTGGTTTTCGAAGGCCTTGTCAACGAGTCGCTGATAGGTGGCACCTGCATTTTTGAGGCCAAAAGGCATCTTTTGATAACAAAAGATACCTTTGTCCGTGTGAAAAGCTGTCTTTTCTTCATCCTCCTTCTTCATGAGGATTTGGTGATAACCTTTGTATGAATCAAGAAAGCATTTAAACGAATATCCTGTGAGGGAATCGACTTTGAGATCGATTTCCGGCAGTGGGTAACAATCTTTGGGACAAGCTTTGTTAAGATCTTTAAAATCTATGCACATTCTCCAAGAGTTGTCGGGTTTCTTCACCATGACCGGGTTTGCAACCCATGATTGGTACTTGACTTCTCAAAGAATGCCGGCCGACACAAGTTTTTCAACCTCTTGGCAAGCTGCCAGGCTTCTTTCGGGTGCCAGGCTTCTTTTCTTTTGGACCACCGGTTTGACATCCGGTGGTATTCTTAACTCGTGTTCGGCAATGTTCCGGGGGATCCCAGTCATGTCTTCAGGACACCAAGCGAATACATCACTGTGATGTTTTAGCAGCTTTTCAAGGTATGAAAGGGTCTCCTGGGAAAGGTTTGGGTTGACCCTTATTCGTTGCTCAGGGTATTTAGGGTTTATGACCAACCCTTGCCTGTCTTCTTCACTGTTTGAGCTTTCACCCTCAATTATGTAAGCTTCCTGCGAGAGTTGAAGGGTTGCTATCCCTCTTTCAGTAGGGAATTTGACTGTGCCATGGCCAACAGACACTGCCATGTAAAATGCACATTGTCCGGGCCTCCCTATGATTACGTCATAACTTGAGGGGATGTTGATAACCACAAAGGTTAATGATCGGGTTCTCTCTTTCGATCCTTCGCTGAAACGAACATCAAGGGTTAGCTGCCCCAGAGGCTTGAGGGTTATATCGGCGATACCTTTTATGGAGGTTCCGGAAGGTTGAAGCCTTGAACGTTCTTCATTGCTTAAACGGTTGAAGAACTTTTCGAACATGATTTCAGTGGCTGCCCCAGTATCTATGTATGCTTTACATGTTTGTAGTGTTCCCACGGTGGCTTCTACCACAAGGGGACTAGGAAGTGGATCCTTCCTCGTTGGGGGGAAGCAGACACACTGAAGCTCCCAGGCTTCCAACCGCTGCTTCTTGTGAGGAACCTTTTCATCAGAGTATACCATATTGACTTCCTTTCCCTTGCCTTTAGCCATCTTGTCTCGAACTCCTTTTACCAAATGGGCGAGTTCTCCTGACTTAACAGCCTCTTCAATTCTCTTTTTTAGTTGGAAGTAATCGTTGGTGTGATGTCCCTTTTCTTCATGAAACTCACAGAATTGCGTGGAGTTCTCATTTTTTCTGCTTTTGGGGAGAGGCCTGGGAGGTCTAAAGTTTTGTTTGACTTCTTCTGTTGCCAGGATTTCTTGAGGGGTTTTGGTGAGGGGAGTGAAACTCATGCCTTTGTCTCTGCTTGAAGGGTTCCGACCTTCAGCCCTTCGAGAGTCTGAACCCTTTGGGCGCCTGTCATAGGAGTTGAAGTTTCCCCTCTTTCTGGCTGGACTATTGCTTCGCCAGCCAGACCCTCTTTTCCTTTGTTCCTTGATGTCTACAGCTTCCTCTCCCCGAATGTGGGCTTCGGCCCTTTCAAGGGCTTCTTCCAAGGTTTTGGGCAGAGATTTGTTGAAATCTCGTGTGAGGTATTTAGAGGTTATGGCATTCATAAAGCCAGCCACTCTCATTTTCTCGTCAGCCCCTACATAGGTCAGACCTTCCTTCTTGTATCGTTCAATGAATGCTCGAAGACTTTCATCATCACGTTGTTTTATCTGGAAGATTACTGTTGCGTCCTTGACATATCGCCTTTGTTGGGAGAAGTTTGCCAGGAAACCCCTGCTGAGATCGTCAAAGCTTCGAATGCTTTGAGCAGGTAGGTCGTTGAACCAGATTCTGGCGGATCCAACAAGAGTCTGCATGAACATTAGGCAACATTCAGCATTTGACCATTTTTCTATTCGAGCAGCACCAGTGAAGATCTGGAGGTGGTCCTCGGGATCTTCAGTCCCATCATACGTTCTGATGTGGGTTGGCATCTTGATTTTTGATTGAAAATTGTTGGTGCACTTATGTCTGTACTTTGTCTGTATTTCGTCATGATACAAAATGATGTCTCTTGTTAGTCTGGGTTACGTCTTAGGTTTGTTTATATGTGTGTTTGGATGTAAGTTTGACCAAGTCAACCATCCTCCTGGTTTGACTTGGCCAAACAGTTAACACATAATTTGTAACATATGTTGTGTCGAAGGATGTCATCGAAGGATTGTTTATATCCTTCGATGACCTCGAAGGATAACCTTCGATGGATGCAGTTGGACCTCGAAGGATATACCATCCTTCGAGGTATATGTGGATCCTTCGGTGAGATTCTGGTCGATAGATGATCTTTCGACCAGACATTCTGATCCTTCGACCAGTGTATCTGTCATGGGTATATATATACTCATGTAGTGTTCACTTGACAGTAACACAAGCACACAGACAGAAAGATACGAGAGATAGAGAGAGTATTCTGTCAAGAACACACACACACTTAGAGAGTTTGCAAAACTGATTTGTAAAAATTGAGCTTGTAACCGAACCTTTCATACGTATTAATACAAGTGGTGTTAATCGGTGAATATTGTGTGTCTTGTGTTTGTGCTTGTTTCAACTCGGTTTGCACTCTAGCTTGGATTCCGCACTCGCTAGTGTGTTTCACATAACAAGGTTAAGGTTTGACCTCATCCTCCGAGAGGGACCTACAAAAATCATAATCGGCTATCTGCCTTGAGAAGCATGAAAGGTTGCTTGGCTTATAGGGTTTAGCCAAGTCCTCTTCAGGCCTTGTATCCACATTGTTACTATTGCCATGATTCCCCTGAGTGGCTAGCAATTGATTAATGAAGTGTTGCCACGGGAAGTTGGCCATCATCTGGGTCATCATATTGGGCATGAGGTGGAAGCCTTGAAGGCTTCCTGGACCAACTGAGCAGTTTATTGCAAGAGGGGTGCTACTAACAGCACTTCGTGCTAAAGGGAGCACGGACAGAGCCTGCTCCCATGTGGTTGTTACAGAAGCTGGATAGCTTGTCACTGGGGACTGTAGGAGCTGGTCAAGTGTTAGCTCATGTCCCAGAGGAGCACCACTAGTAATTGGTTGGGAAGAGAGGATAGGATGTACCGTAGGATTTGTCATAGTGGATAGATAAGGGTGAGGGTTTGAAGGGTTGCTGGGACCAGCCTCACTTCTTGTGGTAAAAGGTGGTAGGGGTGGTCCGGGAGACAGCGTTGGCTCAGGTTCGTCATAATCTAAACGAATCCTTATGCCCTTTTCCCTTTCTTTACTCACATGTTGGTTAAGAAGTGACCTTAACTCGAGGAAATTATTAGCGACCCCCTCGGGGGTAAGTTCAACACGCGCCGGGGTGTCAGATACACCGACATTGGGGGATGGAGCCCCGGATCTGGATGGGGTTGATGTGTTGAAGGTAAGGAACTCAGGTGTGCTCCCCGAAGTCTAGAAAGGTGTTGTTATAGTCGTATGAGCTTGGCCACCACCCGGGGTGGAAGTGTTAGGGATCTGGTTCACTTCTCCCGAAGATCCACTTTCTGACATGGTGACTTTGAGTGAAGAGAGCTACACTACTAGGTCTTTTTTGAGAAGAAATGGCGGCGTAGCCCAACGGTGGGCGCGAACTTGTTGATGCAACAAACACGAGACCAAAGATGGTAGCTGAGTCGGTTAGGCAAAAAGGTTGAAGGGTTCAACCTTGCCTAACGCAGGTCACGGGGTCCCCCCACGTTTGCAAAACGTGGAAGGAGGTTCACTAGTATGTAATTGTTGTTTGCTGAGAGTTCTTTCTCCGAGACGTGCTCGAATCCAGAAGTGAAAGCAAACAGAATGTGTGTGGTGGATGTGATAAGAAGTAACTTGAGAGTGAGCAGGTACTCCACGAATGACCAGAAATGAGGGAATCTCAACTGATCGAAGAATGTCTTTTAGGGTGAATGAGTTGTCTTCTTATAGGGGAAGACATCTCCTCAAATGGTATGTACAAGACTAGTAGAACCTGTTTGCAGTGGAGGGTTTCCCCTTTTGGGGTTGAAGGCTTTTGTCCCCTGGATAATAGGATGTATTGTTCAGACCTGCTTTGCTTTTGCGAGCGTGGGTTGGTGAAGTGAGCTCGGATGTGATTGATTACTGTTCCCTCCTCGCTTTTCCCATTTCACAGCTTTTCAACCATTGAACCGTTTAACCCTTTAAGCACTTGCATGTTTAGTCACTTTATTTAGTCTTGGGCTACCCCCGTCATCATATACTTATAAATAAAAATAAGTACACTTGGCATATTTTCATACTCTTTCCTTAATTGTAGGCTTATATAGTTTCAACACGTGGTAGGTTGTAGTTCCACCATTATAACTATAAGAGTAAATTACAAGTTTTGCCTTTATGTTTGTACCAAATTATAATCGGTGTCCTTTAACTTCAAAATTGACTTGTTTCGTCCTTAACGTTTCAAAATCCTGCACATTATGTCCTTTAGCCCTAACTTAGTCAGATTTTTTGGTTAAATATGGTCATGTGCCTTGCACATGAGGGTATTCTTGTCATTTCACCTTCCCATGGGCTATTTTATAAAGAATTATTATTCAAAGACTAATTGTATAAACTGAAAAATAAAAATAAATATAAACTCTTCTCTCTCTTTTATATCTCTCTGATATGAACCCACCACCACCACCACCTAATCTATCTCAACCCATCACCACCACCCCACAACCTTCACTGCCACAACCCACCTCGGCCATCACCAGTGGCGGACCCAGGATTTTTGGACAATGGGGTCCCATTTTTCCGGTGTTCAAATTTTTTTGATCGGTCGTTGTTCGGGTCGGGTCGGGAAACATAATAGAAAACAATATCATAACTAAATTATAAGTTTCATTTACTACACATTCAACTAAATATAGGTGAGAAAAAATCGAAATAGGAAAAAAATAGAGTGATTAATTTAAAATCAGGTTTAAGGAAAAAAAAAAACACAAAAAAACAAAACAAACAGGTATTGAACCCAAGACCTTTTGTGTGTAAACAAGGGGTTTTACCACTGCACCAGGCTCACTTTCATTGTTATGGAGTCCATAGAAAATTTTATATACCGCTTCTACTACTTTTTTAAAAAAGACTGGGGTCCGGGGACCCCGTTTCGCTTAACGTGGGTCCGCCCCTGGCCTTCACCGCCTCAACTGACGCCTTCTTCGTCGCCCAATCACCACTACTCAAAAACTCAACCAAACAATTTACCAACAAATTCAACGCCGATAAACAACTCAATCGCCGCCGATAAACACATAGTCGAGCCGATCTACAAGTTCTGTCATGCTCCGTCATAACCGCTTCAACCAACGGATTTGATTGGGAGGAAAACAACGGTGACGTAATCTCCGACAGAGATCATTTTGAACACGTGAGGTGAGAGAGCGTCGCTGTGTGTTGTTGAGAGAAACCCTAGGATGCGGATGCATTGCCGGCGTACCGGAGATTTGTCGGAGGATGATGTGTTGGTGAGGTAGGTGAGGAATGGAGCGATGGAGGTGTGGTTGAGAGTGAGTGCGATGGATTTGAGCTCCGATGAAGCGACCATCGACCCTCATTGAGAGTGAGTGGTTTGTGAGGTAGGTAAAACGCCGTCGCAGCTGAGGCGTTGGGGAATTACCAGAGGGCCGGTCGTGGCGTTGGGGAGAAGATTGTTGCAGGTCATTAATGGTGTTTCTACATATTTTAATATATGGTCTTCAATTTTGACTAAACTATCCAATAAGAAATGAGATGGGTTAAGTGAAAACTTAAAAAAAAAAAAAAAAAAAAAAAAAAGATAAAAGACAAAAGATATCTGAAGAACCAAAAGTCCAAAATCTAATCTGTTTGACGAAGAAGGTCAGATTAAAGAGAGAGAGAGAGAAAGAGGGAGAGTTTATATTTGTTTTTTTTTTATTTTTTTTTATTGTGTAAATAGTCCTTGAATAATATTATTTTACAAAATAGCCTCTACAAATGTGAAATGACAAGAATGCGCTCATGTGCAAAGTATGCGACCATATTTAACCAAAAAATCCGACTGAGTTAGAGCTAAATGCCATAACGTGTAGGATTTTAATACGTTAAGGACAAAACTAGTCAATTTTGAAGTCAAAGGACACCCCCTGCAATTTGATACAAACATAAAAGACAAAACTTGTAATTTACTCAAAAATTAAAAGAGCCCATGCGGACTGCAACGACTTTTCCTTGCGGTCATCTGTGTATTTTTTCAATGTAACACAACGTCAAAATGAAGTTTTTTAGTTCTCATTAACAATGTGTCTTCTTATGATCTCTCCTTTCAATCTTTACAGGGCTCCCGCCCTCATGTCACCTTTAATCTACAATATTCTCTATATATTGCAGCTTAAAACTAGACTTGTGAGTCAACAAATACAAAAACAACAAAGTGCAACAATAAAAGTTACAACATGCTCTTTATTCTATAGAGTGATACATGTCCAACATATCGTTACTCAATGGTATTATTATTTAACAAACATATGAAATAAATATCCAACAAAGTCAAATAAAAGAATGTTCCAAGAATCTTTGACACATCCACCACATTAGCAGAGCTAGAAATAAGTTATTCAAAGGGTGGGCACAACAGAGATAAGTTTACATCCAGTTAACTTTAGCTGGTACAAACTTAAGCTAACTATTTACACGGGTTGTAATCGCGGTTTGGTTGGGTTAAAACACCTACCAAAAACCATCTTTTGCCATTTTCAGGAACTCACAAAGTGTGATGGTTGGGAGCTCGTTGTTGTCCGATTTCTTCTTCTTGATTTTGGTCATCTTCAACACCTTTGTACCTTTGGTCTCGGACTCCGTTGTTGACACCAAGTTGTAGAACTGTCAATGACAAGATGATTCATAGGGTGTTTGGATGTGCACTTCGAAAGCAACCATATGATATTGAATGAACATTGTCAGATAATTAGTTTTTTTCCTCTTATTTGGTAACCGTGAGAACCCGTTACTAGTGTTTGGGTCATTATCATAAAGTGGATAAGACGGTTTAATTTATATTTTACTGACAATAGTTTTAATAAAACCTTTTGAAAATAGATTTATATTTATATTTTACCTCACAAACACCATGAAGTAACAACCTATGGAAAGGATCTTGGGCATACATCACAAGAACCTCCTCATTAGCTGCCTCTGAGACAAAGGCCCGTATGTTAACCTGAAAACGATCAGTGTGATCACTATGATTGCAAAAATCATATTACTGACACAATAATTTAATTTACTTATTAGAATGATTCAGAAGGTTTTTATCCATTTGACCCCTTTCCTAAATGGGCCAAAACTGTCATCTTTGCTTTATACCAAAATTTATATGTTTCAAGTTTTCAACTGCACAACCATTTTACAAGCAAAAAGATTATTGAATAAAAATCTTCTGGTATAACAAGATAGATGCGTATACTGTAAAATACCTCAAAACCATTAACAAGTTCTGGAAGGAAGCTTCGGCGAAATGCCTCTCTAGTTCTGCAGTCAACCCTATGCCATGCAGTTAACGCAGCTATCTTATCAGCATCCACACTACTTTTCTTCTTTGATGAGAAACCTTTGAGAGCCTCTATTGCACCAGCCTGCAGGGGAAAACATTTAAGGATTAAATATTATAAAAATCATAAAAAAATAAAGTGTAAAACATAAAAGGTCAGGCTTTTGTTCAATTTATTTATAAATAATCAAACTGTTAAATAAAAATATAAAAATAACTTTTTCTTGCTATATTAATACTACTTACTGGATAAAACAATTCAGAAGGTTATATGCATTAGAAATACAATTTTGAGTGACTTCGATCCATTCCTTTTTAGCTAAGCGTTTTGATTTAAGTTATTTGACCCATATGAGATCAATAATGACCCAAACGACCCATGTTTACATCATGAAGAAAGACAAAGTCCATAGTAGAAAGAAAAAAAAAAGCTAATTAAGAGCAGATAAACAGAGTAAGGTATATTCTCGTTGCTAAGATATAAACTTCTTTCAAGCCAACCCCATATTAAAGGAAATACGGAAAACGGGAGGCATAGTTATACTCAACAATAGGATGTTGACATCGGTGTCAATAGAAACATGAGTAAGAAATCATTTTTTCCAAGAGTACCATTGATGGGAAAAGAGAACGACAAACAAGAGAAGTGGAAAACCTCTTTATCCATGTCTATATTCCTAAACTTGTCCCACTCCCCCACATTTGTCATGCAAAATGGTGACGGCTGTGCCTCATCACCTGTAAAGTCAACCATAAACGTATCATTTTGCCAATTCAGCAAATAAAGAGCATACCATGGTGGGCCAATATCACTGCTTGGCCAACCAAAACCGAATGAAAATGCATTTAACATTATAAGCATTACTATTTGTCCATACTGAACTTTAAAACTCCCGTTTTGGTAACCAACTTTTTAAAATTTTGCTTCTGATGCAATTAACTTTTAAAATTTACCTTTTTGACCAGCTTTTAAACCTATATACTTAAATTTACAATAGAAAACAGATGAAAGACAAACCACTACCATCCAAATACAGTAATACACGGTTACACACACATAAATTAAAGTGTTTTACCAAAAGGTGGTGGAGCAAACAACCCTCTAATTTCATCTCCAGTCAAACGAGGTACAAGCTCCAACAGTATACGATCATTTATCCATCTACGTGCCCGTCTGTTGCTAACCTGGAAGAAATTAATAAAGATTGTCAACCACATAGTTTTCAAAAACACAGGTCATAAACCTAATTAACAATCACATACAATCCAAATCACAACTACAAATTAACTAAAGATGATGCAAACCCAAATAGTTCACTATTCATGAAACTCCAGTCATGTGAATTAAAACAAGAAATACAATGAGTGAAAACACTAAGAACGGGTTACATATGTAGAAAGTATCTATCAAGTAGCAGTTTACTAAACTACAACAAGATTGTCAAAACATCAATTCATGTATAAATTAAAACAAGAAAGAAAATGAGTAAAGTTTTAAAAACATGTCACATATGTAGAAAGTATCTATCAACTATCAGTTTACTAAACTGCAACAAGATTAACATCTAACTTCCATCTCCTCACGTAGATTACATCGTAAATATGTAAAAAAATAATAATTCTTTTAGCAAATACAGAAATAACTAACTAGATTAAAATATTCATTAACTGGTCAGCAAGATCACAGTTTCACCATTAAATTAAAAATCACAACAGTTCAAACTCATCATCAGGTCATCAGTATATACACTTTTTGTAACTTAAAACATCAATCCATGTAAATTAATACAAGAAAAAAAATAAAAAAAAATTAAGAACAGATCACATATGTAGAAAAGTATCTATCAACTATCAATTTACTAAGCTACAACAAGATTAACAACATCTAACTTCCGCATCATCCGTATATTACATAGTAAATCAAAACATTCCATAGCTAGTCAGCAAGACAAATCATAAATCACAACAGTTTAAACTCATGCCATCACTATACACAAAATTTATCAGTTAAAACATCAATTCAATCAAATCATCCACATAATATCATCTTCTACAATCAACAAATCCGTAAACATAAACACAGATCTACAAATCAAAATTACTCTGTCGTTCAAGCTCTCAAGGTATTCAATCTTCTTCTCGAGCGCCAATCCACGTGATTTCGCATCGCCTGCAAACATCCACAAATCAAATCTAACTTTAAACAATCGATCAATTGAAACTGTATGAACAATTAGCGATGAAACCCTAGGTTGTGGTGGCGATCAAATTCGGGGAATTTGTGGTACCTTTGGTGTGATCGAATGAAGATGATGAGAAATGATCGTGCGGGAGAACATCAGGAGTCGCCATTGATAGGAATTTGAGTGATTGTTGAAGCTGAAAGCTGTTTGAATGTTTGGGGAATCTGAGCCCTAAAAATGAGGGAATTGGGGGAATATGCTGTGATGTGATGCAGTCGTGTGCGGGATGCCGGGATGCTTCTTGTGTACCTACAGCTAGGGGTGAGCGTTTCACGGTTCCGACCCCAAGAACCTTGAACCTGACCCATAAGAACCTTAGACCCGAACCTTTTTTTTAATATATGAGTCGGTTTTCGGTTCTAGATTTATATGAAATACCGGTTCCGACCTGACGGTTCTAAGATAAGAACCACCAAAACCGTTCGTAATTTAATTAGAATGTATAAAAAAACTATTTTTTTTATAAAAAAAGGTCCAATAGATGTGTATTGTTAACTCAAAAGAATAAAACAATACTATTCTTTTGCCTCTTCGCTATTCTTTTACGTGTTCTTGTAATCAATTTAACGTAATATTAATACAGTATTAAAATAATTTTATTTTTAAAGAATAATAATGAGTTTTTCGTAAATTATATTCCAGCTAGATGTACATATAGATGTATATATATGGATGTGATATACTACATAATATATCTATTATATCCAAATTTGTAGTATATATTTACGTATATTGCTCTAATGTATTTGCATATGTGTATATAGGGTAAGGATAGTGTAAAAAGGGCCTAAAGTGTGAGAAGTGTAAGAAGTGTATTATAACACTATATATAATACTATATAACACCATATAAACACCGTATAACAGTATGTAACACCATATAATACCATATAACACTATGTAACACTATATATCATTATATAACAAATATAACACCATACATCTATCATAGACATGCTATCAGACAACCTATAGTGTTATATTTGTTATATAATGATATATAGTATTACAAAGTGTTATATGGTATTATATGGTGTTATATATTGTTATACGGTGTTTATATGGTGTTATATAGTGTTATATATAGTGTTATAATACACTTCTCACACTTCTCACACTTTGGGCACTTTTTACAGGATCCTCTACCTGTGTATATATACTAATACAATTACCAACATGAGTCACACCCTTTGATTTAAGCATCATGTCTTTACATACCAGCGCAAAGTACCGTTTCAAGAAGGAAAAAGAAGTGACGGTTCAAAAGTCAAACCACTAATTGTATCTTATCCCACCGTTTCAACATCTACATTACATATACAATGCAACACTAAAACAAAATTCCGTCACCGCCATATGTTTACACCTTCACGCCTTCCTACAAGATTCACCACCACCATCTTGGTATATTCACCAATATTTCAAATTTCACCATTGTCATCTACGTTTATTCACCATATCCTTTAATCTCTCAAATCCGATCACTCGATCAGTGACATAATCTTCCGGTATGTATTTCTACACCCGTGGTTATGAATTGCAACTATGAAAGTACTAAATGTACTTGATAACCAAATATTCTTCAATCTTTTTTACAAATCCTTCGTCCGTAAGTGATCTGTATATAGTGAAAATAGGTTCCGATTCTGTTAATTTGTTATTATAAGCGTTATATTGTAGGAATGATGGTTGTTTGAAATCATGATTGTGTTGATGAGGGAAAACTTTTGCATAATTTGTTAATTGTCACAATAAGTGTTTCGTTATAGAAGTGATGGTTATTTGGAATCGTACATGATCTATGAAAATGCATGATCGGATAAGGAGTTTTGAACCGATGACGATAATCAATGAAATTATGCTCGATTTCGTTAAATTATTTGCGGATGCATTTCATTATAACAATTACGGTTATTTGGAATCATGAATATGCTGATGATGGAAAAAATGGTGAAATTAGGTTTCTATTATCATCTGCATTTTATTTTGAAATGACGGTTATTTTCATTCGTTTTGATAAAAAGTTTATTGAAAATATGCTGAATGACCCTAACCCGTTATGCTAATTGAAATTTATGTTGTTTCTGTATTCTAATTATATTTAATGATTTTGCGCTTTCTTTGGTAACTAAATAAATATCTAATATCGATGTGTAAGATTAACCGGAAGAATGACCAACTTTTTCTCATTAATATTCATCACCCCTTTTCGTATTCAATAGGATATAGTCATATATGTTACTAAAAAATCAAACATAAGTTTTATTTGATGTTGTTGCAGGTGCTAAAGAACTAAGAATATCATTCACTTCTGATCAAAGAACCCCTGTTCATGAAAAAACCTCTACACAAACTGTGATAAAGAAAGATATATATATTGTGTTGTATTATATATTCAAGAAATTAAAAATAAAAATTAAAGGGTATTTGGTTTTGTCACCGTTGGGCTAAACCCCGGTGTATATTATAGTCTAAGTTACCGGCATACCACGTCGGTTTGATATTTTGGGTCTCGGCATCGGACAAGAGTATTTGTTTGTGAAGATTGATCGACGACCGACCAGTATTTGTTTGATACCAAACAGTATTTGTTTTTGAAACCATGATCCTGGTTCCGATTTGTAATCTTCATTTTCTTTACGATACCGACTCCATTTTGTTATAGAATAAAAGTGAGACGAAAAAGTCTATGTCAACTTTGGGAACCTATGGCCGAAAACAGCATCAACGGCTCTTTCAAAAAGAGTTTTGGACCATTGTTCATTAACCCTTATAAGTGACCCTAAGAACTTCGGCTTTTAATTCATGGACTTCGGATCCTGCATTGGAACAGGTGGCGACTAAGTTTGTTGATGAGTTTTCGTTTTAGGGACCCCGGACAAGGTTCTAGCATTTAAACTAAAAAGCTTCAAATATGCAATTAAGAAGTAGGCTGAGTATGTGAAAACAAAGGAGGCCGAAAGGGAAGGTTTTTAGAGCCCAGGTTGATTTTTTTAAGACTTGGTGGAGACTACAATGTTAACAGAGGAGACTATAATGAATTAGTAATGTAAACAAAATAAATTGAAACTTTTATTTCCAATGCGAATGTTTACACATACAATTTCGAGTCGCATGTGTATGCGACAACTACGAAAAATGCTGGTGTGAGTTTATGAGGTTTTTTAGGTTATTTGTATTTGATGTGTTTAAGAGAGATGGAGAAGAAAAAAGGGATTCCAAGGGTGTGAGTTTATGTACGAAACAAGGATATTCTATTAATTCATTTATTGGCTTTTACAACTCATCCAAGTATGCTACAAGTCTTCTTATATTTCATGTCGTTATACAAATGTCCCAAAAATGTTAATATTCTTGAACTTTTGATCATGTATTATAAGCTTTTTGTGTGTGACAAGATTTCCATATTTGGGTCAGAAAAAAAATCCTTTCAACTTATTATAGATTTACAATTGAAAATCCAGTCTACGTTAGATGAAATATAAAGTATATTAATGCCTAACGTTTACATAATCAGAATTGAAATCGCGAATTGCGCATGTAGGCTATGGAAAAAGCAAAATGAATAAAACTAAGGGTTTTCGCATCTCATATATTGATACTAAAGACTTTTATAATCAACATCCCGCCGCAACGCGCGGGTGACGTCGACTCGTTTATAACAAAAATAAAAGCAAACGCACCACATATTATGGTATAGTCTTATTACGTAGCTTTGGATATGTTTAATTAGGTATGTTCTAATGTATATATACATGGATCTTTGTTTTGATATGTATACATAATGGATTCGTATAATGTTTCGAGTGACGAGAATGATAAAATCGTTAATAAAACAAAAGCCGGGAAACGAAAAATGACATAAAAAAGAAAGCTCACGGGCTATTGTTGGAACCATATGGAGAAATTCTTTGACGAACATGTTAAAAGAATAAGAAGATGTAACCCTTCAAAGGCATGTTACATAAGAAGGTTCTGGCCCATCAGACCCTTCACCCGACCCATCAGAACCACTAGGACCCGGAACCACATAACTTTCTAAGGTTCGGTTCGTGGTTCTCAATTTTATCAATAAAAGGGTATGCGGTTCCGGTGGGTCTAGGTTGGGTCGGTTCTGACCCTTTGCACAGCCCTACCCTACTGGGTGAATATGCTTTTATGCATGCTCTTTTTATATAATTAAAAGATTTAATAAAAAAACAACTAAGACAATAAGCTAAAAGCATCGAGTTCTTATCCATATCCTTATAAATTAACAAAAAAACATATTTACCTTATCATTTATCCACAACAAAATTAAATGATTTATTACTTTAAAAAATAACAAAGAAGAAAACATAAATAACATACATGTTCTTCCAATCGATGAATCGTTGTCGAATAAATTAGCGGATAAACAGTATTAGAATGTAGGGTTTTGGAATAACAATAATAATCAAAGATCTACCATAGAAAAAAAATAACCAAAAACAACAAACATCAATAAGGAAGAGCATACCTATGTTAACAATGGATGATACGTTGAAGAACAAAGCATATGTATCTAGAGAATCAGAGCTTCAACCGTATCCACCTCCTTAATGACGACGACCACCGCCATCACATGACGGCTTCCACCGTATCCAACTTCACTAGGATGTTGGCGATCCAAAAATTAAACATTAACAATAAAAATAAAAAAAAGAACCGAAGTATATACAATGGATTAAACATTATAATCAACGACAATGTAGAGAGATTTCATACTTGCAAGTGAATTGGTGAAAGAAACCAGTGTTTCTCCTATACAACAAAAGGTAAATAACAGATGGTGGTATTAGATTGTGTAGATGACAACAACAGATTAGGATAAATTCAGGATGAAACGCGTCGAGGATAAACATACCTCAAAGAATTGAATAAGCGGCTTCAATGGAGAGGAAAAAACACAAAGATGGATCAGAAGAATGAAAGTGGCAATGAAGTTGTCTGTTAGGATTTGAAGAGAGAAAAGGTGAGAAAGTTGTCTCAGTAATTTAGGTATAGCCTTTATGTCCCATTCATACGAAAGTGCCTTTCATACGAATGGGTCATTTACAAGAAATTCCGACCATTTCGATACGAAATACAATCTAAATTATACAATAAAATACTAAACAAAATAAGACTCAATACGTGACGAAAGCTACGAGAAACTTGAAGCACTGAACTCCGAACTCTCTTCGAATAGCATAAACCTTCAAATCATCAAACCATCCCCAACTGAGAATATCACCCAAAGATGCATCTGGATGTCTCGTAAAGAATGCTAAAGGCCTCTTAAACTTTCTTTCTTTGAAGAGATGATAGAATAAAGTTCACTTTCAATATAAAAAACTAGCTATTAAAGTCATTAATACATACACAATTAAAAAGTTAACCAAAGACTGGAAATCAAAAGTAATACATAAATGATTTGTCTTCACCAACTGATGTAAGAGATTGGTCAAGCATGACCTTTGTTTGACAAAAACTCTTATGATCAATCTTGGATCCCGAGACTACTACACACACTCTAAAGATGGATGATGGATGAATGTGGTGGATGATGGTGGTATTGTGGTAGTGGAGTGGTGGTAGGTATGAGAGAAGTGGTTTGCCAAGGGATGAGTCGCAATTGAACCAAACACCTCTATTTATAGCTGAAAACAGAAGGTGTACACGACCCCGTGCTTGATAGGCACGACCCCGTGCCCTTCTCCCTCTCTGTCTTCATTTAATGATCTTGTCAGTCCAGATGCTCACACGGCCCCGTGTGTCAACGAAGACCCCGTGGCCATTGTACTTGTTGTACATCCAAGATTTACGAATCTAAGAGTTGACCACGGCCCGAGTCCATGAAACACGGCCCCGTGTCCCTTGTCTGCTTCTGTTTTTCTTTTTCTTCATGGAATCTGGGGTGGGGCACGACCTCATGCCCGGCAGGCACGACCTGTGCTTAGCTTCTGATTTGCTGTTCTTAGTCTTGGGGTGAAGCTCGAAGGATTGTATATTGTATCAACTTTCCATCTTTTGTATTCATCCTGGTTTTTGCCGTTAATTTGTTCCTTTTGTATATTTAAGCTATTTCAATCCTGAAAATCAAAAGTATACAAAGAAACATTTTTTTCAACATTAGTACTAAAAGGGTTGTTTTTATACCGTATTTGATATAATTTATATGTTGCATTTGGCGTATATCAAATACCCCCACACTTGAATATTTGCTTATCCTCAAGCAAAACTCTTCAATTTTTTTTTTTTGCTTACACACCCAAATGGAAGTAGAGCCAGTTTCAACGCCGTTGAAATGAGCTAAATCGAAGTTTAACCCAATTTCCTACACTTCCTAGATTAAGGACATTTTGTACTGAATCTTTACCCTACTTCTATATTACTTTTGTCTTTTTTGATAATTTGTACGGTAAAATTAATTCAATGATTTTGAAAAAAAAATTATCTGGTTAAATTTAAGAAAAAAAATCATTTGGTTAAATTTAAGATATTAGAGGACAAATATTAGGGAATATTCGATTTTTTAAAATACTTAATTAACATAATAATATTTTAAGTTTTTTTTTTGAACGGCCAATAGAACAAATCCTAAACACTCTCTGGGTACCCACTGGACAAACGAAGTACTCCGAGAGTAACCCGGGTCCACTATCAATTCCGAGAAAAACCCGGTAACCCACCCACCCGTAGGCATAACAGTGAAATTATCAATAAAACCCATTTAACTCAAGATCAGGTGTAACAACCCGCACATTCGTGCGTTGTTACTACTCGTTACACTTGTTACGCCTAGCACCAGAGATTCAGATCATAATGTAACTATATCACATACATCGCTATATCGCAATATTTTCGCATATTATCGCATATTTTATCGCTATCACATCACATTGTACTTGATGACAACCACGAAGATGTCGAGTGAGGACCAATTCTACCCTCCTTGATAATAATGATGTGTCGCAGTGCAACTCATTACTCAAAACGCACAACGCATCACACACATTAACGTTCACGATGACATTAAGAGAGGACCTATTCTACCCTCCTCGATGACCGTGAAGCGTCGCAAAGTAACGCATATTCGAAACGAAATCCGGTTATTGTATCGCAACTTTGAAATATGGATATGTATATACGACCCAACGTGGCTAATTATAATAAATATATGAAAATGTGGATGAGAATGTGTAACCAAACTATCGCAACGCTTAACAATCGAAACGGAATGCCAAAACTCAGCTCGCCGGGGGCGTTTGATCGATGGCACTTCGATCGAATGGCCACCCGATCGGACAACCATCCGATCCGACAGCCAACCGATCGGACAACCATCCGATCCGATGCACTGCACCGCCTTTCTCCTCCTTTGCCTATAAATACCCCACTTGTCACATCAACAACAGTTGATGTGACTGCTCTCGCTCGACCAGACGCCTTCTCGCCATTTTCTCTCGATTTCTCTCAATTCTTGTAAGTTCTACCTCAAATCTTGTACTTTTATGATCTACACGCACTCCTTCATCTTTTTCACCAACAAATCTCACTTTTCACCGTTAAATCCTCGGATTTGAGCCGTTCCAAGGTGATGTCATCATGGAGTTCTTAGGAACAATGAAGTGTGACTTCATCTCATCAAGAACAGTCCAGATCTTATAGATTCCACGGTGTATAAACACAAATCTCACCTAAATCTAAGTTAAATCTAAGTTTCTAAGTTTTCTTCAAACTTTCTTAACTTTTCACTCGAAACCGGTAGCAACAGAGCTCGTACAGACCTTCTACTCTTCCTATAGTGAAGTGTCAGTTAGAGAACCGGTCCCTATCGACGAGATGACAGGCTTGTCGTGTTAAACACGAATAACCGTCGAGAACAGTTAACTGATCGGACGGGGTGATTCCCATCCGATCCAATGACTTGGACTTGGTGGAGTTCCATTGTTTAGCTCGTGGTCGCAACGTCTCGACCAAATCGCAAAAACTTAACGAAATAGCCAAGATGTAAAATGATAAGATTGCGGGACGGGCCGTCCGATCGGATTGCCGACCGATCGGGCTGCCACCCGATCGACCAGCAATCCGGCCGGGTTACACTTGGGGTCAAGACTTAAACAAATTTTTAAACATTCAAGGATCTGAACAACGAACGGATTGCCGTCCGATCAGATTGCCGTCCGATCGAACGGCCATCCGATCGGCTGACTTTTGGATCCTTAACACTTAAACGTTTTACAAATCCTCACCACACATCAGTTCCAATGGATTGTCACCCGATCGGATTTCCACCCGATCGAGCGACCAGTCTGCTATGAACTTATCAACCAAAGTGTCTCGCTGATCGGGTCACCGTCCGATCGAACAGCCACCCGATCGACCGACCGTTCAATCGACCGACCGTTCGATCGACCGACCTGAAAGGTAGAGATACTTCACTGTTCTCAAAATGCTACAACGAAAACTTCAAAAGGCAAACCAGCATACAAAAACATCTCTTCACCAAATAAGGCGACAATCCAATTGAATGGTCATCCGATCGGATGACCATCCGAACGGATTGCCACCCGGTCGACTGGCCATCCGACACTTGGTTCACCGCCACTGTTTATCGCACTATTCAACACTTACACTATCAATCTGAAATCAGGCTAATCTCAGACGCGCTCCCTTCAATCCAACCAAGTCGTGGTTGTTGCTTGCTGAGCACCGACTGTGAGTATACTTGAACCCTTTTTGCTTTTGCACTTTTGGGTGTAACATATGTTGCTATCAAATCAAATCACATCAAATGCTTAAACGATTTATCACTTGCGAATGACCAATGTGCATAGTTATACGTGATGCTAGTTACATATGTGCTAGGACTTATACTCGTGACGTCCCACCATGACTAGTATAGTACTATTGCGCCCGACGGAGTCTAGTTTAGCAATTGCGATCGAAGCTCGAGGACTTAGCTGCTAGTATCAGTTTTGTGAGTATATATGTCATGTATTACGTTTATGTATGTGGAAATTCGCAGCTTTTATATACTATACTATTACGTATCAAACCTGTATGCTCGCCAATACTTTTGTATTGACATTATTTTAACGTATGTTGCAGGTTTAGTTGCAGTCTACATCAAATCAAGCTAGGGAGTCTAGAAACACGCCTAAAATCTAGGTTATCGGATTTGTATTGTTTGAGAGAACATGAAAAATTCGTGACAGCTTATGTGATTGTACTTGTTTGTTAGTATGGGATAATGAACGCATTAAATACTGTTGCACTTTAGTTCTTATGGATTCTCTTGAGCAATCTGATTCGCCTAGCGCCGCGCCTCGATGATTCCGCCATCGGTTGGGGTGTGACAGATTGGTATCAGAGCCATAACTATAGGGAATTAGGTAAAATTTTGTGACTCGACCTAGTCCGGGTCGACGTCTTAGAAATTGACCTAATCTATAGTCTAAGTACCAACAGGCCGACTCGTGCAAACTTAGTAGGAATTGCACGGGCCTACTCGATACTCTCTTTCGAATCCGTTAAAAACTACAACTTCGCGTGAAAACCACATACTACAATTTCACGCGAAGAGCCTTTCCTAAGGCTGGAATATTACTTAGCCTTTCCTAAGGCCAACACAATACACACGTTTTCGAAGATACTCGCATAAGACAACCGAGTGATCCAGTCAAGATCAGGCGTGAAAACCAAGAACTCTCGATAAGATCGCTCACTCAGCGCATTTTTCTAGCACGAGAACCTTTCATCGAGCTAGGAGTGACATCCACATCTCGACGAAAGTCTCCATTTCGAAATCTAGTGGAACTCAAGAACTTATTTGAAGAGCATAACCACAAATAGGAACGGAGTTGTTAAGTCAGGGGTGAAACCCGTATCTTAATAAACCGTTCCACTCTCTAAAATGGTTTTCGAAAAGCTCTCACCAAGGACTCGACAATAACGATGACTCGAGCCACGCAATGACTAGGAGGACGAATGCCATGAGCTGCATCCCAGTGGAAGCATAAGCCTTCTAGGTCAGCGCGCGTGCACGAACTTGTTGGGTATAGTTGGGTTACCTTGGGTAGTCGACGCCTAAACACCCGAGTCACTCCGATTATTTTACTAAGCCTACGATTCGCCGGTTTTACGCTTTAATGAACTTAATTACACTTTAAGTATTTATTATACGCCTTATTGATTTCTCCATTTATCAATTTTCGCCCCTTCTTTTACAAAACGCACAACTCGCACAACCATCGCAATCTAAAACGAAAAACGAATGTTCGCAACAAAACTAATGTCTAATTGCTCGCTCTCGCTCCCTCTCCCTTCACCGCGTCCTCGCGCAATCTACACCGATATGTATGTGGGTAAGCATAAACTACAACTATTTATATCTACAAAACGAATCAATTGTGTGAGAACTTAGGAATCTCGTGTCTCCTATGTGGCTCCTATGTGAAATCTATTATATTAATCGCTACAAGTTTGATCGCGCTCAATCGCATCGCAAAACTCAAAATCATTATGATCGAATCTCATTCCAAATCTCTCTATGTCTAGATGCCTTCCAACGACTCTACCTCAAGACGAACAGCTAGGAGAAGAGCCAAACGAAGCGCCTAGAAGAGGATTGCCTCGCTTGTGACCAAGGAAGTGGCCAGGGTCATTCCTCGAATTGTCACTCAAGTGCACTCTCTCAGCAACTCTCGAGCCTCGGAAGACTCTAAGACGGAAGGGCCGCAATCTGCTTTCCTCTATAAACACTTCAAATCCTGTGACCCGATGGAGTTCACGGGTGAAGGAGGTGTGTCCCAACTACTCCAGTGGTTCGATTCTATCGAAGTTACCCTTCGTCAGAGTGGGTGTCCCGATGGATTTCGTACTACTTGCGCTACTGGAGTATTTCAATCGCGAGCACTCGACTGGTGGACAGCTGAATGTAACAAACGTGGGATCTCCACAGCTTACGCTCTCTCTTAGGATAAGCTGAAAGAGCTCATGAAGAAAGAGTATTGCCCTCCCCACGAAGTCCAGAAACTTGAAGACGAATTTTGGAAAATCAAGCAAGTCGAAGGTGACAATAATGGCTACACAGCAAGGTTCAAACAGCTGAGCATTATCTGCCCAAGTCAAGTCGACACTTCAGAAAAAGCCATCGCGAAGTATGTTCACGGCTTGCCTGAGTGCGTGGACGATTTTGTCGAAGCTGCAAGACCTGCTACCCTCGAAGAAACTGTCACGGCCCTTGGCCCCGGCTTGACCCGGTCCATAGCCGTGAGGCAGGAAATCCCGTGGTATTTAATTTAGGCGACAGCGGAAGTCTTTTAATACAGAATCTTTTAATACTCAAATGCCCGTTTAGTTTATTACATAAAGTTTAGGGATAAAACCCTGTAATATACAATAAGGTGATTTCTCGGGGAAATCTTTATTTCTCAAAACATGTTTCTTTATTTATTTACATTGAGCCACTTTTCTAAGCTTGTAGTGCTTCACGGCACTTTTCTTGGATCACAACAGATCACCTGAAACATGTTTGAAAAAGGTTTTGTCAGCGGGGAAATACTGAGGGAATCATTCATTTTAATTAAAATAACACGTTGTTATAATTTACAGTATTAAGAGCGATTACAGTGTTTCCATATCAACCAACTACCCACAGTATTTGTCACTCGACCGGATCTGTGACTGTGGTCATATCACTGTTGGGTCCGTTCACCCACAAGTGACGTTAATCACTATTTAGGTCCGACTACCTAATAGTGTATATCATGATTTAGGCTTGCTTACCTAAAATGATACAAATAAAAGTAATGTGCACAATACCCCACATACTGGCTGTAAACTTGGCGATTACAAAGACTTAATCCCTGTAATTATAACTTTAGAAAATAATTTGGAGTATTGTAAAACAGTTTATAAAAAGAGAATGACTCACATTGCAGGTTTAACGAGCAGAGTATAAGCCTACTGATTAGCCTTGATTAACCTAATTTAAATAACAATGCACACACAAACGGGTTAGTAACTAATACAGCAGTTACGACAATTCACGAGATTAGACCCTCACAACGATTTACAAGTGCAATACTTAACAATTCAGCGGATTCACAACGAATGACAGAGTATAGTCCGAGTTCGAACAGCACTCAATCATTCAAGTCGAAATCACGATGAATAACAAAGTATAACTCAATTTGAGCAGCACTCAAACAATCGTTGGATAGTTACAATCGATCGGACGTTGAATCGTAATAGCGATCGAGTTATTACCCTGATTGCGGCAGCGATTCGTGAATTGTGTGTGTTTTAATAGTATACAGGTGATATCTCCGTGTGTATTTCGACTTTTAACGTCGTTTTTGTGCCAAAATTCGATTGCCAAACCCCTCTATTTATACACGAATTTTGACCCCCGTCGCGTGACGCGAGGGGTACCCCTATGGGCGTCGCGTGACGCGAGGGGTCACCCTATTCCATAGGGTAGCCCTTCGTGCATGTAGCTTTGCTGAGTTAACAGTTTCTTAAATTTCGAATTTGACAGATAGTTATTAAGATAATCGTAACTAGGGTTTTACCCCCCTGAGTTTTAGGGGTCCTGATCCTGATTCTGATGATTCTGAAAATTTTAGGGTTTGTACAGAATTACTTGGGTTTCTCAACTAGGGTTTCCTTAGTAGATAATTATCACACTAAGTATTAAATTTTTAGTGAGAGTTGTTACATCCTACCGCTTGGCAGCAGAAATCAACATCAAACGAGTCTTAGACGGATTTTTCTCCAAGAATCCTGTCAAACAAGCTCATCAAGCAATCGTCATCGACTCATCGGACGATTCTTCTGAAGATTTCTCTGACGATGTCTCCAGCGAATCATCAGACGAACCCTCCAACGACAATGGCACCTCATCTCAGGATCACAACGAGCTCAGCCACAAGCGAAAGGAACCAAGCGTGGATGAAATTCCAAACCCCACACCGCTACGATTTGCTCCCGTTCTTGTGAAGCGCCTCTACACCGGAAGCCATCCCCTGTGTCTCATGTGTACGTATCATCACCCACCAGGAGCTAACTGTCGATATTGCGACAATTGCAACTGGTATGGTCATTTTACTCAGAACTGCCGACAGGACCGCAACCTTGAGGAATTTCAGCAACAACCGCAGTCTCCGTAGAAGTACTCCACAGCAACGTTACTTTGCTTCTAATGCTGTTGTAATAATACAACTTATCGCCGTCAATTTCTTTTATGTGTGGGACTTATTCTATCTCTCGACGCATGTGAATTCTATTTCTCTCTTATACTCGCGCACAATCTAATGCCTACTATGCGTTCTTGAGATAAGGTATGATAAACGTGCAAGAATCAAATTAATCACGGGTGCACACGGGATTATTTTGGTTAGTGCACGAAGATCGTAGTGAGTTTTAATGATGCCTTAACGTTCAGGGCATGGTTAAGCGTGGTGGATACGCCGCTGTTACTTCCTATATATAAGCGTCTTGACCATGTCTGACGAAGTGTGACACCTATTCACGGAACAGAGGCGTATGGTTGAAGCATGACGGTGTTTCGCCATGCTAACCGAAGTTTTGTGAAGAAAGTGCCATGTGGAGTTGGAATGTAGACCTATTATACTATTATGGTTACTTTCGACACGCTACACTACATCGCAAGGCGTAACAATCTTAATCGCAACTCAAAACGTGTACTCGCAAGACTTTTCGTAAGTCAACACGCTCGCAATCGCATTATGTCACACCCCAACCGATGGCGGAATCATCGGGGCGCGGCACTGAGCGAAACAGATTGTTCAGAAGTTTCCACAACAACTATCATACAATTCAGTTATATAACACGTCCCATACCGTGTCCCAAATAATAACAAGTTATCATAGAAATCAACTAAACAATATGGGAACTGTTCCGACAACTCAAATCTTAATTATTACAGACCAAAAGTAAATATTGTCTTAAGACTTCTAGACGACTAACTGTAAATCTTACTGACTACAGGTGCCAGTACAAGATCTACAGATAATTATGGCCCTGGAACAGGTACGTGGACACTGTCCTAAGGTCACAGGCTCCTAGAAGCTTATTATTGCCTCGCTTCCCTAGCACGCTAGTAGCTTAAACACCTGTCACATACGTTAAAATAAAAGTCAATACATATAATGTAAAGGTGAGTACACAAGTTTTGATATAGCATATAGAGTTCGAATAGTTTACGCATAACCAAGCACGTACACAAGAGCAAACGATGCATGTAAATTATCAACATGGGACCATCGATACCAATGACTTCAAGTTGACTGTCCGAGACAGTTCGCAATACATGACTACCACCGTAATCCATGCAAGTAATTGTCCTTAGCAACCCCCGTGTAAACGGGTGCTGAGTCCAAACTATAGTACTACGTTGCTAAAGCAGGCAGATAGCACTCCACGTGTAAACATAATAAACAGCATTCATTTAGACAAGTAATACATGCAAGTAGGTTAGCGTTCAAATAGTTTGTGTTGTTTGTGAATTTGATAGATTACGTATGTAACACCCAAAAGTGCTGAAAGCAAAAAGGGATCGAGTATACTCACAGTGGGTGGTTGTGGATTGAAAGGAGCACTGAGAATAGGTTAGCCTGAATAGTTCGATAACACAACGATGAGTAATGCGGAAAAGTAAACAATATACTTGGATCGAGTAGACCATTCGATCGGACAGCAGTTCGATCGAGTGGGCTGTTCGATTGGTTTGAAAGTTCGTTCGAACATCCATTCGATCGGCCGGCTGGCTCGATCGGCTGGTTCCTTCAAGTGGATTGTTTCTTCCTTTGATGAGAAGGATGTGTTTGTGTATGATGGTTTGTACTACCTTTCAAGTTGGCCGATCGAACAGCTGTTCGATCGGTTAGTCCAACCGATCGGCTAGCACTTCATTGTTTTCAAATATGTCACTCGATCGGTTGGCATGTTCGATCGGGTGACATTCCAATGTTTCGAACAGGTTAAGTGTTGAAGTGTAGTATCTCATGATTCGAGTAGTAATGATTACAATCGAGTAGCGTAGTCGATCGAACAGTACCTCGTCAATATTACACCTTGTGAGTTTGGGGGACTATGTGCTAGTCGATCGGTTAGCCTAGTCGATCGGCTGGCATAGTCGTTCGGTTGGGCTGTTCGATCGAACAGCCTAGCCGTTCGGCCAGCTTCTCGATTCGGTTAACCTTTCACCTAACACTTGGTTATTCCCGTTAATTGTTGATGTTTTAGAGGTATTTTGACTACGAGTTGAACCACAAAGCTGAAGTCCCTACTTAGTCTACTGGCTCGAGCAGGAATCACCCAAACTCGGTCAGAGACGGTTTGGAACCTAAGTTTAACGTTTAACCCGAAATCGGTATATCTCTCGGTGGAACCCGAATCTTGAACCATGTGTTTGCTTAGATTGATTTGTAAATCGGTTCAAGTCTCGTTTTCACCGTTTTGAGTGTAAAAGAGTTGAAAGATAGATGAAAACCCATCTTCCAATCCTTTTTCACCGTGAAATGTTAAGATCTTTGGTAGATTTTAGGTTATTGATGTGGAAATCGGTTAGATCTAGCTTATTCATGGTTGAATGAAGTCAAGAACATGAAGTTCTTGATGAACACCAAGAACACCATGATGACATCACTCAAGAACACCTAGATCTTGGTGATTCCATGGATGAAATTCAGATTTTGAAAGATAGAAAGATGGAGAATCGATTAATGATCAAAAACGTACAAGGATTAGAGCAAAATACTTACCGGTTTGAGAGAAATCTGAGATTTAGTGAGAAGAAGAGGCTGGTCGGTCAGAGCTTTTCCAAAAGTGGAAAGTTTGACAAGGACAACCCTATTTATAGGCTTCCAAAAGAGGAAAGGGTCAGCTGATCGAACAGCATCCCTGATCGAGCAGCTGTCCGATCGAACAGCCTGTTCGATCGGCTAGCCTGTTCGATCAGGTTGCCCTGTTCGATCGGCTAGCCTGTTCGATCAGGTTGCCCTGTTCGATCGGCTTACCTGGTTTCGAGTGTTTCGCGACGATTTTTGATATTTCGACTTCGATGAACGATGATTTGAGAATGATAGAATTCCTAATCAAATTACTTTTAGTCTCAACTACTATATCTAACATACAAGCATCCTTACACCACGATTTGGATTCGAGTTCGATAGAGTTTGATTCGCCTTTGAGTCTTGATTGATTTGATTGATTCACCACACACTTTAACATAAAAGTAAGCATGCACAAGTAACACATAAGGCACACACACACACGTATAAAAAGTACTAAAATCCCCACACTTGAGTTTGATGATTGATTTGATTAGCTTGATTATTGATTGACTAGCTTTATTGCATTGTTACTTCCTATCATTCACAGTCGGTCGTTGATTCACAGTTCGATTATCGGTCGATTAGTTTGAATATACAACACTTACTCCAAATAATATGAAAATCAAAATGAAACTAAAATGAAATTAATCTTTATTAATCTTTAATTCCAATAACAGTCAACTCTTGACTTTGACTTTGACTTTTGGAAAACACGGGGTGTTACACATTATCACTAGAATCTATCCCGCAATCTCAATCGCTTATTATGTGTATTGCGCTGTCGCTTATTATGTGCATCGCGTCATCGCATATCGTGGGTTATCGCTCTATCGCTTGTGTATCGCTCTATCGCTTGAGTATCGCTCTATCGCTTGTGTATCGCTCTATCACTCGTGTATTGCTCCATCGCTCATCGTGTACCGCGTAACGTAATCGCTATCGCTATCGCTTACCAATATCAGTGTTGTCTGTGTTAAGTTAGCACACATGACCTCGCTTCACGGGACGAAACTCATATGGTTAAAGCATGGTGGATTGATGTGTGTAAAATACAACATATAAATCACATCAATTAAGGCATAAAACTAACCCTTTTTAAGTACTAATGTTGGAAAAAGAGTGTTTTTGTCTTTCTTTTGTATTTTCAGGATGAAATGAGCTCAAATTCACAAAAGAAGCAAAAAGACAACTAATTCTAGCATAAATACAAGAAAAGGAATAAAAGTAGACTGCCCGGACCCTCAACGGCATCCTCCAAAGCAAGGAAGAGAAAGCAGAAGTCTGAACACGCCCCGTGCTCAGCCAGCACGGGGCCGTGCCCAAGAAGCAGCATAAAAGACAAACTTATAGAAGCTTCCATTGCCCACCACGGGGCCGTGTCCAGCGGGCACGGGGGCGTGGTGAAAGTACAGCAGGCGCATTAATTGTAATTGCGAATTACAATTAATGAGGAGAGAGAGTGTCAGACGGGCACGGGGGCGTGTCCAGCGGACACGGGGCCGTGCCCAGCCTTCTGTTCAGCCTATAAATAGGAGTGCTTGGTTTCATTCCATCTCATCCCTTGGCACACCACCTCTCTCACACTTCATCCACCACCCACCACCACCATAACACCATCATCCACCACCATCATCCATTGTCCATCGTAGAGTGTGTGAGTCGTCTCGGGATCCAAGATTGATCGTAAGAGTTCTTGACAATCAAGGCCATGTTTGCCTAAGTCTCTTACATCACTTGGTGAAGACAAGTGTTTAGTATAATACTTTTTATTTTTAATCTTTTGCACTTTTTATTTGGTTTTGTATTAATGACTTTAATAACTAGTTGCTTATGTTGAAGGTGGTCTTTCCTTATCATTTGTCCGTGGTGTCTTGGCATTATTTTACTGTCTATATAAAATAAAAGATTTTCACCATTCATATCTCCACGGTCTATATGGAGGTATGTTGGCTACCTGGTCGGGGGTTAAGGGAACGGTTTGGTAAGGGTCTTGCCCTTGTTCAGCGTTTAGAGGTCCTGCTTGGGACCTGGGTCAAATTTAGTAGGATCTCCTTCAATGCCCATAGGTATTGGATGGCGGGGATCCAAACTCTTTGACCCCCTCATAAGTTAACTACTATTAATACTATAACCCGGCTATTTAGGACTGTATCCCTGCTGACTCAGACTACTTAGCCGAGGGTAACGTCACCGCCGAAAGCGGGGCCTACCACAATTTGCATTAATAACTTAATTCATTATCTTTCAATAATCTGACCCTTTAGGATTGTATCCTTGCTGACTCAAACTACTGGGTTGAGGGTAACGTCGCCTTCAAAAGAGGGGCCTACTACAATAACTAAGATAATCTCTTAAACAAGTGCAAAAGTGCGAAAATAATCAAAGGTTATACTAATACACGTGTCAGATCCAAGTGATTCATCTTGTCTATCTGTTTTTATTTTATTTTATTTTTCAGCATTTAGTTAGTTTTTATTTTCTTAGTTAAAAACATTTTTCTCACTTTTTGATTTGATTAGACGTTGAGGATAAACCGGTATTAAAAGCTCTTGTGTCCTTGGACGACCTCGGTATCTTAACAACACTATACTACGTCCACGATGGGTGCACTTGCCCATATGTGTGTTTAGTGTTAGTAAATATCGTGTTTTATAAATTTAAAACTTGGCTAAAAGTGTAAAAGGGGCTTAAATATACATAAAAAATATAACACACTTCACGCACATCAAGTTTTTGGCGCCGTTGCCGGGGACACAAGGATTTTAAGAAAGCTTAAAATCAACGGCCTAATCAGTTTTTCAAAACTTTTTTAAAAACGCGCGCAAATTTTTCTGCATTTTAGTTTAGTTTACATTTACAGTAGCCTGAACACGGGGCCGTGCTCGCTGAACACGCCCCCGTGCTGCATATTTTTAGTTAGATACCCAGATACAGAGTCTGAACACGGGGCCGTGCTCACTGAACACGCCCCCGTGCTCAACGTGACCAGTAACTTTAATTAAAACGCCCAGATACAGATCCTGACCACGGGGACGTGTTCACCAGACACGGGGCCTTGTCCAGCTTCTGTTTCCGTCTTTATTTTTGTTTTCTGGTCCCGAGACTCAGTTGTGATCTGTTGAGTGATTCTTATGGATCAATACTCAGGAGGTTACAACTACACCTATGATGAGGATGATTATAGGGGTAATTATTGCACTAATTGTCGTAACGCACGCTCGGTTCAATATAATAACTCATATCAACCATCCAATTCATACAACCATTATGAGGAGCCCAGGTACGAGCCATCGACTTCATACACATCCTATGAAGACCAAAGGTATGAACCTCCTCCCTCATACTCATATTTTGATGAACCAAGGTATGAGCCTTCATACTCATACTTTGAAGACTCAAGATATGAGCCACCACCTTCATACTCTTATTATGAGGAACCATGGCGTGAACAACCCACCTCATATGAGTACTATGAAGAACAAAGTTTCGACCCTTACCCATCATATACTTACAATGAAGAATAATGGTGTGAACCATCTACTTCATATGAGTATTATGAGGAGCCAAGGATCGAACAACCGGATTCAAGCTTTGAGGATCCAAATTCTTTTTCTCTCACCGAAGTGACCAATAGGATATTAGAACACATTAAAACTATCGAACGTTACATGAAAGAATCTCGCGCAAGGGAAGAGGAATCCCGCGCAAGAGAAGAATTTAATAGTAATAATAACGTAGAGATAGTTGAAAATGTAAAAATGGAAGAACAAGAAAGTGAAAAACCGACACATGAGTTAAACAATGAAAAAGGTGAGTCCGATAATGTTAAAATTCATGAAGAGTCTAATTTTGAAGAAATTAATCTCTTGTCACCTACTTTCGAAAATCATTGTTTAATAACCCCTCATGCCAAGTTTTTAAAAGAGTTAAACACTAGTGCTAAAATCAAAGAATTAGTGAGTGTTAAGTTAACTAATGATCAAACTTCACTAATAAAAGAAGACCCTTTTGAAATTAACATTACACCGGTTCCATGTTTCTTTCAAAATTCATTTATTAGTAATATCACTATTGATAAAGATCTTTGTGTTAACATAATGCCTAAATACATTTTTGAAAAATTAAGTATTAGTGATTTTACTCCACTTCAAATTCCCATTTTTCTATCCGATCGAAAAGTGATAAAATCAATCGGTGTAGTTGAAGATGTTTTGGTTCACACAAATCAATTGGTAATCCCAACCGACTTCGTCATCCTTGATGACGCCCCCTAGTCTTGGGAAAACCTTTTGTACAAACTCATAAAGCATTGAAAAACCGGAAATTCAACAATCTACCTCTTCAGTTAGGGGCATTCAAAAGGAGCATAGATCTTGAGCGTTCAATGAAATATCCTTTTGGCAATAATGACCCCCTAATTGAAGATGAAGCTGAACCACCCGATACAACTAACGAAGAAGACCACTTTGTCGAGGAAGAGATAGCCATAGAACAAACCTTTAAGGTTCTTAATCTAGATGAGCCACAAAATAAGGTGTCTTCTAAAGACCCACCCATTGAGCTCAAAGAACTTCCTAAAGGTTTGGAATATGCTTTTCTAGGCAAAGATAGTAGTTTATCTGTAATTATTTCATCTAAATTAAGTAACGTAGAAAAAGAGAAATTAGTTAACCTACTTAAAAAACACAAAAACGCGATCGCTTGGAAGCTTGTAGATATTAAAGGAATAAGCCCTTCCATGTGCACGCACAAAATTTTAATGAATGATGACTACAAAACAGTAATTCAACCACAACGAAGAGTGAATCCCAATGTTCAAGAAGTGGTTAAAAATGAAGTCATCAAGCTGCTTGACGCCGGACTAATCTACCCTATCTCCGATAGTCCGTGGGTAAGTCCCGTTCAAGTAGTCCCGAAGAAAGGAGGTATGACGGTAATAACTAATGAGAAAAATGAATTAATACCAACGAGAACCATCACGGGATGGAGAGTTTGTATAGATTATAGGCGATTAAATGAAGCAACAAGGAAAGACCACTTTCCTTTACCCTTCATTGATCAAATGTTAGAACGACTTTCCGGTCATAAATTTTATTGTTTCTTAGATGGTTTTTCAGGTTACTTTCAAATACCGATAGCACCAGAAGACCAAGAGAAAACAACTTTCACATGTCCCTACGGAACTTTCGCATATCGACGCATGCCATTCGGTCTATGTAATGCGCCTGCAACATTCCAACGTTGTATGGTGGCCATTTTCCATGATATGATAGAAAAAACAATGGAAGTCTTCATGGACGACTTTTCCATCTTTGGAGACTCATATGACCAATGCCTCGATAATCTTGAACGAATGCTATCCCGATGTGAGGAAACTAACCTCGCCCTTAACTGGGAAAAATGCCATTTCATGGTAACAGAGGGAATAGTACTCGGTCACAAAATCTCAAGCGAAGGAATGGAAGTTGATCGAGCAAAAATAGAAACTATTTCTCGATTACCTCCTCCATCCTCCGTAAGAGCAATCAGAAGTTTCCTAGGGGCATGCCGGATTTTATAGAAGGTTTATCAAGGACTTTTCAAAAATTTCAAGGCCTCTAACAAAATTACTTGAAAAAGATGCACCCTTCATCTTTGACAAGGAATGCAATCGAGCATTTCTAACCCTCAAGGAAATGCTAGTCAATGCACCTATCATGATAGCACCAGATTGGAAATTTCCTTTCGAAATCATGTGTGATGCAAGTGACTTTGCTGTTGGAGCAGTCTTGGGACAAAGAAAAGAAAAGCATTTCCACCCAATCTATTATGCTAGTAAAACTCTTAATGATGCACAAGAAAATTATACAACTACAGAAAAAGAATTACTAGCAGTGGTGTTTGCTTTTGATAAATTTCGTTCTTATCTTGTTCTTTCTAAAACTGTAGTCTATACAGACCATGCAGCCATCAGGTACCTCTTCAAGAAACAAGACGCAAAACCCCGTTTGATCAGATGGATTCTACTCCTCCAAGAATTCGACATTGAAATCAAGGACAAAAGAGGAGCAGAAAACACTGCTGCAGATCATCTCTCACGCTTAGAAGACCCAGCTTTGGAAACGACCAGAGACGAGCAAATCAACGAGAAATTTCCCACAGAATCCTTGGAAATGATGGAGAGTAGACAAGAGCCATGGTATGCCGACTACGCTAATTTCCTAGCTAGCGGTATAGTCACCAAGGGATGGCCACATCATCAAAGAAAGAAATTCTTTGCTGATGTAAAGCATTACTTTTGGGAAGACCCCTATCTTTTCAAAATGTGTGCCGACCAACTCATCCAAAGGTGTGTCCATGGTAATGAAGCACGAAGAATTCTCCGTCATTGTCATGAAGGTCCATATGAAGGACATCATGGTGCCGCAAGTACCGCACGAAAGGTATTTGATTCAGGATTTTACTGGCCAACCATTTACAAGGATGCACAAAACCTTGTAAAGACATGTGATGCCTGCCAGAGATCAGGTAATATTTCTTCCAAACACGAAATGCCTCAAAATGGCATTCTCGTTTGTGAAATCTTTGATGTGTGGGGGATCGATTTCATGGGACCTTTCCCACCTTCAAAGGGAAACAAATATATACTTGTGGCAGTCGATTACTTGTCTAAATGGGCGGAGGCCGAGGCTCTTCCAACAAATGATGGAAGAGTAGTGGTAAAATTTCTGAAAAAACTGTTTTCTCGCTTCGGGACACCAAAGGCTTTAATAAGTGATAGAGGTACCCATTTTTGCAATCATCAACTCGAAAAAATATTAACAAGGTATGGGGTCTATCACCGGGTCTCAACAGCATATCACCCTCAAACAAATGGGCAAGCCGAAGTGACTAATCGAGGTTTAAAACGAATACTTGAAAAAACCGTAGGAATAAATAAAAAAGAATGGGCCGACAAATTAGACGATGCTTTATGGGCTTTTCGAACTGCTTATAAAACCACTATAGGCACAACCCCATATAAGCTTGTCTATGGAAAAAGTTGTCACTTGCCAGTAGAAATAGCTCACAAAGCCTACTGGGCAATAAAAACTGTGAACTTAGATTTAGAAACTGCCGGTAAAAATCGATTTTGTCAAATAAATGAATTAGACGAGCTAAGGAATTATGCATATTCTAACTCCGAAATTTATAAGGAAAGAATGAAAAATTTACATGATAAATATATTAAATCTAATGAATTTCGGGTAGGAGATCAGGTTCTATTGTTTAATTCACGACTTCGATTATTTCCTGGCAAGCTAAAATCTAGGTGGTCAGGACCTTTTTCCGTCACCCATGTTTTTCCGCACGGTGCAGTAGAAATTAAAACTCGAAATGGGATACCATTTAAAGTCAATGGCCAACGGCTAAAACTCTACCGAGGATCCATTAAGGATGAGGAAGAGGAGATCTCACTTCAAACGGTTAACGAATAAACTCATACCCGACATGTTACGAACAGGTAAGTGTACGTTAAAAATCGGTAAGTCTTCTAACCATTTTCGGAAAAAGGGGCATGCACACGAGCACAAAAAAAAAAATTTCAGAAACCTTGCCCGGCACGAGGCCGTGTCCGCTGGACACGGGGCCGTGTCGAGGCAACTGTCAGGATAAAACCCTCTTTTCACAACAGTTACCTCATTCCACACGCCCCGTTTCGCCGAAAACGCTCTGGTTCCAGGCGATTTTCCGCAGATTTCCGACGTCACTACCACGTTTAACAACATCAAGATGTCAAAGTTCACAAGGTTCAACGCAAGCGAACTCGATGCTAGGGCACGATATGAGACACTCCAAACAAGACCCGAGGAGTATCCTAGGCGAGCATGCACGGACCTGTTAACCATGGTGAACCAGCTAGACCGATTCAACAACATCGTGACAGGGCCACTAGCAGTTGCATTGAACACTCGGCTTCGGTCGGTGCATCAATGCACCGTGGAGTTCTACAGTACTTTCAATTTCACCTCGAGGTGTGACCCGTTTGACAATGAAGGGGTTGCATTTCGGTGTGGCGGGACAAGGTACTCGATCTCCATGACACAGTTTGGAGCTATAATAGGACTGTACGGGGAAGAAGAATCGGGGAATGAGGAGAATACCGGGGGATTACGAGACTTGGATGCAACTGAACGTCAAGCCGCATGGGCTCAGATCGGTGAAGGAATCTACAACCCTAGCAGCACCAAGAGTACCAAACTGAGGCACCCGCTTTACCGCTACATTCACAGGCTCCTCACCTACTCGCTGAACCAGCGTCACGACAGTAGTGGCGTTGTAGGGTTGAAAGATTTGGTTGTCCTTCACTGCATCCACAACCAGAAGCCTCTCGATGTTCCATATCTCTTGTTACGAAACATGCACCTCAATCGCCTTGCTCACGCTCCTACGCCTATCTTCTTCGGGGGATGGGTGTACCGTCTTTTCAAGCATTTCACGAGAATCCCAAGGTCCTTTGAAAGGAGTCCGTGGTCGGGACGAGTTGACTACCACATTTGCCGAGCCATGAACTTACTTTATGAGGCGGAAGACGGGACGGTGAGCTTCCAAAGGACACAAGGCTATGCATGGAACCCACAAGAGGCCCTAGTTCTCCACGCACCACCTCCCCACTACCAGTACCAACCCCATGGCGATCCGGGTCAATCCTCCTCACAAGGAGGCGGTTTTCCTAACTTTCAAAGCTTACATGATCTTTTGCAGGAACACCTACAACCTCGCCAACAACACATACCACCGGGTTGGAGCTATTGAGCGCAACATCAACGATATACAAGATGATATCGGTAGCATCCGGGAGTACATGGCAGGGCATGGGGATAGAGGTGATGATAGCGGTGAAGACATGGACGTTTGAAGGAACAAGGGGCAGGTTGGTGATGAGCCCACAGGTTTAAGTACCCTTCTCTATCGAACAATTTACGGCCTGCGTGCCGCTTGTTGAACAATTTACTTTCTTTAACTTTTTTTTATTTTCGTTTTATTTTCACTTTATGCTTGGAGACAATTAACGTTGGTAAATTAGGATGGTTTGTGTTTGCTTGGTGTGGTATTGAGTGATTAAACAGGTACAATGCAAGGATTAGAGTGCTAAACCTTAGCACTTGCAGCCCCAAAATGGAGAAACCAGGAGACAAAACCTGTTTTTCAGGCTCACAGACTGTCCACACGGGGACGTGTCCAGCCGACACGCCCCCGTGTTCATCTCCCAGACCTGCTGATTGGTTACTGACCTGCAATTATTTGCCAGACACGAGGCCGTGTCCAGTGGACACGCCCCCGTGTTCATCTTCTGTAAGTTTTCATTACTGGCAGTTCGCCACGGGGCCGTGTCTAGTGGACACGGGGCCGTGTCCAGGCTGCCAGTAACATAAATCTTTGCTTTTTAACCCACTTTTACACATTCTAATCAACCGAAAATCTTATTTTTGGGACACATTGAGGACAATGTGTAATTTAAGTGTGGGGGGGATGCTAAAACCTTGAATTTTGCGAATCCTAATTACAAGCCTTACACAAAACTCTATTGGAACCGCTAAACACCCCAAATTTTTTCAAAAACTTTTCGTTTTTTTTTTACTTGTCTTAGTTTAATTTGGGAATAACAAGTTCTAAAAAGGTTATATTTTTACAAATTTACAACCGATAGCGTCGTGATAACAAAGAACCAACATAAGAAAATTACGAAACGGCATAACAAGTCTAGTTAAAAATTCGATTATATATACTTGATCGCATTAAAAACCCATTCCCACAAAAGTGAGTTTTGAGCCTTTATTGAGCATACAAATATACATCTTTAGCCTAAATGCTCATTTTTTGTTTCTTGTGTGAATAGCCGCTTGGTTCTTACAACTCTAGAACTTGCCACGACGATACATTCCCGGTCCTTACCAACTTAAACCCAAGTAAGTAAGTGATGGAGGCATTAGGACTAACCATATTTTTCTTTCTACACCATTATTTTTCATTTTTTTACCACCTACCCAGAATCCCCCTAGTTAGCCCCTTTGAGCCTAAACCTTTCATTTCATTACCCTAAAACCCTTTTTACCCACCAAAAAAAAAAACCCTTTTTTATTTTTCACCCTTTATTTTAGTAACAAGCTCGGTTTTTCGTAAACTCGCTATTTTATGTGACTTATCAAAAAAAAAACGATGAAGTCAAAAACAAACAAAAGCTATATAAAAGCTTGTTTGGAGAAATACTTCAAAATAAAAAGTCACTAAAAACAAAGTGTGTCACGAAAACCGACGCTTTTTACGATTTTCGCCCTTTTACTAACCACTAACCCAACCACCCACCTTTAACCCAAGCCTAACCCTTCACCCAAAAAGTCCTCTTGATATTTACAAAGGTAAAAAGTTAAAAAGGAGGAGGATTGATTGCTTGGCAAGCCTATGGAAGGCGTAAGTTCCATGCCGCTCTCGAGTGATTCACTAAAAAATTTACACCTTCGGCCGAGTGTTGAGTGATCTCCCATGAGGTATGTGAACTTGTATATAAATGGAATTTTAATAAGGCATGCTATGCCCGAATAAGTAATTTATCTTGTGAAACGTTCTAAATAAATCATAACGAATAAGATTGTAAATAAATAAAAATAAAACTTACAGAGATCTTGGAGACACTCTATGACAAGCCAAAAACTTTCTCTTCTACCTATTCCATTTGGGAGTGTAAGCCACATTTAAAGAGTTTTGCTTGAGGACAAGCAAAAGTTCAAGTGTGGGGGTATTTGATGTGTGTAAAATACAACATATAAATCACATCAATTAAGGCATAAAACTAACCCTTTTTAAGTACTAATGTTGGAAAAAGAGTGTTTTTGTCTTTCTTTTGTATTTTCAGGATGAAATGAGCTCAAATTCACAAAAGAAGCAAAAAGACAACTAATTCTAGCATAAATACAAGAAAAGGAATAAAAGTAGACTGCCCGGACCCTCAACGGCATCCTCCAAAGCAAGGAAGAGAAAGCAGAAGTCTGAACACGCCCCGTGCTCAGCCAGCACGGGGCCGTGCCCAAGAAGCAGCATAAAAGACAAACTTATAGAAGCTTCCATTGCCCACCACGGGGCCGTGTCCAGCGGGCACGGGGGCGTGGTGAAAGTACAGCAGGCGCATTAATTGTAATTGCGAATTACAATTAATGAGGAGAGAGAGTGTCAGACAGGCACGGGGGCGTGTCCAGCGGACACGGGGCCGTGCCCAGCCTTCTGTTCAGCCTATAAATAGGAGTGCTTGGTTTCATTCCATCGCATCCCTTGGCACACCACCTCTCTCACACTTCATCCACCACCCACCACCACCATAACACCATCATCCACCACCATCATCCATTGTCCATCGTAGAGTGTGTGAGTCGTCTCGGGATCCAAGATTGATCGTAAGAGTTCTTGACAATCAAGGCCATGTTTGCCTAAGTCTCTTACATCACTTGGTGAAGACAAGTGTTTAGTATAATACTTTTTATTTTTAATCTTTTGCACTTTTTATTTGGTTTTGTATTAATGACTTTAATAACTAGTTGCTTATGTTGAAGGTGATCTTTCCTTATCGTTTGTCCGTGGTGTCTTGGCATTATTTTACTGTCTATATAAAATAAAAGATTTTCACCATTCATATCTCCACGGTCTATATGGAGGTATGTTGGCTACCTGGTCGGGGGTTAAGGGAACGGTTTGGTAAGGGTCTTGCCCTTGTTCTGCGTTTAGAGGTCCTGCTTGGGACCTGGGTCAAATTTAGTAGGATCTCCTTCAATGCCCATAGGTATTGGATGGCGGGGATCCAAACTCTTTGACCCCCTCATAAGTTAACTACTATTAATACTATAACCCGGCTATTTAGGACTGTATCCCTGCTGACTCAGACTACTTAGCCGAGGGTAACGTCACCGCCGAAAGCGGGGCCTACCACAATTTGCATTAATAACTTAATTCATTATCTTTCAATAATCCGACCCTTTAGGATTGTATCCTTGCTGACTCAAACTACTGGGTTGAGGGTAACGTCGCCTTCAAAAGAGGGGCCTACTACAATAACTAAGATAATCTCTTAAACAAGTGCAAAAGTGCGAAAATAATCAAAGATTATACTAATACACGTGTCAGATCCAAGTGATTCATCTTGTCTATCTGTTTTTATTTTATTTTATTTTTCAGCATTTAGTTAGTTTTTATTTTCTTAGTTAAAAACATTTTTCTCACTTTTTGATTTGATTAGACGTTGAGGATAAACCGGTATTAAAAGCTCTTGTGTCCTTGGACGACCTCGGTATCTTACCAACACTATACTACGTCCACGATGGGTGCCCTTGCCCATATGTGTGTTTAGTGTTAGTAAATATCGTGTTTTATAAATTTAAAACTTGGCTAAAAGTGTAAAAGGGGCTTAAATATACATAAAAAATATAACACACTTCACGCACATCATGGATACGCCGCTGGTACATCTTATATATAAGTGTTTTAGCCATATTAGCAGATTTTCGTGGAAAAGGCCATGTGGGGTCTAATGTTAGTTAAATTTTGTGGTAATTAATCAATCCAATCGAACCGCATTCAACGCGCATATTTCCCATTTCTTGCAACACATCGATCATCGCCTATCGCTTGACGGTTGTCGCTACTGCTCATCGCTTATTGTTTACGCTTGTCACCGTCGACCTCGCTTATTATAAAATGTCGCGCTATCAAGTTTTCGCGTACCGCTTATCGCTTCTCGCACTCGCTCGTATCGTTAAACTGAGTTCGAAAACGAATTTATCGCTCAGTTCGCCTTTCAAGACTCGATCCAACCCTTTTCCGTTTGGATCGAGTCATCGCAAATCTGTTTGTACTATGTCGACACGTATGACACTGCCTCACGAGACAGAAACCATATGGTTACAACATGGTGGATACGCCGCTGGTACTTCCTATATATAAGTGTTTTAACCATATTGTCGAACTTTCGTGGAAAAGTGCCATGCGGGGCCGACCTTAAAATTTAAATTTTGGTATTATTAAAAGGCTTTGTTTACAACAAATTTTAAACTGATCTTTCTTACGAAACTTTTCTAGCATTTGATCAAAACCTTTGTACAAGACGAGATTATCTTATAACGTTGGAGTGACAATCGACTCAAGTTGCTGCCGCGTGACGAGAAAATTTCGTAAAACGAGTTTTAATCACTTTAAAATCTTTTAGTAACCTAACCAAAACCCTACTCATAGCGCTAGCGTGAACATCGAAACAGTTTAACGTCGCACCGTGAGAAGATTTTCATAAACAAGTTTTTCCTAATTAAGTCGTCTTTTTGAAAATTTAAAACGCTCTGGGATCGCATTCTTGTGTGTGTTATCTCCTTTGATCATACGAATCGCTTTAACTCGTCGCTCTTGCTTAGTCTTCGTAATACTCTCACGCGTTAATTCTCTATCTATCGCTCGCTATCTCGTCACTTTTAATCGCTACGCTCATTCGCATCAACTCTCGCGACCCTTCTTATGGATTAATTTCGGGATGAAATTTTCTAAAGAAGGGGAGGCTGTAACAACCCGCACATTCGTGCATTGTTACTACTCGTTACACCCGTTACGCCTAGCACCAGAGATTCGGATCATAATGTAACTATATCGCATACATCGCTATATCGCAATATTTTCGCATATTTTATCGCTATCACAGCACATTGTACTTGCTGACAACCACGAAGATGTCGAGTGAGGACCAATTCTACCCTCCTTGATAGTCGTGATGTGTCGCAGTGCAACTCATTACTCAAAACGCACAACGCATCACACACATTAACGTTCACGGTGACATTGAGAGAGGACCTATTCTACCCTCCTCGATGACCGTGAAGCGTCGCAAAGTAACGCACATTCGAAACGAAACCCGGTTATTGTATCGCAACTTTGAAATATGGATATGTATATACGACCCAACGTGGCTAATTATAATAAAGATATGAAAATGTGGATGAGAATGTGTAACCAAACTATCGCAACGCTTAACAATCGAAACAGAACGCCAAAACTCAGCTCGCCGGGGGCGTTTGATCGAATGACCACCCGATCGGACGGCCATCCGATTGGACAGCCATCCGATCGGACAGCCAACCGATCGGACAGCCATCCGATCCGATGCACTGCACCGCCTTTCTCCTCCTTTTCCTATAAATACCCCACTTGTCACATCAACAACAGTTGATGTGACTTCTCTCGCTCGACCAGACGCCTTCTCGCCATTTTCTCTCGATTTCTCTCAATTCTTGTAAGTTTCTACCTCAAATCTTGTACTTCTATGATCTACACGCACTCCTTCATCTTTTTCACCAACAAATCTCACTTTTTCACCGTTAAATCCTCAGATTTGAGTCGTTCCAAGGTGATGTCATCATGGAGTTCTTAGGAACAATGAAGTGTGACTTCATCTCATCATGAAAAGTCCAGATCTGATAGATTCCACGGTGTATAAACACAAATCTCACCTAAATCTAAGTCAAATCTAAGTTTCTAAGTTTTCTTCAAACTTTCTTAACTTTTCACTCGAAACCGGTAGCAACAGAGCTCGTACAGACCTTCTACTCTTCCTATAGTGAAGTGTCGGTTAGAGAACTAGTCCCTATTGACGAGATGACCGGCTTGCCGTGTTAAACACGAATAACCGTCGAGAACAGTTAAATGATCGGACGGAGTGATTCCCATTCGATTCAATGACTTGGACTTGGTAGAGTTTCATTGTTTAGCTCGTGGTCGCAACGTCTCGATCAAATCGCAAAAACTTAACGAAATAGCCAAGATGTAAAATGATAAGATTGTGGGATGGGTTACCGTCCGATCGGATTGCCGACCGATCGGGCTGCCACCCGATTGACCAGCAATCCGGTCGGGTTACACTTGGGGTCAAGACTTAAACAAATTTTTAAACATTCAAGGATCTGAACAACGAACGGATTGCCGTCCGATCGAACGACCATCCGATCGGCTGACTTTTGGATCCTCAACACTTAAATGTTTTACAAATCCTCACCACACATCAGTTCCAACGGATTGTCACCCGATCGGATTTCCACCTAATCGAGCGACCAGTCTGATGAACTTATCAACCAAAGTGTCTCGCTGATCGGGTCACCATCCGATCGAACAGCCACCCGATCGACCGACCGTTCGATCGACCGACCTGAAATGTAGAGATACTTCACTGTTCTTAAAATGCTACAAAGAAAACTTCAAAAGGCAAACCAGCATACACAAACACCTCTTCACCAAACAAGGCGATAATCCAATCGAATGGTCATCCAATCGGATGACCATCCGAACGGATTGCCACCCGGTCGACTGGCCATCCGACCGGATTGCCATCCGACACTTGGTTCACCACCACTGTTTATCGCACTATTCAACGCTTACACTATCAATCTGAAATCAGGCTAATCTCAGACGCGCTCCTTTCAATCCAACCAAGTCGTGGTTGCTGCTTGCTAAGCACCGACTGTGAGTATGCTTGAACCCTTTTTGCTTTTGCACTTTTGGGTGTAACATACGTTGCTATCAAATCAAATCACATTAAATGCTTAAACTATTTATCACTTGCGAATGACCAATGTGCATAGTTATACGTGATGCTAGTTACATATGTGCTAGGACTTATACTCGCGACGTCCCACCATGACTAGTATAGTACTATTGCGCCCGACGGGGTCAAGTTTAGCAATCGCGATCGAAGCTCGAGGACTTAGATGGTAGTATCAGTTTTGTGAGTATATATGTCGTGTATTACATTTATGAATGTGGAAATTCTCAGCTTTTATCTACTATACTATTACGTATCAAACCTGTATGCTCGCCAATACTTTTGTATTGACATTATTTTAAAGTATGTTGCAGGTTTAGTTGCAGTCTACATCAAATCAAGCTAGGAAGTCTAGAAACACACCTAAAATCTAGGTTGTCGGATTTGTATTGTTTAAGAGAACATGAAAAATTCGTGACAGCTTATGTGATTGTAATTGTTTGTTAGTATGGGATAATGAACGCATTAAATACTGTCGCACTTTAGTTGTTATGGATTCTCTTGAGCAATCTGATTCGCCTAGTGCCGCGCCCCGATGATTCCGCCATCGGTTGGGGTGTGACATCAGGACATGTCAATAGCAAGGGTGGGGGTTTTCGTCAGTCATTCGAGCAGGATAAAAGAAGAAGTTGCCTTGAAATGGAAGGATAAATCTTTTAGAATATGGGTGGGGGAGGATCCCGATGACTGGGTTCCAGATTGTCTTGGCCGTGATTTCGATTCGGAATCGGAGGGTGCTCCATCCTCGGAGTCTTCTCCGATCGATGGGATGCAGGTTTCCGGCAATGGTGAGTTTGTGGAAACTCAGGGGATGGGAGATAATTGTCACACCCCAACCGATGACGGAAACATCGGGATGCGGTACTGAGCGAAACAGATTGTCCAGGAGTTTCCACAACAACTACAATTACCAACTATTTAAGCATCACGTCCCATACCATGACATAACAAGCAGCATAGTTATTATAGACAATTCAAAGACAAATAATCCTGTTTCGACAACTCATATTTAAATAAATAAATTGTTCGTTGGTTTCTAGACTCTCCTAAGCTTGATTCCCACAAAGCAGCAAAACACAAGCATCCTAAACACAAGCATCCTAAACACCTGTCACATACATTAAAATAGAGGTCAATACAAATAGTGTAAAGGTGAGCATACAAGTTTGATAGTATAATAGAGTTCGAAATCGTTTACGCATAACCAGCATGTAACATGCACAAAGTGAAGGCAAGTAGGTTATCGACAGAGAAATATGCACAGACGTGACTGTGAGTTGTAGAATGCGCAACACATATCCCCACTGGGACACGTGAAGTAAAGCCCTTAACAACCCCTGTCCACGACAGGTGCTGAGTCCAAACTATAGTACTATCGTTACTATGGTGTCAGGAAACAATCACTTTGTTAACATAACATACAAGCATTCATCGAATAACACGTAGCATGAAATAATGGTCAGCGTATAAATGGTGTTTGCGTTGTGTGTCGATTGTGATTTGGAATAAGTAACGTATGTAACACCCAAAAGTGCGTAAAGCAAAAAAGGTTCGAGTATACTCACAAATAGCGTTTAAGTTAATAAACACTGTCTTGGATTGAAGGGAGCGCTGAGAGATTAGCCTGAACAGCTAACGATAGCACAAACGATGAGTGGCGCGTTAAACGGTGAAGAGTGGGTAAATGTCGAGTGGCAATCGATCGGATGGCTATCCGATTGGTTGACCATTCGATCGGATGTCAATCCGTTCACATGGTCATCCGATCGGATGGCCATTCGATTGGATTGACATTCGTTTGGTAAGGATGTGTTTGTGTATGATGGCTTTGAAGTTTTTGTTGTAGCATTTTGAAAACAGAGAAGTATCTCTACCCTTCAGGTCGTTCGATCGTCTAGCGATCCAATTGGCAGGACATTTAATGAGAACAAGTTCACAGCAGGATGGTCACTCGATCGGATAGCAATTCGATCGGGTGGCAATCCGTTAGTTACTGATGATCTTTGAAAATTATGAAAATGATCAAGTGTCGAAGTTCCAAAAGTCAAATGATTGGATGGTCGTTCGATCGGATAGCTATTCGATTGAGCGGCAATCCGTTCGACGTTCAGATCTTTGAAAGTTTGAATAAAAAGTTTAATTGTGGAACCAAGTGCAAGCTGATTAGATAGTCGTTCGATCGGATGGCTATCCGATCGGGCGGCAATCCGTCCCAATGAACCTGATCGTCTTGAACCTGATTGTTTTTGAAAGTTTTGCAATTTGCTCGAGAAGGTATGACAACGCTTTAAACAATGGAACTCCGGCAAGTCCCAAGTCGTTCGATCGAACAGGAATCACCCTAATCCGATCAGCTGACTGTTCCTTGATAGTTGTTCATGTTTATCCCGAAGTCGGTTGTCTCATTGATAGGATCCAGATCTCAAACCGACACATCACCAGAGAAGAGTAGAAGGCCTGAATGAGCTCCGATTCTATCGGTTTTGAGTGCATTGAGTGTAAAAGAGTTGAAAGAAAGTTAGAAAACCATCTTTCAATCCTTTTAGCCATGAATATGTGTAGATCTATGCGAAAACATTGTTTAATCTTGTGGAAATCCTTCAGATCTGAGTTGTTCTTGGTGAAATGAGCCCAAAACTTGAAGTTCATAAAAACTCCATTATGACATCATCCTAGAACACCTCAAATCCACTGATTTCACGGTTAAAAGTTAAGATTCGAAGGTGAAAATGATGAAGAAGTGTGTGTAGATCATAGAAGTACAATATTTAGGTTGAAAACTTACAAGAATCGTGAGAAATCAAGAGAAAGAAGGCTTGGAACGCTGCTGGTCGAGTGAGAGAGCTGTCACATCAAGTGATGTGACAGGAGGGGTATTTATAGGTTGCCAATAAGGGAAAGTGTAAAGGTGTCGAATAGAACTTCGATCGGATGGCTACCTGATCGGATGGTCATCCGATCGGTTGGCCATTCGATCGGTTGGCCAGTCGATCGAGGTGGTTTGGTAAGTTGAGTTTCGGCGTTTCATTTCGCGTATTGGGTTTTGCAAGTTTCGATTAAGCGATGCGATAGATTAATAAACCAATACCATATCTAACATACAATCATCATAAATAACTTGCGTTTAGAGTTTGCGATTAAATTGCGTTGCGATAGGGTTGCAATTGCGTTTCGATTTATCACCACAATCATAAAGTAAACATGCACATGTAACACGTATGTAACACACACACGTAAAACAATATACAGAACCTATCAATCAAGGCGCGAATGCGATTGCGATACGATTAGCGACAAAACGATAAACATCGATTAAACCTCGATTATTAATAGATACTCCACATAATACAACTAAAGCGATTAAAATAAAAGATTCGATTACAAGTCAAAGAAGTCAAATCAGTAATTAAGCAAGGAGTGACAGACCGCAATTAGGAATCTTTTCTTCCTTTGACTTAAATCTTGACTTTGACTTTGACTTTGACTTTCGTAACACGGCATGTTACAGCCTCCCCTTCTTCAGGGAATTTCGTCCCGAAATTAGGCTGAAGCCGTAACAAACAACTGCGGGTACTTCGCCTTCATGTAACTTTCGAGTTCTCAGGTGAACTCTGTGCCTCGTTTGCCTTCCCAGCGAACCTTCACAATGGGAATGCGTGAGCGCCATATCTTCTTGGTTTCTCGATCCACGATCTTGACAGGCTTCTCCACGAAGTGTAATGTTTCGTCCACTTGTAGATCCTCTAGTGGAACTTGTAAGTCCTGCTCGGCTTGGCATTTTCTAAGGTTCGATACATGGAAAGTCGGGTGAACGTTGCTAAGTTCCTCCGGTAGGTCGAGTTTGTAGGCCAATTTTCCGATCCTTTCTAGAATCTTAAAGGGTCCAACATATCGAGGCGCGAGGTTTCCTTTCTTGCCGAATCTGATCACACCCTTCCAAAGTGATACCTTTAGGAGTACGTGATCGCCACCATCAAATTCAAGGGGCTTGCGGCGTCTATCGGCGTAACTTTTCTGACGACTCCGAGCTTTTAGAAGATTGTCTCGAATTTGGAGGATTTTGTCAGTCGTTTCTTGAAGTAGCTCGGGACCGATTAGTTGCGCATCTCCGATCTCATGCCACACAATTGGCGATTAACATTTTCTTCCGTATAATGCCTCAAATGGTGCCATTTGTATGCTAGAATGATAACTGTTATTGTACGAGAATTCGACTAAAGGTAAGTGAGCATCCCAATTACCACTGAAATCTATGACACACGAGCGGAGCATGTCTTCAAGAGTACGTATCGTTCTTTCAGTCTAACCGTCGGTTTGGGGATGAAAAGCGGTACTTAGATTAAGCGTAGTACCGAGAGCAGATTGAAATGTTTCCCAAAGGCGTGAGGTAAACCGACCATCACGGTCAGAGATGATGTCACGAGGTGTACCGTGTCGACAGATAACTTCGTCGGTGTAGATTCGGGCTAATTTTTCTCCCTTAAAGTCTTCTTGTATCGGCAGGAAATGAGCAGATTTAGTCAAACGGTCAACGATAACCCAGATGCTATCGTGACCCGAGGTTGTACGCGGGAGTTTCGTAATCCATTTCTATGCTTTCCCATTTCCACATCAGGATCTCGGGTTGTTCAAGCAAGCCAGAGGGTCTTTGTTGTTCGGCCTTGACTTTCAAGCAAGTCAGGCACTTCGAAATGTAAATTGCGATATCCTTCTTCATGCCAGGCCACCAGTATCGTAGACGAAGGTCATGATACATCTTGTCGGTACCAGGATGAATAGAATATCAAGACTCGTGGGCTTCATCCAACAGGATTTGTCGCAACTTACTACATTTGGGAATCCAAATTCGGTCTATATAATGGAATATCCCATCCGATTTATTCACTAACTGCTCGCCGTTATGGTTAATCCTTTCCTTCTTCAAAGTGCGTTCGGTAAAACAAGCATGCTGAGCGTCGCGGATGAGGGTTTCGAGATGATGCTGGGCGTGAACATTACGAATGCTATGCAAATAGCTTCGTCTGCTGAGGGCGTCGACAACGACATTTGCTTTGCCAGGATGATAACGAATGTCACAGTCGTAATCGTTGAGAAGTTCTACCCATCGGCGTTGATGCATATTCAGTTATTTTTGGCTGAAGATGTGTTGTAGGCTACTATGGTCGGTGAAGTCCATACACTTGGTACCGTAAAGGTAGTGTCGCCAAATCTTCAACGCAAAAACAACTGCGCCTAGCTCGAGGTCGTGGGTTGTATAGTTCTTCTTGTGGATCTTGAGGTGACGAGATGCGTAAGTGATAACCTTGTCCCGTTGCATGAGAACATAATGTGCGTTAAGTGTGTTATATTTTAGATGTAGATTTAAGCCCTTTTTACACCTTTAGCCAAGTTTTAAATTTATAAAAACACGATATTCACTAACACTAAACACACATATGGGCAAGTGCACCCATCGTGGACGTAGTATAGTGTTGGTAAGATACCGAGGTCGTCCAAGGACACAAGAGTTTTTAATACCGGTTTATCCTCAACGTCTAATCAAATCAAAAAGTGAGAAAAATGTTTTTAAACTAAGAAAATAGAAACTAACTAAATGCTGAAAAATAAAATAAAATAAAAACAGATAGACAAGATGAATCACTTGGATCCGACACGTGTGTTAGTATAACCTTTGATTATTTTCGCAGTTTTGCACTTGTTTAAGAGATTATCTTAGTTATTGTAGTAGGCCCCTCTTTTGAAGGCGACGTTACCCTCAACCCAGTAGTTTGAGTCAGCAAGGATACAATCCTAAAGGGTAGGATTATTGGAAGATAATGAATTAAGTTATTAATGCAAATTATGGTAGGCCCCGCTTTTGGCGGTGACGTTACCCTCGACTAAGTAGTCTGAGTCAGCAGGGATACAGTCCTAAATAGCCGGGTTATAGTATTAATAGTAGTTAACTTATGAGGGGGTCAAAGAGTTTGGATCCCCGCCATCCAATACCTATGGGCATTGAAGGAGATCCTACTAAATTTGACCCGGGTCCCTTGCAGGACCTCTAAACGCTGAACAAGGGCAAGACCCTTACCAAACCGTTCCCTTAACCCCCGACCAGGTAGCCAACATACCTCCATATAGACCGTGGAGATATGAATGGTGAAAATCTTTTATTTTATATAGACAGTAAAATAACGCCAAGACACCACGGACAAACGATAAGGAAAGATCACCTTCAACATAAGTAACTAGTTATTAAAGTCATTAATACAAAACCAAATAAAAAGTGCAAAAGATTAAAAATAAAAAGTATTATACTAAACACTTGTCTTCACCAAGTGATGTAAGAGACTTAGGCAAACATGGCCTTGATTGTCAAGAACTCTTACGATCAATCTTGGATCCCGAGACGACTCACACACTCTACGATGGACAATGGATGATGGTGGTGGATGATGGTGTTATGGTGGTGGTGAGTGGTGGATGAAGTGTGAGAGAGGTGGTGTGCCAAGGGATGAGTTGAAATGGCTCCAAGCACTCCTATTTATAGGCTGAACAGAAGCCTGGCCAAGGCCCCGTGTCCGCTGGACACGGCCCCGTGCCCGTCTGACACTCTCTCTCTTCATTAATTGTAATTCGCAATTACAATAAATGCACCTGCAGCACTCTGACCACGCCCCCGTGTCCGCTGGGCACGGCCCCGTGGTGGGCAATAGACGCTTCTACCACTTTGTCTTTTGTGCCAGGGCTGACCATTCTGGACACTGCCCCGTGCTCGCTGAGCATGGCACCGTGTTGAGCTGGACACGCCCCGTGTTCAGCTGGGCACAGCCCCATGCTCAGCTGGGTACAGCCCCATGCTCAGCTTTCTTCTTGTTTTTGCTTTGGGAGATGCTGTCGAGGAGTCGGGCATGCCACGTTTCTTCCTTTTCTTTGTATTTATGTTGGATTTGGCTGCATTTTTGCTTCTTTTGTTCATTTAAGCTCTTTTAACCCTGAAAATACAAAAGGAATACAAAAGCACACTTTTTCCAACATTAGTACTTAAAAAGGGTTAGTTTTATGCCTCATTTGATGTAATTTATATGTTGCATTTTACACACATCAAATACCCCCACACTTGAATCTTTGCTTGTCCTCAAGCAAAACTCTTTAATATGTGCTTACACTCCCAAATGGAATGGGTAGAAGAGAAGGTTTTGGGCTTGTCTTTGAGTGTCGGGAATCCAAGATCTTTATTGGGTTTTATTTTTATACTATTTACAATCCTATTCGTTATGATTTATTTAGAACGTTTCATACGATAAATTACTTATTTGGGCATAGCATGCCTTTTTTTAAAATTTCATTTATATACAAGTTCACATACCTCACGGGGGATCACTCAACACTCGGCCGAAGGTGTATTTTTAGTGAATCACTCGAGAGCGGCATGGAACTTATTCCTACCATAAGCTTGCCAAGCAATCAATCCTCCTCCTTTTTAACTTTATACCTTTGTAAATATCAAGAGGACTTTTTGGGTGAAGGGTTAGGCTTGGGCTAAAGGTGGGTGGTTGGGTTAGTGGTTAGTAAAAGGGCGAAAAGCGTAAAAAGCGTCGGTTTTCGTAAGACCCTTTTTTTTTGACTTTTTATTTAATGAAGCAATTTTTTTTTCAAACAAAGTTCTTTTTGATAACCTTGTTTGTTTATTTCTTTTGGCTTCATTATAAACATCTTTTTTTTTTTTTTTTTTTTTTTTTTTTTTAAGGAAGTCATAAGAAAAACTGCGCTTTGTTACTAAAATAAAGAGTTTAAAATGAAAAAGGGGTTTTGGTGGGAAAAAGGGTGTTTGTTTTAGGTTAAGAAATGAAAAGGTTTAGGCTCAAAGGGGTTAACTAGGGGATTTTGGGTAGGTGGTAAAAAAAAGAAAAATAATGGAGTAGAAATAAAAAAGGGTTAGTCCTAATGCCTCCATCATTTACTTACTCGGGTTTAAGTTGGTAAGGACCGGGAATGTATCGTCGTGGCAAGTTCTAGAGTCGTAAGAAACCAAGCGGCTATTCACACAAGAAACGAAAAATGAGCATTTAGTTTAAAGATGTATATTTGTATGCTCAATAAAGGCTCAAAACTCACTTTTTGTGGGAATGGGTTTTTATGTGATCAAGTATATATAATCAAATTTTAACTAGATTTGTCATGCCGTTTCATAATTTTCTTATGTTGGTTCTTTTTATCACGACGCTATCGGTTGTAAATTTGTAAAAATATAACCTTTTTAGAACTTGTTATTCCCAAATTAAACCAAGACAAGTAAAAAAAAACGAAATTTTTTTTTTTTTTGAAAAAATTTGGGGTGATTAGCGTTTCCAATAAAGTTTTGTGTAAGGCTTGTAATTAGGACTTGCAAAATTCAAGGTTTTAGCATCCCCCCACACTTAAATTACACATTGTCCTCAATGTGTTCCAAAAATAAGTTTTTTCGGCTGATTAAAATGTGTAAAAGTGGGTTAAAAACAAGATTTTATGGTACTGGGTAGCTGAACACGGGGTGGTGTTGGCTGAGCACGGCCCTGTGTCCAGACTGCCAGTACCAAAAGTAAACAGAAGGCTGGGCACGGGGGCGTGTTCAGTGAGCACGGCCCCATGTCCAGGTACCTGAACTGGGCATTTCTGCAGATTTTTGGGCACGGGGGCGTGTTGGGTTGAGCACAACCCCGTGCTGAACTTGCTGTAATGAAGAAAAATTGTCGAGAGGCTCTGTTTTTGTGCATGGGGTGTTGGTTCAAGCTTCCCTTAGTATCCATCACCATCCTGAGTGTGTTTTATTCCTGCAAATTAAAACTAAACTAGAAAGCATAAAAGTTAAACTAATCTAAAACTAAGGATAGTTCCGCGGAATGCCTCCGTGGTGCGCCACGTTTATAAGGGTCCTTGGCTAGACCCTCCCTATCAGGTGGTTCTGGCTCATCTTCAATTAGGGGGTCATTATTGCCAAAAGGATATTTCATTGAGCGCTCAAGATCTATGCTTCTTTTGAATGCCCCTAATTGAAGAGGTAGATTGTTGTACTTCCGGTTTTTCAAAGCTTCATGAGTTTTTACAAAAGGCCGTCCCAACACTAGAGGAGCGTCATCAAGGATGACAAAGTCGGTTGGGATTACCATTTGATTTGTTTGAACCAAGATATCCTCAACTACACCGATTGATTTTATTATTTTCCGGTTAGATAGAAAAATGGGTATTTGAAGTGGAGAAAAATCACTAATACTTAATTTTTCGAAAATGTAGTTTGGCATTAAATTAACACAAAGATCTTTATCAATTGTTATATTACTAATAAAAGAATTTTGAAAAAAACATGGAACCGGTGTAATGTTAATTTCAAAAGGATCTTCTTTTATTAGCGAAGTTTGATCATTAGTTAACTTAACACTTACCATTTCTTCAATTTTAGTATTAGTGTTTAGCTCTTTTAAAAACTTAGCATGAGGGGTAACTAAACAATGATTTTCAAAAGAAGGTGACAAGAGATTAATTTCTTCAAAATTAGACTCTTCTTGTAATTTAACGTTATCGGACTCACCTTTTTCGTTGTTTAACTCATGTGTCGGTTTTTCACTTTCTTGTTCTTCCATTTTTACATTTTCAACTATCTCTACGTTATTATTACCATTTAATTCTTCTCTTGCGCGGGACTCCTCTTCCCTTGCGCGAGATTCATTCATGTAACGTTCGATAGTTTTAATGTGTTCTAATATCCTATTGGTCACTTCGGTGAGAGAAAAAGAATTGGGATCCTCAGAGCTTGAATCCGGTTGTTCGATCCTTGGCTCCTCATAGTACCCATATGAAGTAGATGGTTCACACCATTGTTCTTCATTGTAAGTATATGATGGATAAGGGTCGAAACTTTGTTCTTCATAGTACTCATATGAGGTGGGTTGTTCACGCCATGGTTCCTCATAATAAGTGTATGAAGGTGGTGGCTCATATCTTGAATCTTCAAAGTATGAATATGAAGGTTCATACCTTGGTTCATCAAAATATGAGTATGAGGAAGGAGGTTCATACCTTTGGTCTTCATAGGATGTGTATGAAGTTGATGGCTCGTACCTGGGCTCCTCATAGTAGTTGTATGAATTGGATGGTTGATATGAGTTATTATATTGAACCGAGCGTGTGTTACGACAATTAGTGCAATAATTACCCCTATAATCATCCTCATCATAGGTGTAGTTGTAATCACCTGAGTATTGATCCATAAGAATCACTCAGCAGACCACAACTGAGTCTCGGGACCAGAAAACAAAAACAAAGACGGAAACAGAGGCTGGACATGGCCCCGTGTTCAGGGTCTGTATCTGGGCGTTTTAATTAAAGTTACTGGTCACGTTGAGCACGGGGGCGTGTTCAGTGAGCACGGCCCCGTGTTCAGACTCTGTATCTGGGTATCTACTCTAAAAATATGCAGCACGGGGGCGTGTTCAGCGAGCACGGCCCCGTGTTCAGGCTACTGTAAATGCAAACTAAACTAAAATGCAGAAAAATGTGCGCGCGTTTTGAAAAGGTTTTGAAAAACTGATTAGGCCGTCGATTTTAAGCTTTCTTAAAATCCTTGTGTCCCCGACTACGGCGCCAAAAACTTGATGTGCGTTAAGTGTGTTATATTTTAGATGTAGATTTAAGCCCTTTTTACACCTTTAGCCAAGTTTTAAATTTATAAAAACACGATATTCACTAACACTAAACACACATATGGGCAAGTGCACCCATCGTGGACGTAGTATAGTGTTGGTAAGATACCGAGGTCGTCCAAGGACACAAGAGCTTTTAATACCGGTTTATCCTCAACGTCTAATCAAATCAAAAAGTGAGAAAAATGTTTTTAAACTAAGAAAATAAAAACTAACTAAATGCTGAAAAATAAAATAAAAACAGATAGACAAGATGAATCACTTGGATCCGACACGTGTGTTAGTATAACCTTTGATTATTTTCGCACTTTTGCACTTGTTTAAGAGATTATCTTAGTTATTGTAGTAGGCCCCTCTTTTGAAGGCGACGTTACCCTCAACCCAGTAGTTTGAGTCAACAAGGATACAATCCTAAAGGGTCGGATTATTGGAAGATAATGAATTAAGTTATTAATGCAAATTATGGTAGGCCCCGCTTTTGGCGGTGACGTTACCCTCGACTAAGTAGTCTGAGTCAGCGGGGATACAGTCCTAAATAGCCGGGTTATAGTATTAATAGTAGTTAACTTATGAGGGGGTCAAAGAGTTTGGATCCCCGCCATCCAATACCTATGGGCATTGAAGGAGATCCTACTAAATTTGACCCAGGTCCCTTGCAGGACCTCTAAACGCTGAACAAGGGCAAGACCCTTACCAAACCGTTCCCTAAACCCCCGACCAGGTAGCCAACATACCTCCATATAGACCGTGGAGATATGAATGGTGAAAATCTTTTATTTTATATAGACAGTAAAATAACGCCAAGACACCACGGACAAACGATAAGGAAAGATCACCTTCAACATAAGTAACTAGTTATTAAAGTCATTAATACAAAACCAAATAAAAAGTGCAAAAGATTAAAAATAAAAAGTATTATACTAAACACTTGCCTTCACCAAGTGATGTAAGAGACTTAGGCAAACATGGCCTTGATTGTCAAGAACTCTTACGATCAATCTTGGATCCCGAGACGACTCACACACTCTACGATGGACAATGGATGATGGTGTTATGGTGGTGGTGAGTGGTGGATGAAGTGTGAGAGAGGTGGTGTGCCAAGGGATGAGTTGAAATGGCTCCAAGCACTCCTATTTATAGGCTGAACAGAAGCCTGGGCACGGCCCCGTGTCCGCTGGACACGGCCCTGTGCCCGTCTGACACTCTCTCTCTTCATTAATTGTAATTCGCAATTACAATAAATGCACCTGCAGCACTCTGACCACGCCCCCGTGTCCGCTGGGCACGGCCCCGTGGTGGGCAATAGAAGCTTCTACCACTTTGTCTTTTGTGCCAGGGCTGACCATTCTGGACACTGCCCCGTGCTCGCTGAGCACGGCCCCGTGTTGAGCTGGACACGCCCCGTGTTCAGCTAGGCACAGCCCCATGCTCAGCTGGGCACAGCCCCATGCTCAGCTTTCTTCTTGTTTTTGCTTTGGGAGATGCTGTCGAGGAGTCGGGCATGCCACGTTTCTTCCTTTTCTTTGTATTTATGTTGGATTTGGCTGCATTTTTGCTTCTTTTGTTCATTTAAGCTCTTTTAACCCTGAAAATACAAAAGGAAGACAAAAGCACACTTTTTCCAACATTAGTACTTAAAAAGGGTTAGTTTTATGCCTCATTTGATGTAATTTATATGTTGCATTTTACACACATCAGAACACAACCAAGACCAAGGTTTGAGGCATCACAATAGACAATAAAGTCATCGTTTCCGTTGGGTAAAGCGAGAACGGGAGCATTGCAGAGCATATGCTTGAGAGTTTGAAAGGCAGTCTCTTGTTCGGTTCCCCAAACAAAAGGCTTGTCTTTATGCGTCAAGGAAGTCAGCGGGACAACGATTTTCAAGAAGTCAACAATGAATCGACGGTAATAGCCCGCCAATCCGAGAAACGAACGTACATCGGATGGTGATTTTGGAGTAACCCAACTATTAACAGCTACGATCTTCGCGGGGTCAACGTGAATACCTTGACTATTAACGATGTGACCAAGGAACTGAACCTCCTCTAGCCAAATTCACACTTGGAGAACTTGCATAGAGTCGATTCCCCTGGAGTAACTCGAGAACCAAACGTAGATGTTGTGTGTGTTCGGTTTTCGACTTTGAATAGATAAGGATATCATCGATGAACACGATTACGAAGCGGTCAAGAAATGGTTTGCACACATGGTTCATCAAATCCATGAAAACCGTAGGTGCATTGGTTAAACCAAAGGGCATTACGACGAATTCATAATGGCCATAGCGGGTTCGAAAAGCGGTCTTCGGAATATCTTCCTCCTGAATGCGTAACTGGTGATAACCTGAGCGTAAATTAATCTTCGAGAAACATGTAGCACCTTGCAATTGATCAAACAAATCATCGATTCGGGGTAGAGGATAGCGATTCTTGATTGTCAGCTTATTCAACTCCCTATAGTCGATGCACATCCGGAACGACCCATCCTTTTTTTGACGAAAAGGACTGGTGCGCCCCAAGGAGAGGTGCTAGGGCGAATGAAGCCTTTGTCAAGTAATTCCTGGAGTTGACTCGAGAGTTCGCGCATTTCGGACGGAGCGAGGCGATAAGGAGATTTAGCAACAGGGTTGGCTCCAGGAATGAGGTCGATACGAAAATCAATATCACGACTCGGGGGTAAACAAGGTAGATCATCGGGAAAGACATTCAGAAATTCACGAACCACGGGCACCTTATCGAATGCCTTAACTTCCGTTTTCTCCGCTACTACTACGTGACCCAAGAAAGCTTGGTATTCCTTGCGGAGATACTTGCTAGCTTGGACACACGACATGAGTTGGAGTTTCTTCGACGCGACTTCATCGTAGACACACAATAGATCACCATTAGTGAGCAAGAAGCGAATCATCTTATCGAAACAAACAACTTCAACACGATTTTCACGAAGAAAATCCATGCCTACTATGACGTCAAAACTACCGAGCTGCATTGGAATAAGGTCGATAGGAAAGATGTAATTGTTGAGTTCGAGAGTACAATCACGAAGAACAGAATTGACAGCGACGGTTCTTCAGGTGGCAACTTCAACATCGAATGACGAGGGGAGATGGACGCGCTTACGATTAAGGAGCTTTTCGAATTCTAACGACACAAAACAGTTATCGGCTCCAGTATTAAATAAACACGAAGCATATATACCATTCACAAGGAAGTACCATTGACCACGTTGTTATCGGCTTGAGCTTGACGGACGTTGATGTTGAAAGTACGTCCGCGTGCTGCTGGCTGCTGCTGCTGTTGCTGTTGCTGTTGCTGTTGTTGTTGCTGTTGCTGTTGTGGCACTTGCTTCACCACTCGATTCGGGCACATATTTGCGAAGTGGTTGGGATCACCACACACTAAGCAAACTCTAGCGTGGATCGCAGGTGCAGGAGCCGCTTGTTGGCCTTGAGGAGCAGGAAGTAGAGCTTGTTGAGCAGGAGCTTGACCTTGAGCTGGTGCTGGAGTTTGACGTGGACCTGTATGGCAGTTGGCATTGAAATGGCCGTACATGTTGTAATGCACACAGTATCTGTAAGCGATTCCCACTAGGTAGTGATAAGTACAAGTAGGGCAAGCCGGGTGAGGACCAGTGTATGCACGCTTAGCCAGCGGTGCATGGGTAACCGGTGCCCCTACTTGGCGGTGTTGAGGCTTCGGCTGACCGGGTACAGCTTGGAGAGGAGCGGCAGCTGTGACAGCACAATTTTTGCTACTTTTGTTGTTGTTGTTGTTGTTGTTGTTCTTCCTCTTGCGACGGGAGGACTTTGAAGACTGCGGTGCGGCGGCGGTTTCAGCGGTGAAGCAGTGGTGACTTGGTGCAGATTCTTAGAGGCTTTATCCTAGTATCCATCCTTGACTCGCTTGTCGTTTATCTCAGCATCGAGTAGAAAAGTTTCCTTGATGGTTGACGTCTTTGCAGCATGAACGAAATCAGCCATGCAATCCGGAAGAGCACGGATATACTTCTTGATGGTGATTTCAGGCATCGAGACTTAACCTGGACAGATTATGCTTAGCTGCTTGAAGTGAGCAGTCAAACCAGCGTTGTCGCCATCCTTCTGCTTGAGATGCCAAAACTCGTCCTCCAACTTTTGGAGCTCGTGGGGAGGGCAGAACTCTTTCATCATCAAGTCCTTCAACTCGTCCCACGTCAGCCCGTAAGCTGCATCATTCCCACGTTTGTTTCTCTCGGCCGTCCACCAATCTAAAGCGCGGGATTGGAAGACGCCGGTGGCGTTAACAGTTCAGAGATTATCTAGACAGTTGCTCTAACGTAGAGTGACTTCGATAGAATCAAACCATTGAAACATGGTCGTAGGCCCATCTTCGCCGGTAAATTCTTTCGGACCGCAAGCTTTGAACTGCTTGAAGCTAAAAGTAGACTTTGGTGAATCAATCCTAGACTCTTCGGAAGACTTGCTGCCATTTTCATTCAACTCATTAACGATCTGAGAAATCACTTTCACTATCTGCTTAACGACTAGTGAAGCGATATGCTTGTCTTCATGATTACGGCGAGCAGATCGGGAGTGAAATGATCCAAAGGACGACATTGTCTGCAATAGACATCGCCAAAGGACTCAGACACAATTCGATTAAGTCGAGTATAGCCTATTATCTCACCCAGAGCTACTTTATATAAAGCACAGGAACACGTCTACACATAGGCACATATTCACAGAACACAGAAGCACATAAAACACATGAGGCACATAAAGCACATAAGGCAGTTAGAACACAGAACCCACATTATATTTTGCACGTATTCACCTACATATACAACACGTATTCGCCTATCTTTCAAAGTCTTCGAGATTTCGAGTATAGCAATTGCGATTAGCGGGTACACAGCGAGTAGCATAGCATAAGTGAGTAACATAGCATGTGATCATCCACAAGTAGTAACGATTTGTTAGCGTGTTGAGATAGATGTGAAGTGCGAATTGTGTGTGTCGATCAAAGCGAGTAGCGGAAAGCGTATAAATTACCAAAATCGAAACATACAAACAGGTAAAACCACATAAAAACACATAAAATTCCACATAAAACGACGAATATCAGAGTCAGCAGTTGTGGGCTCAGAATCGAAATGCATAAAATTGGCGATTGCGAGCTTGAAATCGAAGATAGATTGTCTAAGGCTTGATAGACATTGACTACCCAAAGTGATTTGACTCTTCTCAATGACTACAAGTACACGTTTTGGTCTAATATATTGTGCTCTATCACCGGAAAACGGTGAATGGCACGCATCTTTTCGGTTATTTACGCAACTCGAGTCGTTGGAATCCATCGAGACTTTGGTGAGAGTTTTGTAAAACCAAGAATAGAGAATGGAACGTGTCATCAAGGTTCGGGTTTCACCCCTAACTTAGCGACTACCTTCCTGTTTATGTGATAGAATCACGAGATTGAGAAAGGAATTTATGTCGAAGTACGGATTTCACTCCTAATTCAACGCAAATTCTCGTGTTTGATAGTAAAATGCGGGTCGAACAAGCGATTTAATCGAGAGTTTACGGTTTTCACACCTAATCTCGATCTAATCACTCGTTCATTTTCAAAAATAGTGTAGTGCGACTGCCTTAGGGAAGGCTGTGTGATAGTATAGTGTGAGTGCGAGTCGATCGAGAAATAGCAGTAAGCTCGTGCGTAACCCCTAACGAGTTCGCACAAGGCGGTCTGTTGGTACTTAGACTATAGACTAGGTCGTTTCTAAGACATCGACCCGGACTAGGTGGAGTCTTGCCTAATTCCCTATAGTTATGGCTCTGATACCAATCTGTCACACCCCAACCGATGACGGAAACATCAGGGCGTGACACTGAGCGAAACAGAATGTCCAGAAGTTTCCATAACAACTACAATTACCAATTATTTAAGCATCACGTCCCATACCATGACATAACAAGTAGCATAGTTATTACAGACAATTCAAAGACAAATAATTCTGTTTCGACAACTCATATTTAAATAAATAAATTGTTCGTTGGTTTTTAGACTCTCCTAAGCTTGATTCCCACATAGCAGCAAAACACAAGCATCCTAAACACCTGTCACATACATTAAAATAGAGGTCAATACACATAGTGTAAAGGTGAGCATAAAAGTTTGATAGTATAATAGAGTTCGAAATCGTTTACGCATAACCAGCATGTAACATGTACAAAGTGAAGGCAAGTAGGTTATCGACAGAGAAATATGCACAGACGTGACTGCGAGATGTAGAATGTGCAACACATATCCCCACTGGGGCACGTGAAGCAAAGCACTTAACAATCTCTGTCCATGACAGGTGCTGAGTCCAAACTATAGTACTGTCGTTGCTAAGGTGTCGGGCAACAATCACTGTGTTAACATAACATACAAGCATTCATCGAATAACACGTAGTATGCAATAATGGTCAGCATATAAATAGTGTTTGCTTTGTGTGTTGATTGTGATTTAGAATAAGTAACGTATGTAACACCCAAAAGTGCGCAAAGCAAAAAGGGTTCGAGTATACTCACAGATAGCATTTAAGTTAATAAACACTGTCTTGGATTGAAGGGAGCGCTGAGAGATTAGCCTGAACAGTTAACGATAGCACAAACGATGAGTGGCGCATTAAACGGTGAAAAGTGGGTAAGTATCGAGTGGCAATCATCAGATGGCAAACATATCGGTTGGCCATTCGATCGGATGTCAATCCGTTCGGATGGTCATCCGATCAGATGGCCATTCGATTAGATTGACATTCGTTTGATAAGGATGTGTTAGTGTATGATGGCTTTGAAGTTTTTGTTGTAGCATTTTGAAAACAGAGAAGTATCTCTACCCTTCAGGTCGATCGATCGAACGGTCGTTCGATCGGCTATCGATCCGATTGGCAGGACACTTAGTGAGAACAACTTCATAGCAGGATGGTCACTCGATCGGATAGCAATCCGATTGGGTGGCAATCCGTTAGTTACTGATGATCTTTGAAAATTATGAAAATGATCAAGTGTCGAAGTTCCAAAAGTCAAATGATCGGATGGTCGTTCGATCGGATAGCTATCCGATCGAGCAACAGTCCGTTCGACGTTCAGATCTTTGAAAGTTTGAATAAAAAGTTTAAGTATGGAACCAAGTGCAAGCCGATCAGATAGTCGTTCGATCAGATGGCTATCCGATCGGATGACTATCCGATCGGGCGGCAATCCGTCCCAACGAACCTGATCGTCTTGAACCTGATTATTTTTGAAAGTTTTGCAATTTGCTCGAGACGGTATGACAACGTTCTAAACAATGGAACTCTGGCAAGTCCCAAGTCGTTTGATCGAACAAGGAATCACCCTAATCCGATCAGCTGATTGTTCCTTGACGGTTATTCATGTTTATCCCGTAGTCGGTTGTCTCGTTGATAGGATCCAAATCTCAAACCGACACATCACTAGAGAAGAGTAGAAGGTCTGAATGAGCTCCGATTCTATCGGTTTTGAGTGCATTGAGTGTAAAAGAGTTGAAAGAAAGTTAGAAAACCATCTTTCAATCCTTTTAACCATAAATATGTGTAGATCTCTGCGAAAACATTGTTTAATCTTGTGGAAATCCTTTAGATCTGAGTTGTTCTTGGTGAAATGAGGCCAAAACTTGGAGTTCATAAGAACTCCAAGTTGACATCATCCTAGAACACCTCAAATCCACTGATTTCACGGTTAAAAGTTAAGATTCGAAGGTGAAAATGATGAAGAAGTGTGTGTAGATCATAGAAGTACAAGATTTAGGTTGAAAACTTACAAGAATCGCGAGAAATCGAGATAAAGAAGGCTTGGAACGCTGCTGGTCGAGTGAGAGAGCTGTCACATCAAGTGATGTGACAGGAGGGGTATTTATATGTTGCCAAAAAGGGAAAGTGCAAAGGTGTCGAATAGCACTTCGATCAGATGGCTACCCGATCGGATGGTCATCCGATCGGTTGGCCATTCGTGTTGGATTCTGTATGCCTAAGACACATATTAAATTGATGTGGTTAGTACGTTATGATCCAAGTCGAGTCATACCCAAATACAAGCTAGACAAACACTTATAATATTTATTTATGATATGATCAAACAAATAAATATTAACACTTACAATATTTAGAAATTGGTTTTCTAAATAAATTGCACTTGATGAACAAATAAATTATATGGATAATTTATTTTTGAGAGAATACTTTATTTTGTTATTTAATAGGTTAAATAACATTTAAAAGATTGCATGAGTCTTATAAAAATGTTATGTTATGTTTTATAAAAATTATAAAACTAAATACAAGACATAAAAATAAGCTAGTAAAAATTTGATTGGGTGAGAATATGGTGGCACATGGGCTGCCCCCTTTTGGTCTTCCCTAAGGATTTTCCACCAATCAAATGACATGCAAATTCCATACTTAGATGACCCTTGATTGGGTGGTCTTCCCAAGCCCTTTTGGTCCAATAGGATTGCATGCATTATGCATGGCTAGTTGCTCCATGATTGGGTCTTGGGGGTGGCTTGTTCTCTCATCACTTTTATTAACAATTTTGTATGACAAAAATGTTAGAGATGAACTTGAAAAACCTCTAGGAAATGCTCTCTAATTTTCGGCCATACATATGGTGTTCAAAAGGTTTTCAAGTTTGTTTTTACAACTGCAAGAAATCTAATACTCCTCTCATAATTTTCGGCCAAGGGTTGGTTCCAAGAGAGGGATTTTTCAAGTGAGTTCATGAGTGTAAAATCCTAGCTAAATGTAAGTGTTTGTTGGAAGGCTTGGGGTATACAAGCTTGAGGTATTCTACACTTGAAGACTACCATTCAAGAAGCATCATCTTCTTCATATCTTTTACTCCTTGGAAGGTAGTATTCTAAACACCCTATGGTTGTGTTTTATTTTGATAGCATGCATGTTCATATATGGATCCGGGTATTGGGTTTTTCATATAAAATGGGTTTTATATCTTGTAAGTAACATGTTTTAAATAATTTTTTCCGCTGCGTTTTTATTTTATAAGGATAAAATACTTTGATAAACATGTGAAAAACCCAACAATTCGATCGGTTGGCCAGTCGATCGAGGTGGTTTGGTGAGTTGAGTTTCGGCGTTCCGTTTCACGTGTTGGGTTTTGCGAGTTTCGATTAAGCGATGCGATAGATTAATAAACAAATACTATATCTAACATACAATCATCATAAATAACTTGCGTTTAGCGTTTGCGATTAAATTGTGTTGCGATAGGGTTGCGATTGCGTTTCGATTTATCACCACAATCATAAAGTAAACATGCACAAGTAACACGTAAGTAACACACACACGTAAAACAATATACAGAACCTATAAATCAAGGCGCGAATGCGATTGCGATGCGATTAGCAACAAAGCGATAAAATATGCGATAAACATCGATTAAACCTCGATTATTAATAGATACTCCACATAATACAACTAAAGCGATTAAAATAAAAGATTCGATTACAAGTCAAATAAGTAACTAAGCAAGGAGTGACACACCGCAATTAGCAATCTTTTCTTCCTTTGACTTAAATCTTGACTTTGACTTTGACTTTCGTAACTCGGGGTGTTACAATAATGGGGAAGCCGAGAAGACGCTGGCTAATTTCGGTTCTAGTTCCCATGCAGATCTTCCCCCGGTGCATGGGAAAAAAGTTACAAGCGCTGACATTAATGCAGAGGAGAGAGAAGACAGGCTTTTCGATGTCCAAGGTTTTCAGCTGGGATCAAAAGTGGTGGGGCCAGTGGTAGTCGGGGGTTTAAGTGTGGGTCAGAAGAGAGAGTGGGCCGGCCCAAGAGAAGGTGTACCGGGGGGCAAAGAAGCTTGAGAGCCCAAGTCCATCCCATTGTTAACAAATCGCCGGAAGATATGCGGCCCCAAAAAAGATCAAGGAGCTTAGTGGAAGATGACGTACCTGGCTTTAGATTTGTGGGGTTCACCTCCAATCTTAATACCCCCTTGGATCTTAATACCAAGCTCTTTCATCAGAGTCCCTGGTAGGAGATTCGCAACAACCGGAGCATCGGAACAAGGAATCAACTGAAGGCTATCAGAGTCAAGGAAATGATGCTGGGATGGAGGTCGAAACTATCATCAACACTGGTGCTCAAGTGGGAGTCGAATTTGGGCAGAAGTTAGAGCAGGCCAGCAAAATAATCGGTTTTACAGGTATCAATGGAGTGGAATTATGAATCTTTTATCGTTTAATGTTCGTGGAATCGGGGGTTTGGAGAAACAGCGGTGGGTACAAAACTTTAAATCTAAACATGGTATAAGTTTTATGGCTCTTCAAGAGACAAAATCTGTCTTGGTGAAGGCGGAGGTGATAGCGGGATATTAGAGCAACAAAAACTATAGGTTCGTAAGTGTTGATTCCGTTGATTTATCTGGGGGGCTAATTTGCATATGGGATTTGTCTGTGTTTCGATTGACCAGTGTGGTCAAAAATAGGAATTATCTCCAGGTTACAGGTCACTTGGCAGGAAGTGGTTTGGCCCTTAGCATAATTAATGTGTATGCTCCATAGAGCGTTGTGGCCAAAAATTCTCTATGGGATGAGTTGACTCAAGTGATTTCGGCTTGGGATGGTTTGTGCGTGGAAACTGGCGACTTTAATGCGGTTAGGTTTCACGAAGAGAGGAAAAATTGCACGTTTAAGCTGTCATGTGCAACCAATTTTAATAATTTTATTTATGATGCGGGGCTTTTTGAGTATAACATGAGAGGCTCAAAATTTACCTTCTCCTCGACGGACGGTAGGAAACAAAGCAAACTAGACAGATTCCTAGTTAACTCTGGTTTTTTCAATGCTTGGCCTAAAGCGGATGTTGAAGCGGTTTCGACGTTTTTGTCAGACCATAGTTCGATTATTTTAAAGACTGATTTGGCTAATTTTGGCCCTAAGCCATTCCAGATTTTTGACTCTTGGTATGATATACCGGGCTTTAGTGATACGGTTGTTTCAGCTTTAAATAAGGATCCCGGAGTTCTCGGCCCTCCGGATATCCGCCTTATGAGAAAGTTGGGTATCCTTGGAGCAGAAATAAAGTCTTGGAGATATGAGATGCTGAAGAAAAGCTTGAAAGATGTGACGGTAGCATTGACGGACCTCAAAGCTATTCAGGATATCCTGGTTGAACGGAACCTTACGGAAGAGGAGGAGTGGATTCTAATTGAAAGTAAGAAAAAACTTAAAGGAGGAAGAAGAACAGAAAAGTAGTGACTTGAGACAAAGATCGAGAATAAAATGGGCAAAGGACGGAGACGAAAGCATAAAATTTTTCACGCTTTGGTTAACTGCAGGAAAGCTTCGAACTCGATTCATGGGTTGGAAGTCAATGGCTCTTGGGTGGCGAAACCATCGCTAATCAAAAAGGAGGTTTATAGGTTTTTTAAAGCGAAATTTGTTGAAGAATGGGTTAACAGCCCTCGTCTTTTTTGTGCCGACATAAAAAGATCTCGGATGCGGACTCGCTACTTCTTGATGCTCGGTTCAGTAAGGAAGAGATTAAAAGTGCAGTGTTTGGCTGCGGCGACGATAGGGCCTCGGGTCCAGACGGAATTGGCTTCCGTTTTATCAAGCGGTTCTGGAGTCTTTTTGAAGAAGATTTTTATAACATCGTGGTTGATAAATATAGGTTGTGGCTCTTCTTTCATAGCTATGATCCCCAAAGTTATCGACCCTATCGGGTTGAAAGACTACCGTCCTATCAGTTTGGTGGGAATCCTAAACAAGGTAATCTCGATGATCTTGGCGTGTAGACTTAAAAGAGTACTGGATTCGGTCATCTTGACATCTCAGTCCGCTTTCATCAGTTGCCGATTCATCCTGGATGGTCCGCTAATTATCAACGAAATTCAGAATTGGAGCCGTAAAGTTAGGAAAAAGATCTTTTTCCTCAAGATTGATTTTGAGAAGGCGTAGGACAATATAAACTGGAACTTCGTGCTGGATACTCTTGACCAAATGGGTTTTTCTACCAAGTGGTGTTCGTGGATCAAGGGAGTGTTGTCTTCGGCCAGGGCTTCGGTTTTGATCAATGGTTCCCCGACATTTGAGTTTAAATGTCACAAAGGTATGCGTCAGGGCGATCCTATTTCTCCTTTCCTCTTCGTCATCGTTTTGGAAGCTCTTACGTGCATGATTAATAAAGCGTGTAGCCTGGGGGATTGTTGAGGGAGTTTCTCTCCCGAACGAGGGTCCGGCTGTCTCTCACCTTTTTTATGCGGATGACGCGATCATTATGGGAGAATGGTCCAATGAAAACATCCAAAACATGGTTAGAATTCTGAAATGCTTTCACGTGTGCTCGGGTCTCAGGATTAACATGAGTAAATCGAACTTGGTGGGGGTAGGGGTGCAGCCAGGAGAAGTTGACGAGATGGCAGATTTTGTTGGATGTAAAGCGGGTTCGTTTCCATTTAAATTCCTCGGCCTTTGTGTGGGTTAAAATATGAACCGCACGTTGAACTGGCGATCGGTTTTTGATGTGTTTGAGAAACGACTTTGTCTTTGGAAGGCTTCGCTTCTCTCGTTGGGAGGTAGAGTCATTTTAATCCGCTCTGTGCTTGAAAGTCTCCCCTGTTATTATTTCTCCCTATATCGTGTCCTAGTGAAGGTTATATAGGATTTGGAAGCCCTCATCAGGAAATTTCTTTGGGGAGGGAATTCGGAGGTTAAAAAGGTTCATTGGGTCGCCTGGGACAGGGTTGCATCACCGGTCAGCATGGGAGGTCTAGGTCTCCAACACCGTAAAGATGTCAACACGGCTTTTGTAACACCCCGTGTTTTCGCAAGTCAAAGTAAAAGTCAAGATTGAAGTCAAAGGAGGAAAAAATCGCAAATAGCAATATGTCTCTCCTTGCTCAATCCCTGTTGACTTCTTTGACTGTAGTTAATCTATTTTATGTTTTTACGTTAGTTGTATTATGTGGAGTAATTAATTACAATCGAAGAAATCAAAGTACATTTCTCAATACGAACCGCTTTACGACTATGAATAATAGGAAGTAACAATACGATAAAGTTAATCAAACACTAATCGATCTAATCTAATCATCATCTAACTCGAAACTCGAATATCACAATGTTGGTTATTGTTATACGTGTGTGTGTGCCTTATGTGTTACTTGTGCATGTTTACTTTATGTTATGTGGGGTAATCAATCAAATCGCAATCGAAACTCAATTGAGCTCAATCGAAATCGAATTATGATAACTGGTGGCGAAAAGACAGCGCGGAATATAGATGCTTGTATGTTCGATATAGTAGTTGGGATTAAAAGTAATTTGAATAGGAAACTCTATCGTATTCTCATCAATCGCAATCGAGATCGAAATATCAAAAATCATCGCATCGAATACTCGAATCAGGCAGCTAATCGATCAGGCTACCAGCCGATCGAACAGCCAGCCGAACGGACTGCTGGCCGATCGGATAGGCTGTCCGATCGAGCTGCCTGGCCGATCGGCCAGCCTTTACCTCTTTTGGCATCCTATAAATACCCCTGTCATTGTCAAACTTTCCACTTTTGGAAACCTCTGTCCGACCAGCACGCTCAGCTCACTTTTTCTCTTTTCTCTCGATTCTGGTAAGATTTCGTCCTAAATCTTGTACTTGCTTGATCTACACGCACTGCTACACCTTTCTATCTTTCAAATCTTAACTTTTAACCGTGAAATCATCAAGATTCAAGTGTTCTAGGATGATGTCATCATGGTGTTCTTGAAGAACATCATGCTTTGGCCTCAATCCACCAAGAATAACTTGGATCTAACCGATTTCCACATAAAAAACCAAAGATTCTTCACGGATCTAAACATATTCACGGTAAAAATGGATTGAAGATGGTTTTCCAACTTTCTTTCAACTCTTTTACACTCAATACCTCCAAAACCGATAGAAACGGAGCTTGTGCCGACTTACTAACCATTTCGGTGGTTGCGTGACTCAAGATCCGGAATCTATCCACGAGGTTCACCGATTTTGGGTTAAACATGAAACACCGTCCCGAACCGTTCACTAATCAGATTTGGGTGATTCCTGTCCGATTAGGGGAACCAAGTAAAGACGAGGTTTTTGTTGTTTGTCTCGTTGTCAAAATACCTCAATAAAACGACAAACAATCAGAACAACCAAGTGTTAGACGAACAGGCCGACCAGGTTAGGGAGCTGACCGATCGGACAGTCAGCCGATCGACTGGCCAGCCGATCGGCTAACACATGGTCCCACACTTAATCAACTTGTTTGAAGTTGGGTATTGAACGAACGGTTAACCGATCGGACTACCGTCCGATTGGATTACTCTTCGGATTATGAGATACTTGACTTCAACACTTAATCGATTTTTCACATGTTCGACGCACTAGGAGTGCTACCCGATCGATCAGCCGTCCGACCAGGTAACACCCTGCTGAGAACTTGTTTGATGAAGTACCTAGCTGATCGGGTTGCTGGCCGATCGAACAACCTTCTGACCGACCGACCTGAAAGGTAAAGATACTTCAAGGTTTTCAAATGCTACAACGAAAACTTCAAAAGTCAATCATCATACACAAACATATCCTACTCAAAGGAAGAAACAATCCACTCGAACAACCATCCGATTGGACTCCCGTCCGACCGGACAACTGTCCGAACGGACTGTCAACCGAACGGTCAGCCGTCCGATCGACCAGCTGTCTGATCCTCCAACACTTGTTTCCGTGTTACGCGTTGCGTATCGTTATGCTATCGAACTATTCAGGCTAACCTTACTCTCAAGCGCTCCCTTCAATCCATCAACCACTGTGAGTATACTTGATCCCTTTTTGCTTTCGCACTTCTGGGTTTTACATACGTTACTTATTCTAAATCACAATCGAACACACTACGTAATACTTTAAACGCTAACTGTTATCGCATGTATTACGTGACTAAATGAATGCTTGTTGTTATGTTTACACGTGGAATGTTGTCTACCTGCCTTAACGACGATAGTACTATAGTTTGGACTCAGCACCCATTCACACGGGGGTTGTTAAGGACAATTACTTGCATGGATTACGGTGGTAATCATGTATTGCGAGCTGCCTCGGGCAGTCAACCTGCAGTCATTGGTATCGTTAGATCCATGTCGATAATTAACATGCATCGTTTTCCTCTGTGTACGTGCTGGTTATGCGTAAACTATTTCGAACTCTATATGCTATTATCAAACTTGTATGCTCACCTTTACATTTTATGTATTGACTTTATTTTAACGTATGTGACAGGTGTTTAAGATGCTTATCTGCTAGGAAAGCAAGGCTAGAATAAAGCTCTAGAGCCCAACAAATAGTTGTCTGTAGTGGTCAAATTATGGGTCTCTAGAAGTAGATAAACAATTGCTGTACTGAAATTTGAGTTGTCGGAACAGAAACATTTGCCTGGATTTTGTCTGTAATAATTTGTTTACTGTTTGAGATGCGGTATGGGACGTATTATTTAAATTGAATAGTAATAATAATTGTTATGGAAACTTCTGGACAATCTGTTTCGCTCAATGCCATGCCCCGATGATTCCGCCATCGGTTGGGGTGTGACAGATTGGTATTAGAGCCATAACTATAGGGAATTAGGCTAGACACGACCTAGTCCGGGTCGAAGTCTTAGAAACCTAGACTATAGTTAGGAACCAACAGACCAAGCTTATGTGCTACATCTCGTTATTCTCGCTTACACAACACTATCACCGCACAATTATTCGAAATTAAACAAGTAAATTGATTAAGATTAGGTGTGGAAACTGCAAACTCTCGATTTAATTACTTGTTTGATCTGTATTTATCTGTAAAACGCGAGAATTCGCGTTGAACCAGGAGTGAAATCCATACTTTAACGCGAATTTACGCCGCCATTTTATTCAAAACCAGGAAGGAGTTGCTAAGCCAGGGGTGAAACCCAAACCTTGGTTACTTATTCCGCTTTACAAAAACTGTCACCAAAGTCTCGACGGACTCCAACGACTTGAACTCACGAGTATGGCCTAGGGACTGCGTGCCGAATGCCCAAGAATCGAGGCAGAGGCCGATCCCGAAAGTCGGAATGTGATGACAAGTCCTTGAGAATAGTCGAATCGCTTTGGTCAGTCGATGTCTAATAGCCGCAGACGAACCATTTCTCGATTTTTATGTGTTTCAATTCTGAGCCCGCAACAGTTGACTCTGATAATTCGTCGATTTTATGTGTTTTAAATGTATTTACCTGTTTATGTGCTTTAAATTTTTGGAGAATTATTCGATTTTTGCATTTACTTCGATCGATACGCACGACTCGCACTGCACTTCTATCTCAATACGCTAGCAAGTCACTACAATATGGACAACATTATGCTATGATATACGCTTATACTATACTACTCGACACGCTATACGATTATGCTATATTACTCGATATGCTATAAGCAATCGCTATATTCAAACGACTCGCGAACTTTGAATAATAGGTTTCTGTATTCTGACTGCTTCTGTGTGCTGATAGGAGGATTACGTGATATTATGTGCTTCCGTGATTATGTGAATCTATGATTATGTGCCTATGTGTTTACATGATTCATGTCTTGATGTGCTGCTAAGCTTTAGTAAGTAGTAGACGTGTGAGGTGAGATTCGATTATGATGTGATGAGTCCTGTGACGATGTCTGTTGCAGACAATGTCATCTGGATCCCGTCACCTACTTACCCGCCAAGAAAAGAGAGAAAAACGTCTTGCTGCTATCATCGCCAAACAAGTAGCAAAAGCTGTGAGCAACGTCTATGAGAACGTCAGCAAATCGTCTGAGGAGTCGAGAACCGAAGCTCCCAAAGATGCTGCCAAGACTGTTTTCAGCTTCAAACAGTTCAAGGCATGCGGACCAAAGGAATTTACCGGAGAAGATGGCCCAACAGTTATGTTTCAATGGTTCGATTCCGTCGAAGTCACTCTGCGCCAAAGCGGTTGTCCAGAAAATCTCCGTACCCTAAACGCAACCGACGTCTTCCAGTCCCGCGCTCTAGACTGGTGGGCGGCCGAACGAAACAAACGCGGGAATGATGCAGCTTATGAGCTGACTTGGGAAGATCTGAAAGTCATTATGATGGACGAATTATGCCCTCCCCATGAACGCTAAAAGCTGGAGAACGAGTTTTGGAACATTAAGCAGAAGGATGGAGACAACGCTGCCCTGACTGCTCGCTTTAAGCAGCTCATCATTATCTGTCCCGATCAAGTCAAGACGCCAGACATGGCAATCAAGAAGTACATTCGAGCTCTACCCGACTGTGTTGCCGATTTTGTTCACGCCGAGAAGACCTCATCAATTGAAGAGACTTACTTGCTTGCCGCCGAAATCAACGACAAGCGAGTGAAAGCTGGTTTTTGGGATAAGCCCTCGAAGTTTCTGCATCAAGCTACCACCGCACCAACCGCCAACACCACCACTGCCCAACCATCAAAGTCATCACGTCGCAAGAAGAAGAAGAACAACAGCAGCTCCAGCAACAAGAACTGTGCTGTCACTACCACTGACGCTCCTCTGCAAGCCTTACCGGCTCAGCAGTAGTCTCATCATCGACCAGCACCAGTTACTCATGCACTGCCAGCAAAGCGTGCATACACAGGTCCCCACCCGCTTTGCCCGACATGCTCGTATCATCATCTGGTGGGTCTTGCCTGTCGTTTCTGCGCTCATTGCAATTTGTACGGTCATTTCACTGCCAACTGTCGCTATAGTCCCCGTAACACCACAGCTCCTGCCACTGCTCATCAAGCTCTACTCCCAGCCCCGCAAGGCCAACACGCGGCTCAGGCACCCGCGATCAATGCTCGAGTCTGCTTTGCATGTGGTGATCCTAACCACTTTGCAAACATGTGCCCGAACAGGGTTGTGAAGCAAGAGCCCAGCAGCAGCAGCAGCCTCAGCAGCAGCACGCGCCAGAACCTTCAACATCAACGCGCGTCAGGCTCAGACCGACAACAACGTGGTCAGCGGTACGTTCCTTGTGAATGGTATTTATGCATCGTATTTGTTTGATACTGGAGCCGATAATTGCTTTGTGTCGTTCGAATTTGAAAAGCTCCTTAGTCGTAAGCGCTCCTATCTGTCCCCGTCATTCGATGTTGAAGTCGCTACTGGAAGAACCGTCGCCGTCAATTCTGTTCTCCGTGATTGTACTCTTGAGCTCAACAATCACATCTTCCCAATCAACCTTATTCCGATGCAGCTCGGAAGTTTCGACGTCATAATAGGTATGGACTTTTTCGTGAAAACCATGTTGAAGTTGTATGCTTCGACAAGATGATTCGATTCTCGCTCGCAAATAGTGATTTATTGTGTGTGTACGGTGAAACTGCCTCGAAAGGTCTCAAGCTCATGTGGTGTGTTCAAGCTAGCAAGTACCTCCGCAAGGAATACAGGGCTTTCTTGGCAAACATTGTAGTAGCGGAGAAGGAAAAGAAAAGGAAGACCGAATTTAAAGACGTTCCTGTAGTCCGTGAATTTCCTCAGGTGTTCCCTGATGATCTTCCAGGTTTACCGCCAAGTCGTGATATCGACTTCCGTATCGACCTCATTCCTGGAGCCAACCCTGTTGCCAAAGCCCCTTATTGACTCGCGCCGTCCGAAATGCGTGAACTCTCGAACCAACTCCAGGAACTTCTTGAAAAAGGCTTTATTCGCCCGAGCACCTCTCCTTGGGGTGCGTGTGTCCTCTTCGTTAAAAAGAAGGATGGGTCGTTCAGTATGTGCATCGACTACCGGGAATTGAATAAGCTAACCATCAAGAACCGCTATCCCCTCCCTCGCATCGACGATTTGTTTGACCAGCTGCAAGGTGCTACGTGTTTCTCGAAGATCGATCTCCGTTCAGGCTATCACCAGCTACGTATTCAAGAGGAGGATATACCCAAAACCGCTTTTCGCACTCGCTAAGGCCACTACGAGTTCGTTGTTATGCCTTTTGGCTTAACCAACGCACCCGCGGTCTTCATGGATCTGATGAATCACGTGTGTAAACCATATCTTGACCGTTTCGTCATCGTGTTCATCGACGATGTCTTGATCTATTCCAAATCGAAAGCCGAACACGCGCAACATCTACATTTGGTTATCGAACTACTACAGGGGAATCAACTCTATGCCAAGTTCTCAAAGTGTGAATTCTGGCTGGAGAAGGTTCAGTTTATAGGTCACATAGTTAATAGTCAGGGTATCCATGTCGATCCTGCGAAGATTGAAGCAGTTAAGAGTTGGATTACGCCAAAGAACCCGTCTGAAGTCCGTTCTTTTCTCGGACTAGCGGGCTATTATCGACGATTTATCGAAGGATTCTCAAAGATCGATGTGCCGCTTACCGCTTACGCATAGAGACAGGTCTTTTGTTTGGGGAACTGAACAAGAGTCTGCTTTCCAAACCCTCAAGCATAAGCTTTGCAATGCTCCTGTTCTCACATTGCCCGATGGAAACGACGGGTTCATTGTCTACTGTGATGCTTCTAACCTTGGTCTTGGCTGTGTTCTTATGCAACGAGACAAGGTTATAGCTTACGCATCTCGTCAGCTCAAAATCCACGAGAAGAACTATACAACCCATGATCTCGAGCTAGGCGCGGTTGTTTTTGCATTAAAGATTTGGCGACACTACCTATATGGTACCAAGTGTACGATCTTTACCGATCATAGGAGTCTACAACATATCTTTGATCAGAAGGAACTCAATATGCGTCAACGCCGATGGGTAGAACTTCTCAACGATTACGACTGTGAGATTCGTTATCACCCAGGTAAAGCAAATGTCGTTGCCGACGTGCTCAACAGACGAAGTTATTTGCTCAGCATTCGTAATACCCAAGCCCAATACAATCTCAAAACCCTCATCCGCGAAGCCCAGCACGCCTGTTTTAATGAACGCACCTTGAAGAGGGAGAGAATCTATCATGATGGAGCTCAGCTTGTAAGCAAATCAAATGGGATCTTCTATTTTCTGGACCGAATTTGGATCCCTAAGCGGACTGAATTGCGAAAGATTTTGATGGACGAAGCCCACAAATCCCGGTATTCTATTCATCCCGGTGCCGATAAAATGTACCAGGATCTTCGTTACAAGTACTGGTGGCCGGGAATGAAAAGGGATATCGCTCTCTACGTTGGGAAATGCCTGACTTGTGCAAGGGTCAAGGCTGAACATCAAAGGCCCTCTGGCTTACTCGAGCAACCCCCAATCCCTATATGGAAATGGGACGGTATAGCTATGGACTTCATAACAAAGCTTCCGCACACGTCATCAGGTCACGACAACATTTGGGTTGTTGTTGATCGTTTAACCAAATCAGCCCACTTTCTGCCAATACGAGAAGACTACAAGGTGGAACGATTAGCCCGAATCTACACCGACGAGATCATTTGTAATCATGGGACGCCTCGTGACATCATCTCTGATCGTGATGATCGGTTTACCTCGTGATTGTGGGAAACATTTCAAGCGGCTCTCGGTACGACGCTTAACTTAAGTACCACATTCCATCCTCAAACCAACAGACAGACTGAGAGAACGATTCGTACTCTTGAAGATATGCTCCATTCGTGTGTCATAGACTTTGGTGGTAATTGGGACAAATACCTGCCGTTAGTCGAATTCTCGTATAATAACAGTTATCATACCAACATTCAAATGGCACCATTCGAGGCTTTATATGGAAGAAGATGTCGATCGCCTATTGTGTGGCACGAGATCGGTCACTCGCAATTAACCGGTCCTGAGCTATTGCAAGAAACGACTGACAAAGTCCTCCAAATTCGAGACAACTTGTTGAAAGCTCGGAGTAGACAGAAAATTTATGCCGATAGACGACGCAAGCCCCTTGAATTTGACGTTGGCGACTACGTACTCCTAAAGGTATCACCTTGGAAGGGTGTGGTCAGATTCGACAAGACAGGGAAACTAGCACCTCGATATGTTGGACCTTTTAAGATTCTGGAAAGGATCAGAAAAGTCGCCTACAGACTCGAACTACTGGAGGAACTTAGTAACGTCCACCCGACTTTTCATGTGTCAAACCTTCGGAAATGCCTGGCTGAGCATGATTTAATTGTACCTCTCGACGACTTTCAAATAAACAAAACGCTACACTTCGTGGAGAAGCCTGTCGAAATCATGGACCGCCAAACCAAGCAACTCAGACGCTCGCGAATTCCTATTGTGAAAGTCCGATGGGAAGGCAAACGAGGCGCGGAGTTCACTTGGGAACTCGAAAGCGACATGAAGGCGAAGTACCCGTAGTTGTTTAAATGAAAGTCTAGAGAGAGAAAGTTCTCCAAAGTGATTCACGGTGTTGTGCAGCTTTCAGCCTAATTTCGGGACGAAATTCCCTAAACAAGGGGAGGCTGTAACACCCCATGTTTTCGCAAGTCAAAGTCAAAGTCAAGATTGAAGTCAAAGGAGGAAAAGATCGCTAATAGCAATCTTTCTCCCCTTGCTCAATCTCTGTTGACTTCTTTGACTGTAGTTAATCTATTTTATGTTTTTACGTTAGTTGTATTATGTGGAGTAATCAATTACAATTGAAGAAATCAAAGTACATTTCTCAATACGAACCGCTTTACGACTGTGAATAATAGGAAGTAACAATGCGATAAAGTTAATCAAACGCTAATCGATCTAATCTAATCATCATCGAACTCGAAACTCGAATATCGTAATGTTGGTTATTGTTATACGTGTGTGTGTGCCTTATGTGTTACTTGTGCATGTTTACTTTATGTTATGTGGGGTAATCAACCGAATCACAATCGAAACTCAATCGAACTCAATCGAAATCGAATTATGATAATTGGTGGCAAAAAGACAGCGCGAAATATAGATGCTTGTATGTTAGATATAGTAGTTGGGATTAAAAGTAATTTGAATAGGAAACTCTATCGTATTCTCATCAATCGCAATCGAGATCGAAATATCAAAAATCATCGCACCGAACACTCGAATCAGGCAGCTGATCGATCAGGCTACCAGCCGATCGAACAGCCAGCCGAACGGACTGCTGTCCGATCGGATAGGTTGTCCGATCGAGCTGCCTGGCTGATTGGCCAGCCTTTACCTCTTTTGGCATCCTATAAATACCCCTGTCATTGTCAAACTTTCTACTTTTGGAAACCTCTGTCCGACCAGCACGCTCAGCTCACTTTTTCTCAGATTTCTCTCGATTCCGGTAAGATTTCGTCCTAAATCTTGTACTTTCTTGATCTACACGCACTCCTACACCTTTCTATCTTTCAAATCTCAACTTTTAACCGTGAAATCATCAAGATTCAAGTGTTCTAGGATGATGTCATCATGGTGTTCTTGAAGAACTTCATGCTTTGGCCTCAATCCACCAAGAATAACTTGGATCTAACCGATTTCCACATAAACAAACAAAGATTCTTCACGGATCTAAACATATTCACGGTAAAAATGGATTGAAAGATGGTTTTCCAACTTTCTTTCAACTCTTTTACACTCAATACCTCCAAAACCAATAGAAACGGAGCTTGTGCCGACTTACTAACCATTTCTGTGGTTGCATGACTCAAGATCCAGAATCTATCCACGAGGTTCACCGATTTCGGGTTAAACATGAAACACCGTCCCGAACCGTTCACTAATCAGATTTGGGTGATTCCTGTCCGATTAGGGGAACCAAGTAAAGACGAGGTTTCTGTTGTTTGACTCGTTGTCAAAATACCTCGATAAAATGAAAAACAATCAGAATAACTAAGTGTTAGACGAACAGGCCGAGCAGGTCAGGGAGCTGACCGATTGGACTGTTGTCCGAACGGACAGCCAGCCGATCGGACAGCCAGCCGATCGGACAGCCAGCCGATCGACTGGCCAGCCGATCGGCTAACACATGGTCCCACACTTAATCAACTTGTTTAAAGTTGGGTATTGAACGAACGGCTAACCGATCGGACTACCGTCCGGTTGGATTACTCTTCGGATCATGAGATACTTGACTTCAACACTTAATCGATTTTTCACATGTTCGACGCACTAGTAGTGCCACCCGATCGAACAACCGTCCGACCAGGTGACACCTTGCTGAGAACTTGTTTTGATGAAGTACCTAGCCGATCGGGTTGCCGGCCGATCGAACAACCGTCCGACCGACCGACCTAAAAGGTAAAGATACTTTAAGGTTTTCAAATGCTACAACGAAAACTTCAAAAGTCAATCATCATACACAAACACATCCTACTCAAAGGAAGAAACAATCCACTCGAACAGCCATCCGATCGGACTCCCGTCCGACCGGACAACTGTCCGAACGGACTGTCAACCGAACGGTCAGCCGTCCGATCAGACTACCGTCCGATCGACCAGCTATCCGATCCTCCAACACTTGTTTCCGTGTTACGCGTTGCTTATCGTTATGCTATCGAACTATTCAGGCTAACCTTACTCTCAAGCGCTCCCTTCAATCCATCAACCGCTGTGAGTATACTCGATCCCTTTTTGCTTTCGCACTTTTGGGTGTTACGTACGTTACTTATTCTAAATCACAATCGAACACACTACGCAATACTTTAAACGTTAACCGTTATCGCATGTATTACATGACTAAATGAATGCTTGTTGTTATGTTTACACGTGGAATACTGTCTACCTGCCTTAACGACGGTAGTAGTATAGTTTGGACTCAGCACCCGTTCACACGGGGGTTGTTAAGGACAATTACTTGCATGGATTATGGTGGTAATCATGTATTGCGAACTGCCTCGGGCAGTCAACCTGCAGTCATTGGTATCAATAGATCCATGTCGATAATTAACATGCATCGTTTTCCTCTGTGTACGTGCTGGTTATGCGTAAACTATTTCGAACTCTATATGCTATTATCAAACTTGTATGCTCACCTTTACATTTTATGTATTGACTTTATTTTAACGTATGTGACAGGTGTTTAAGATGCTTATCTGCTAGGAAAGTGAGGCTAGAATAAAGCTCTAGAGCCCAACAAATAGTTGTCTGTAGTGGTCAAATTATGGGTCTCTAGAAGCAGATAAACAATTGCTGTATTAAAATCTGAGTTGTCGGAACAGAAACATTTGCCTGGATTTTGGCTGTAATAATTTGTTTACTGTTTGAGATACGGTACGGGACGTATTATTTAAATTGAATAGTAATGATAATTGTTATGGAAACTTCTGGACAATCTGTTTCGCTCAGTGCCATGCCCCGATGATTCCGCCATCGGTTGGGGTGTGACAGCTTTGTTGTCAAAATGGGGGTGGAGGTATAAAAATGAGCAAGGTAGTATGTGGGTTAAGGTCGTTAACGCAATCCATATCGGCAACACGGAATGGGATTTTCTCCCTGTGAAAAAAGCGAATGGTGGGATTTGGAGTAATATTGTTTCGATTATTAAACGACCGTTGTTCGAGAATGTCCCGATGCGGAGTCTTCTTAAAGGAGTGGTGAGTAGGGGAGATAAAATCTTATTTTGGTTGGATCCGTGGCTTTTTGACGTCCCTTTAAAAGACAAATTTCCCGTTCTTTTCTCGTTGGAATTTGTGAAAACTTGTAGTGTGAAAGATCGATTGGACGGTGTTGGCCTTTGGCTTCGGAGGCACGACCCGAACTCCCCCGAGGAGATGGCTGAGTGGCATTCGTTAAGGTCGGCGGTGGCATCGGTTAACCTCACTTTTGGTTCGGATAAGTGGGAGTGGTTGGGAAGTGGATCAAGGGGGTTCTCGGTGGCGGGGTTAAACACCTCATCGTGTCGAACCGAGACTTCAGTAGCCGATTCGTTGTGAAGTGGAGTAAGTGGGTTCCAAAAAAATGCAACATTTTCGCTTGGCGTGCGGACTTGAATCGAATTCCAACGGTTGAGGCGCATGAAAAAAGAGGTATGGTGGTGATCGACGACGGATGTAAGTTTTGCAATGAAGACCTGGATTTGGTAGCTCACATATTCACTGCTTGCCCGTTAGCTATAGGTGTTTGGGAGAAGATAAGCTTTTGGTGCAGAATTCCAAAGTTTTTCATCTTTTCATTCAGAGACTTAATCGAAATTCACAAAGTGGGGGTTAGAAGGACGGCGGAACGGAATGCAATTCACGATATTGTTATTACCACATTGTAACACCCCAAAAACAGGTTTGATAGGCAAACCACGTTATGATAAAATTAACTCGGTAAATATTTGGATTTAAATAATTAAACCTAATATTAAATAAAAAGATAATAAAAGTTTTGAGAAAAACAAAGTTTATGACAGGCCGACTTAGCGGGACCTAAATAAGACGGGTTATAACTCCCGGAACCCAAAAAGTTAACTTGGAATAATAATGACCTAGTTAGAAGAGAAGTCTTGTAGAGACATAGTAGTGGGTTAAAACACTTAAAATAAAAACCTGAAAATAGATGGGGGACCAAAGTTGTAAAGTGTGAAACTTGAATAATTAAAAACAAAAATAACACACCAAGGACACACCTAAGTGTGTGTCTGGTCGAACAACACAGGGGGCGACATAGAGCTCCCAATCAAACCCTAAACCCTCACAAATCTCACAAATTGAAGGCACAAATCTGTTCCAAAACAAAATCTGAACATAGATTAGTGATCTCCTCTGAAAAGGGATCATAAGGTATGTAAATTTTGTAGAAAATTCCATCTAAATTTCTGGATGAAATTAGAGAATTCGAAAATTGATGTTGCATGTATGTTGTATTGATGGAATAGGAACAATATTGTGTCTAGGAGTGAACCCTAGACAATTATGTGTTGAAATTATGCTCAATGCTTGAGAATTCCACAATCACCATTGAAGGTGTTAAATGTGTTTTGTAGAAACATGTTAAACACTAGGATTTTGATAGTTATTCTAGTGTAATTTGAGTTTGATGAAGTAAATTCAGATTTGTTGATGCTAAATTTGTGTATGTGATGTTTTTAGGGTTTTTGATTGCTAAAAATAGTGTTATAATGTCATAAACATGTTTTAATTGAAAGCTGAATTCAAACAGCTTCTGATCAGAATTTACAGCGGACTTGTATTGGCTGTAACGTGGACAAAACGTGACAAAAACACGGGTTTCTTAAGTTAAAATGTAATTCCAGGAAATATCTTTAAAACCCCACTGGAATTGCATTTTTTCGACGAAAATTGAATGTTTTATGAATTTTTCGGTATCGAAGGTTCAGGCTGTGTTTTCTGGCAGAATTTGCAGCCCATTACGAATGTCATAACTCAATTTAAGAATTGATTTATGATCTCAAATTTTTACTGTAGGTAACTTCAGGTAATTCAAAAAGTCTCCAACTGGAATTTCGTCAATCGGATAAACGAGGAATTTTAAATGAATTTTTTCGTAAGCTGCAGTCAGAAGTGACGAATCTGATTGCAGCTTAGTAAATGAATTTTTATGAATTTTTGGTAAAGAATTAGATCTTGAAATTTTAACACAAGGCCTAACCCTTCGAGAGGTACGTCACATAAAAAAATCATAATTTTTGAAGACTTGTAAACAGGTTAAACAGGTCACCAAAAACAACTTATTTTTAGTGATACTAATTTGCCTAATTGATGTTAATCTTGGCTAAATGACAAGTTATGAACTTGATTATACATATGTAAAAATTATGCCCATTAGGTGTTTGTTAAAATGCCTGAATGAAATCGCGGTCTACTTGGTTGTGTGTAAAACGTGATTATATTAGGTGTTCGGATGAATGCTAGTGATAAAGAATGTGTAAGGTGGAAAATCGTATTAAATTATGGTTAATCTAACCACCTTGTGAATATTTAATAATAGTTTGGCGCTTAACAAGCTAGGTGGAATCTTGTGGATGAAGCGGGTCAAACGGAGCGAGTATGGAAAGAAAAGCGTGGCATGGATGCAAGGTAAGTGAAACTTACACCTTTTTGTAGAATACGTATTTATTTTATAAGTTGTAAATATGATAAAGACGATATTTGGAATATGGTCTCCGACACTAAATGGTAGGGGTCGGGACAAATAAAGTTGATAAAACCATGATTAATGATATAAAAAGGTGAATTGGTAATTTAGTCATGAAAAGACTAAGACATAATGAGTTTCAGAACGGCTACTTTATAAGTAGGCCTAAAAGGATTAAAAAGAAGAAAAACGATAATTTGGTCAAGTGAAAATGGATTAAAATTGAAGTTTAAAACGACACCAAGTGGCATAAGCCAAATTGAGTAAACGCGTAAGAAACGGATGTAAGAGACCTATCTAATTGGTGAAAAAAATCCGAAATAGTTACTAAACGAAATGGTAAATAGATGCCATTCAATCTAAGCGCAAATGGTTGGTCGTTTAGACCAAACGGGTCAAATGGTGATGTTGACACCATTTGACAATTTACGACTAATAAGTGTTTGTCGAGTCTTATGCTTACAGGACAAAACGACTTACGATTTATCAATGCTATAATATAACAATTTAGCGAGACAAGGTAATAAAAACGGGTCATTGTGTTGATCCGAGCCAGGTACGTATAAATAAGACTATAGTTAAACAAGCGAATCGGGTCAAAAGTGTTAAACATGAATTTCAAGCCGAGAGCTTGAAATTCTGAATTTTTAAGTAGTTTTATATCAAGTTTTAACTCCATAAGATGAAGAATTAAATTACAATCGCGTGAGAAAAAGAATCACGCGAATCGGATAAGTAGAACAAAAGTTATGCACGTTTTTGTGAATTATAAGTTTGAGTTTTTGAGCTGGGAATCTGCAGTTCAGCAACAAACAATTCTGGACAAAACAGGGCGTCGCGCCACGCGACGGCAAAAGCAAGGAGCCGTCGCGTGACGCGATGGGTTCCATAAATAAAAAAAATGTTTATTTTAATATTATACGCATTGCGAACCCGTTTAAATACATTTTAAGCTATGCATGACTAATCTAACTCATGTTTATGAGTTGTAGGTAAATTTCTAGTACCAGAGGATGATCAAGCTCAATGAGGAACCGAACACGATCAAGAAACAAGCTTCCGCACGACGTTTCGTTGTTACTTTTAAATGACGAACCTAATCTAACTACTATAATAAAAGAAACCACTTTAGGGACACTTGTCATCATACTAGGCCACCTTTTATAGATAATTATTATTTTAATTTAATCTCTTCTAATTAATTTTAGATAATCCTCCTACAAAATATTATTTAATTTAATATCTTATATTATATATAACTCTCCTACTAAATATCATTAGTTTAATATATTATGAATATGAATAATTATTATTTAGTTTAATATACTTCTCATTTATAATATTATTTATTTGAATTAATTATATTTGAACGTTTTGTTTAGTTTGGTATAAAATAAATTTTACGAAACTTAAAATAAAATTAGTTAATATTATTTATCATTTATACATTTACGGAGTTTTAAATAATGGTTAGATTTATTGAGACTTCGTTAACAAATTTTGCAACAAAAGAATAATCTATTTTTATCACGAAAACCAAACTTTGTATTAATATATTAAATATTTTTATTTTCACTGTATAAAATTACATTTACTCGACCCATGTAACACATGAGGTTTTTTAATATATAACTTTTTTATTATTTGATATATAAAATTAGATTTATTCAATTCGTACAATACACTGGGTTTTTTAAGGATATATATTTTTAATTATTTAGTACAGAAAATTACATTTATTCAAACCGTGTAATGTGCATATTTTTAAAGATGTAACTTTTTTTTAGGGAAATTGGCCTGTAATAATCTCACCTAGACCTTATTGGCCATTAATAATCCCACCTCAGAATATTCCCCCCACCAGTCCCACCTTTCACCTATTTTTCCTACAATGGTCCCCCGTTAAAAATATTTAACGGAGTTAAGCTTTTTTCCAAATTACAAACAGATTTTTTAGGGCTTTTGATTAGAACGACGATACGAGTCCATTGATGTAAAACTTGCCTCGAAACGGTGCACCAAACGATGAAAACGGCGCTTCAATTCGGATGTTTAAATTTCCAATTAACCAAAATCAAGTCACTTGGAGCACCATTTCGAAGTAAGTTTTACATCAATGGACTCGTATCATCGTTCTAATTAAAAGCCCTAAAAAATCTATTTGTAATTTGGAAAAAAGCTTAACTCCGTTAAGTTTTTTTAACCGAGGACCATTGTAGGAAAAATAGGTGAAAGGTGGGACTGGTGGGGGGAATATTCTGAGGTGGGATTGTTAATGGCCAATAAGGTCTAGGTGGGATTATTACAGGCCAATTTCCCTTTTTTTTATTGTTTGGTATATAAAATTACATTTATTCAACCCGTGTAATAAATGAGGTTTTTTAAAGATGTATTATTTTATTATTTGATAAACAATATTACATTTATTTAACCCGTGTAATACACGTGGTTTTACAGATATAACTTTTTTATTTTGTATATAAAATTACATTTATTCAAGCTGTACAATATGGTTCTTATAGATATATTTTTTGTATTATTTAATATATAAAATTATATTTATTCAACCCGTACAATAAATGAGTTTTAAAGATATATTATTTTATTATTTAATATATAAAATTTATTTATTCAACCCCGTGTAATACACGGGGTTATAACCTAGTTACATTATGTTGCAAACTTTTAAATTGTAAAAGGTTTTAATAAGCCCGTATTTCCGATGTATATGTAATCTTAATTACATGATTCTTTTTGTAAACTATACGCTAAACCTTGATTTAATTGAAAGGGTGATGAGCATTCACATTCTATCCATCAAAGTATGTGAGGGGAAGTTTTTATATTATAAAGGGTATAAAAAGTGGTTGTGAGTGGAGGAGAGAGAAAATGTTACTGTTCATCTGTATATTTGAGGGGACACTGTTCACCCACTATAATTTTTTAATATATATTGAAAGTGGTTGTGAGTGAAGGAGAGAGAAAAATGTAATGATAATATTATTAAATTGAAAGGAGAGAGAAAAAATATTTGTTTTTAGTAGAAATATATTGATATAGGAGTTGTTTTTTAGTGGAATGTATGTATAATTTGATGGATTGGATGTGAACGTGTTAGGTTTTGTGGAAGGCTAGAAATAATTTGAGGTTTAACGGTAAAAGTAGTAGTGTTGAAGAGGTGTTTAGCGAAATCATGATAGTTAGTTTCCTTTGGTTCAAGTATAGAGCTAAGAAAGACAATTTTGATTGAGGTTGGTGTAAATTTGTGAATTTGTAAGTTTGTTTTGTTCGGCCGTCCCGATTTTCGAGTTCGATGTTGTTAATGAAGTTCACCTTACCCAATTTTTTCTGATTCTCCTATCATTGCTTAGCAATGCCTCATTATGTGAGAGTTAACGTGTATCTTCTAAGTTTTGAATTTGATATTTAAACTTATCTCAAACATGGGACCGTCTCATGAGTTCCAATCCTCGAATGGCCCAACCCTATAAATATTTCGATCCGTATTCTTAACGAAGAAACCCTTTTTCGCTTTAATCTTCATCTCTTCTTGTAGGGTTTGATTCTTAACACAACTACACAATCAAAGGTAATAATATCTCGTATTCTCAAAACTTTTTTACACATTTATGGTTAAATATTTACGCATTATTCCAAAATTTTCGATCATCTTCATCATATGTGTTCATCGGCCAATCATTATAACAACAATAGCTGAAGAATCTTAGAGTAACCCCATTTAAAAATATGTTGTGTATATGATCGTTGATCAACTGAAGATATATAGATGTTTATAATGTTTTTGTTTGTGAAACAAATACATGCAGAATTTACTGATTTAGCTATATTATGAATGTTATTTGCGTTCTTAATATATTATTAGATTATACTTATTGTGTACAATTTTTTCAGGCTTTGGTGCTCTTTGAAAGATGGGATACGAAAAAGTTCTTAGCGCTTTACAGGAGATTTTTCCAGAGGTATTAGTTGGTGTTATTTAATGCTATGTAATGTTGAAGACATGTAGGGGTGGGATCCGGTGCAAACAGAATTAACCTACTAAACATACGAATAACTTGCTAGGTTTACTTAGTTGTAGCTAGTGGCGGACCTGACGTGGATTGCACCCCTTAAAAATATGGTAAAACCCTCGGATCGCCACCCCAGAAAATAAATCCACTTATGGCGTAATATAATTACTCTAGCTGATAACCCGCAATAAAGTTACTTTAGCTAGTTTAAATGAAAATTACTCTAGTTGTTTATGTTAGTACGATAAGACCTATTTATATTTGATCCTAGCACAAGATATGTAATCTACTATTTTTTGTAGGTTGATTTGTGTAGGCTGAAAGCTGTCTCTTTAGAACATCCTAACGATGCTGATGTGGCTGTGGGAGTAGTTCTTGATCTCCCTAAGCGTCCACTTACAATTGGTTCTTCAAGTAATAGTCAGAGCTCCCTCAGTTTCTCTGATGGTAATATTTTTCATGCAGGTTTGTTTTTTGGTTTGGGTGTTTGTATATTTGCGCGATTTGTATAGCTAATGTGCTTGGTATGCATTTTTTATTTGCTGTGTGTAGATAATGACAAAAGGAAAGTTGATTCAAGTATGGATCATGTAGTTGTAAATCCTTGTATCGCTGAACATTCAACTAAAGATCATGTTTCAAGCATGGATGGAAGTTTCCGTGGTGCAACGGGAGGTAGCATTGTCGTTTATACTTTACTTTTGTTTATTTGATTTAGGGGTCTTTGTCTTTGATTTGTGAAACCATTTGTGTATTACCACATGGGTTTATTATAGTGACTTTAGAATGTATGGATATTATGATTTAGATTCTGGTTATCTTAGTTATAGGATTCAAACACTCGTTGTACTAATGGTAGTAACATTTCTTATTTAAACATATTTTTACCCATCTTTCTTAACCAGACGACATATCATGTTATGCATTCTATCTTCGCGTAAAATCACATAGTATTCAGTTTATACTTTAGTTTTTTTGGGTTTGTAACACTTATGACCTCTAACTAACCTTATCTATCTATTTTGTAGCTTTAGATGCTGGTTTTTCGACTCAATATACCCGTAATCCATTTGGGGAGCATGCAAGTTTTGAACCACTTCATGATCCAAATAGTCAAACTGAAGCTAACCGTGATGGTGTACCTCTACCTTTCGAGACATTTGGAGGGAGCAATAGTATTGACACTGAGAGCGAGTTAATCGGAAGTGAAAATGTTGATGACGAAAAGTTAATTGCTCGGGAACGCAAACAATTAGTAGACACTTCTGAAACTAATTTAGCTGCAACTCAAGAATCAGATCCCATATGTTCAACAAAAACTTTTGAAAAAGATGACTTAGCAGGCAGTTTTGTTGGTTCAGAGGATGAGTCGGCTATGAGTTCCATGCTTACTAGATCAGAGCAAATTTGTAGCCCCGAGTATCTGGATGAAGCTATTGAAGATGCTAAAAGTAAAAAGGTAATTTTGTATCTGTCCATATGATTTGCAGCTTCTTCATTATTTCTATCAAGTGAACAATTGTTTGAAAGAAAATTAACCAAACGTGGAAAGTCGTCGAACGTTTTTTGTATTGCACAAAATCTATTTTTTATGTTTATTAATCAAAGTAATATAATTATTTAATTAAATGTGTTGTCTTCAAAATTATTATGTCTCAAATTATGTATGGTGCAGATTTATTTTATTAATAAATATGTTGTCTTTAAAATCGTAATGTTTCAAATCATGTATGCTGCAGAAAACGCTCGTGTTGGCCATGGATTCAGTTATCGATCTTATGAAAGCAGTAGAATCTAAAGAAAAAGATGTTGAACAAGCAAATGAGGATGCCACCCGCGGTTGTTCTGATATTCTTGCTAAGGTGGACGAGGTTAAACACGCACTCGTAAGAGCAAAAGAGGCAAATGACATGGTAGTTCCTTGCTTACTTTAAATTGGGTTGATAATTACTTGTTGGTATGCTTATCTCCTTGTTCTTTAACTAGCACGCTGGAGAAGTAAATGCGGAGAAAGCCATCTTAGCCACTGAATTGAGAGAGCTTCATGTTCGCTTGAATACGTTGTCGGATGACAGAAACAAATCACTTAAAATTCTTGATGAGGTATGTATTTTTATTATTTGCTTAATTTTCAGATATTTGTTTGTGACTTTTTGGCTTCTTGCCTATGATAAAGAAAATTAGTGTGTGAATTACATCTACAATAGTTCTACTATAAAAAGTTTACCTATTGAATAAAGTGACACGAGTATGGAAATGATATATTTTATCGTGGACCACTCGAAGATGCATTCTGATATGTACTTAAAATATGGTGTATGGATTTGTATTTTTGTCATTTGTGTGTATATCTCAACACACATTTTCATCATATGATAGTAATATCGGTTAAGTCTTTACTTTTTTTAGATGCATAGAGCGTTAGAGATTAGAATGGCTGCTGCTTTAGAAGAAATCGAAGCAGCAGAAGGCAAAAAGTTAGAACGAGAACGGTCTGCTAGAGAAGCTCTTTTGTACCAAGAAAGCCAAATGGAAAAAGTGGTTGAAGAGTCTAAGAAACTGAAGCTAGAAGCTGAGGAAAATTCTAAGGTATGTGACATTAAGCCCTTTGTTATGCATAAATACCAATTAAATTAAAAATATATTTATGTTGCAGATTATGAATTCTTTTTCATTTGTTTTTTAGTTGCAAGAGTTCCTCACGGATCGTGGCCATGTGATTGATATTCTACAGTAAGTCTCGGTTATTCTTACAAGTAGAGAGATGATTTTCTTTGTTTTACTCATTTGACTTGTTGAAAATACATAAATGTGTTACAAATGACCATATTTTGTAGAGGAGAGATGGCTGTCAAATGCCAAGATGTGTTACTGCTAAAAGAGAAGTTTGACAAGCGAATCCCACTATCGCGATCACTCTTTTCTAGCCAAACATCAACAATGTTAGTCTCCCCAAATTCATCTTTCAGGATCAGCACACCACCTTTCGAGCATGAGACAGAGACGTATGTGACTCCAAAGAAGAGTTCGGAACATGATGATTTTTATGGTATTCTTGGCAAGATTTCAAGGTTGGACGGATCACCGACGTCTCCTCATGGAGAAACTGGAAATTCTTCTAGTAACGGTGAAGAAAAAAAGGACGATGATGATGATGAACATAAGGGGCTTTTAGATGATGATGGATGGGAGCTGTTTAACAATGGTGATCTTTTGAACATAAGAAGAGAGGCGTGTTAGTCGTTTATTTATTTATTTTTTTTCTTTTCTTTTTGGCATCTTTATTGACTCTTTACCATCTAACAAGTTTTTTTCTTTTGCTAAAACTTTTATGATATTTACTATCGGAGACGTCGTTTCTTGTTATTGTTTGCAAGTATGTACGAAAATACTTATCGGTGTGTCTTGATGCTATTGTGCCACTGCAAAAATAATTAGTTTGTCAAGTATGTTTAAGGCTATTGTAATAGAAGTAACATTTTTTTTTTAATGGCAAACAGTTTTCTTAAAACACTAATTTAAGATGGTAAGTATATACACTTAGGTTGACTTTTGACTAAATATTTACGTGTTTGAAATGTTTTAAGGTTGACACTGATTGAGATGTTTAAGAAAATGGATTGAAACAAGTAACAGAGGATCAAACAATTATTAGGGGTACGTTTTTTTTCTTTTGAAAATGGCTTAAAAGAACCGGAAATCACCGAAAGTATAATTTTTATAATCATATATGACAATGATCTTTTTTGTATTTTTTTTCGGGTTTCAGGTGTTTCAACTCAACTCGGCTTGACATGATCACCGGTTAAAGAATTACAAGTTTTGACTCATTATTTACACAGCGGTTCAATTTCCAACTTGACTTGAAACACAAAAATAATTAAGTTTTTGGGTTGTAAAATCAAACGACCATATTCGATTACTTGGGGCAAGGGTACTACTCTAAGTACGCCTTATTTTCCTTTTAGCGTACCAAAAGCACGCTCCACATCTTTTCTTACCCCTTCTTGCAATTTCTTGAACTAGTCTTCATTCGGATCAGCGGGATATTGAACGTTTTCACAAACGTTGACCAAGTAGGGTAGATCCGGTCTGTAACATAGTATACACATTTGTATGTATGTCCATCCACTTGAAATGGACACTTAGGTGCGATTCCATTTCGTTTAGTGATATATATTGGAGATTGTTGGTGCACATTGATGTCGGTTAGTGAACCAGGCAGACCACAATAGGGATGTCAAAACCATAAATCTTGTGTCGCGACCGCTTCAATCATGACCGTTGGGTATTCGTGATCACCTCTCATATATTGACCTCGTAACTCATTGGGACACATCCTCCAAACAAGATGCGTACAATCAGTACTACCTAACATCCCTAGAATGTGGTATTTTCTTCGTAATTTTTGTATAAATTGGCTACGTCATTGTTTGTCGGCCTACACAAGAACTCATCACCGTACAACTGATTCACGACGTTACAAAAAAAATTGTAGGCATTTTCGCGAAGTCCTTTTGGACATTTGTAAGTACTCATCGTTCTTGTTGGGAGTATTACCGCTCTCGAATTGTTTTACGGCGGATGTAACTTTTTGTATTGCCGTAAAACTCTTTTCAACCACCCTTCATATCCCTCTTGAAACCAAGGATATTGTGCTACCATATCACCAACAATTTTTAAGAACAATTGTTTCGAGTTTCGACATACGAAACTAGTAGCGGGATGTTTTATGATCATACTTTGATTCATCAACAAAATAATCATTCATAAGATTTTCATTACCTTGTACGCGATCACGTTTAACGATTTTTTAGGAATGCCCAACAACGTTGTCGTATCTTCCGCTTCAGTTTCCTCAAGCATCTCTTTGAAAAACTTAAGCTACTATCCGTTGACAAAAAATCGTCTTCGAAATCGTTGGGCAGTTAAACAATACCCAAGTCATCGTAGGAGAAATTAGCCATTGAAAAATGAGATTGATTTGAGATAGTACAAATTTGAGTGAAATGGAGAATATGGTGGTTATTTATAAGGTATAAATAAATAAATAAAATACTTTTTTATTAAATACGTCATATGACCGTTGCACGGTCAACAAGAGAATCGAACAACAACATTTTTCATGGATTGATGTACCTGTCAAATAAACCCGCCAACCATACCTGTAAGGATGACAACGTTGTTGTGACACCACATGAACCTGGGGAGGATACCCAAATGGGCCCCGTCCCCCCTCATATATATATATATATATATATATATATATATATATATATATATATAGAGAGAGAGAGAGAGAGAGAGAGAGAGAGAGAGAGAGACCAGAAACCATTAACCGTATCAAACTTTGGTCACTAGTTTATAATGCATCTCTAATTGTTACAAAAATAATATATGTTGATCCGCACCCTTGGTATGAAAAAGTAATACCCCTAAGAGTAAGAAAAGAACTTGGCCACTTATTTCTCTCCCCTTAAACTTCCTATTTCAATACACGATTCATGTACGACTATTTTCTTTATCTAGAACTGTCTTTTACATTAATCAGCTTATATTATCTAGAACTGTCTTTTACATTAATCAGCTTATAAGCAATTGAAAACACATGTATACTTGGGGCGAGTCTGTAAATTCTTCTGAAATTCAGACAAATTGTACAAAAGACGGACAATATTAATTTATAATTTAAACAAATCAAGGCTTAGCTAATGCGGACAATATCAATTTATAATTTAAACGAATCAAGGCTTAGCTAATGCATCAAAACATGCTAGAGTATAATTTATGAATGCATTCTATCAAAGTGTTGCAAATGTTCAAAAAAATCCGGATCCAAAACCGAATCCGAAATATCCAAAAATCCGTATCCGAAATATCCGAATTTTCGGATTCGGATATGAATTTCAAAATTTTCGGATAATCCGATTATCCGATATCCGGAAAATTTTTTATAAATATATATAGTATATGAGTATTATATTTAGTTTGAAATATAGTAAAAAATAGTAAATAATCGGATTCGGGTGTGAATTTATAAATGTTTTTAGTTTTCAATGATGGAAAAGAAGTGATAGTCTCAGGAAAGAAACATGGGAAAGGAAAAGCCAGAAGCTAGAGAGCTCTACCAAGATAATCTTGGTGATAATGTATTGTATTGATTAAGGAGAATTACAAGAGATTATCTAGAAAACAAAGTTACACATAACACCCTCAACTACTATTAATATAAATCTGTCTAATAGTTGGTTTAAGGTAATAACTTGATCCTATAGTTTGTGTAACCGATGATAAACCAAGCTTAAAAAAAAAAAATATAATAATAGTAAAAACTAAAAACAAAATTCAAGCTAAATTTCATAATACAATCCACATTTAAACACTTATTTACAAAACTAGCCACAAATGAATATCTAACCTACATTACTAAATCTGAAGATTCTATAATAAACTCTGCAGCTGCACCCATTGCACCCACCCCACCAATTTCAAGCAAAGCCAGTGCTAACTCTTCCTCATCCCACTTCCTTAGCCCCTTGCTCAAGCTCCTCAAAACCGTCACATCGACCTCACGGACCCATTTCGGAGTACACAAAACCATTAAGCTCACGAAACCCGACACGTACGCCCTCCATGTTGCTTTATTACAACCAAGTGAAATCTTACCATCGAGTGCACTCACCATGAACTCAAGGTGGGCCCCGAGGATGAAAGGACGTTTTTTAGAAGCTGAAGATGCGGAGTCGACACCCCAAGCGAACGCACCCGAAAGAATGGTGAAGTAAGCAAGGGCATAGCCTTTGAGCATACCAATCATCCCACCACAGTCAACTTTATTCTGGTCTGACCGGTGGACCGATATGAACCATGAGGGTAAGGTTTCTTTTATTAGAGTTTGTACTAAGTTTAACCCGCCGGTTATCCAAACAAGTGATGCCCCGAGTGAGGCGGCTACTTTGATACGGGTCATGACCGCAGAAAGAGAGACCTCACCGTATCTTAAAACTGTTTCGCTTTTGGGTTTTTTTATTTTTTCTATCGGGATACCGGTGGTTAAGATATCTTTGACCGAATGGATTAATAGTGACACGATTTCTTCGGTCATGAATAAGAGGTCTCTGACACTACGGTGGACTCGTAAGTAGAGGATTCCGGGAGCTACGGGGGTCATTCCACCTGTACAGCGGGACCCATATCCGTGACCTAGAAGGTTACCTGTCAAAGATGCTAGGTGATCAAATTCTGTCATAATTTTGTAATATTTCTGTTCTCATATATATATATATATATATACACACACGTACATACGGACACACACATACATATATAAGGGGGGGTTCTAGGCAAAACACATGTTTTTGCAAGAATTGGTAGAACAAAAAAATCATTCAGTTTTTCCATCTTAAAGCTTTTTAAAATAGACGAAAAATGGTTGAAAAGCTATGTTTATTCATCTCTCTTGAAATTAGAAAAAAAATTAAGAACAAGTTTCGTTTATTTATAGAACCTACACATGTGCAAGTCACGTGTACATTATATTACCTACACATAACTGCACGTGTAGGTAAACGTTTGAAAGTTCAAAAAACATATGAACATATTCGTTTAATGGTTTTTTTACCCACATAACATACACATTTGTATGTAAAAAGTAAGAGTTCTAGAAAAATATGAATCATTAATTAAAAAACAATCAAACGATTTAGTTTTGTTCTCGCAATAATTTAGTGTTCTGAAATAAACCTCACCCTACAAATATTAACACACACACACACAAATATATATATATATATATATATATATATATATATATATATATATAGAGAGAGAGAGAGAGATGCTTTAGTCTTTTTTGCAAAAAAAAAAAAAATATATGTAATTTTGTGATTACCGATTCCACCGTTGTTTGTGACGACAGAAGGAGAATTGAGGCCAAGAATTGACTGGAAACACACTCTGAGAAGCTGAACAACAGCATCATTGTTTTGGTGGAATACTGTCCGTGATGCAGAGAAAACAAGAAAGTCGGTCCAACGTTTGGCCTTTTGGGTCCAGAGAGCGACTATGATGGGCATGCACGGCCATGGACAACATGCACCGAGGGTGTTCAATGCTGGACCGGACAGGTTCAGCAAGGGTTCAGTGATTCTATCGACTTTGTAGGTTATTGTAAGGCTCACTAGAGCAGCAAGAGGTAATGGAAGAGTAGCTGAAGACGTCTCACCTGCAAGGAAAGAGAATTTTTTATGTAGAGATGTTTAATAAAACGTAAACAAATTAATCGATGTGCAGAACAGTTGATCTGTCATTTCATCAACTAACCACAGGTCAATCGGGTCATATTGAAAAACTAGCTAGAAAAGAAACAGGTCAAGAAAGTCACCCAGGTCATATTAAATCATTGCATATTTATGGTCCCTGGGATTTACCAAAATTTTGGATTTGCTCCCTAGCTTTCCAAAAGTACACGACTGGTGGTCCTTGTGGTTTGCACTTTGTAACGCATTTACTCCCCAACCAACAAATCTAGAGGTTATAGAAGGTACAAGTTAGGGACTAAATGCGTTACAAAGTGCAAACCACAGGGACTATCCATGTACTTGTACGCTCTTTTGATATCGAAGTACGTTTTTTCGAAACTGCCATTTAAAAGTTAATCATTGTTATAGTTGGATGTGAAAGACGTCTATTGTTCAAAACAAATTCTTATTTCTTATTCATTATATATTTTTTTATCTAAATAAGATTCTCTTCATAAAAAAAGAAATATAGATATGTCAAATATCCGTTAAAATTGGATAAAAAATTACTCAAAATAAAAACAAAAATTGTTTGTTTTGGAACTTTTAGTTCTCGTTGTTTCTCTCTCAAAGTTCTATCTTTAGAATATAAATCAAACTTAATAAAAGAAATAACTAACCTAAAAGACCTTTATTTTCCTTATTCTATACTTTATTTACATGTAATAAAAGAAAAAGCTAGGGACTAAATGTGTTAAAAAGTGCAAACAACCGGGACTATCCATGTACTTGTGGATAAAGCTAGGGACTAAATGCGTTACAAAGTGCAAACCACAGGGACCATCCGTGTACTTTTGGAAAGCTAGGGACAAAATCCAAAATTTTGGTAAATCACAAGGACCATCCGTGTACTTTACTCTTGTAATTACATAGTTTTTGCAATCATAATTCATATATAAGGCATTAACCTGACTCGACCAGACGCAAGCCACTTTGACCAGCATTACCAGCAACCCGTTTGGACCCGTTACCTAACCCAGTAAACCCGCACAATTTTCCACCGCTAATCGGAGTTGGTCTCGCGTTAATAGACGTATTGAAAGGTTTTAATTCGCTAAAGTATAGAGTAACAGTAAACACTTGACAACTAATTTACAACCAGCCATACCTGCAAAAAGACTCGGAACATCAACTCCAGTTTCCGCCAGTATTTTATTTATATTTTTCTCCACCATGGACAAGTTTGCAGCGGGACTTGGCCAATCGGTTCCGTTCATAGATGCAGGCTTCCAGAGACCTCTTGTTGTTTCGGCTGATAGGTAACTTACGATAGTTACCATTGAAGCTGGAAGAAAGTCAGCAAGATCTTTGAGCCCTGAAATAAATGTCAACATTAATCAAATTCAATTAAATATCATTCTTAGAAAATTGAAGAAAACCATATTCGATTGTTAAAAAACTACCATGAAAAAGAAGGTAGTATATGGACTTCATGTTCTTCGGTATCATAACAACATTTTTGAATATGCTTTTTATTATATAAACTAGTTGCGGCACCGGTACATAGCAAACATCGAATAGATTAGTCCAAACGTCATGTGATGCATTAACCATATGAAATTTTCAAAGTTGAGGAGGTGTAAAAATGGAGTAAAAGTGCAAGGGGTAAAACGTAAAGTTTAAAACTTGACGGGGTGGTGGCGGTATAAACGAGTAATAGTGCAAGGAGTAAAAATGCAAAGTTTAAAACTTGAGGGGGTGATAGTGCAAGGAGTAAAAACGCAAAGTCTAAAACTTGAGGGGGTGGTGGCATTAAAAAAGGAGTAATAGTGCAAGGGGGTAAAACACAAAGTTTAAACTGATAGTACAAGGAGTAAAAATGCAAAGTTTAAAACTTGAGAAGGTGGTGGCATTAAAAATGGAGAAACCGTGCAAAGGGTAAAAAACACAAAGTTTAAAACTTGAGGGGGTGGTGGCGGAGTTCAAACTTGAGGGTTAAAAAGGCAAATTTCAAAGGCTGAGGGGTGTGAAATGAAGTAATAGTGCATGTGTTAAAAATGCAAATTTTAAAAGTTATAAAGATTGTAAAATGGAGTAGTAGTCTAGGGGTTAAAATTGTAATTTTCAAAAGTTGAAGGGTGTAAATACAAAGTAATAGTACATGGGTTAAAGCTGAAAGTTTTTAAAATGGAGGGTGTTGGTGGTAAATACCACCAACATTCTATTTTAAGATGTATAAGAATAGCAATACATCTAACCCAATAAAGATAAAAGTAACTTAATCGACACAATTCATTAGTAAATGGGTTGAAATTGCCACCTTAAATAGAAAACTAACCGGTCGTAAGTTCACGGGGTGACAATCGTCCATACGCACAGGCTGCTAACGCAGCATCAAGTGCAAAAGGAACAGCTTCCATAATATCCCAAGCAGGAAGTTTAAGCCGAAGAGTACAGTCATCGGTAACCGAACCCGATGAATTGCTACTTCCAGATGTCGAACAATTCAAACTTTGACCACCTCTATTAATTTTTCTAAACATCAAGTTCAAAAGTGCGTCAAAGATCTGGTAAACGGAAGTTCCCGGTTTGAGATCGGATAGAGTTGAAGCAATACACGCTTGATGTTGTCGGTACCAAAATTTCAGTTTCGGAAAAGAATCCAAAAACACAGGACCTGCAGATGCCAGATCACACTGCCTAAACACCCTCTTTCTTTTCTTTTGGGCTTCAAGTGAGTTTCGACATGATGACAATTGAGAATTGCGAGCCAGTAAGAGAAACTCGGGTGTTAGCTGAGACCCTACAGGATTTATATCCCCCACACGCTCAAAAGGTGGTTGATCGAACCGCCATAGTTTCAACAAAAGAGTAAAAGCGTTTGAGAAAACGGCAAGAGGGCATAAATGTTCCCCGGTGGGAAGAGTCCATGAAACTGCAGGTGAACATGATCCGAAAACCTCACATATGGGCATCAACACACCAGCCAGCTGTGGAACCTAGAAAAAAAAGCATATGTATGTTAAGTATAGCCTCTGTGGTTAATTATTATATTCGGTCAACATATATTGTTCTACAAAATGTTTTAAACTAGTATTTTGACCCGCCGGCAGCGTCGAAACTTAAAGTAACTCAAATATTTGACCCGACTCGTTTTCGAACAAAATTTACGTCAAAACGTAGACCAACTGAAAGCGCACATGAATATAAGCACGAAAATATATTATATTTAACCCGACTCATTACCGAGAAAATTTACTTCAAAACGTAAGCACGTAAGAAAATAGTGTTTTTTAACTTTAAAGAATGGTACCACGCCATAGTTATCAAAGGCGTGAAGTGCACTCAAGGCGCTTAGGCTCCGCTTAGGGCCTAGGCGATAGGCGCAAAAAAAGCGTGGGCCTGAGAAAAAAAAAAAGCGCACTTAAATAAAAAAGTTCATTAAAGCAATAAAGTACTCAAAACCAAAACAAAAATGTTCATACTCCATTTAAAAAGTCTCAGATAACAAAATACTCAAAACCATCATGTTAATATTCAAAAACAAATAGTTCATTAAAGTAATAAAAGAGTAAGCAAAAAAATACTGCAGTAAAGCCCTATAAATACTGCAGAAAAAGTGGAATTTACGAATTAATACAAACTGAATATTACTAAACGAGATTTTGATCTTTAGTGATATCAATTGTTAGTAAAATCCCTATAAATACTGCAGAAAAAGGGGATATTACGACTTAATAAAGAAAAATATTAAATATCAATAGGATTTAGGCTGCGCTATAATTAGCTAGGAATCAAAGGCGCAATTACTGGGAATCGCCCAGAAAAAACGCCTAGGCGCCAAAAGCGCACGCTTTTGATAACTATGTACCACGCATTGCGGCGGAGTCGAAACGTAAGTAACTCGAATTTATACCGCCTAGTGAAAACGTATTGTATTTAACCCGACTCGTTTCCGAACAAAATTTATGTAAAACATAGACTAACCGTAAATGTACATATAAAATAAGCACGAAAACATATTATATTTGACCCACGTACATAAAAATAATCACCTTAAAACATTTTTGGGTGCTAATCTGAATGAATTTTTATGGTTATGTGTGCAAATTGATAAAAATGCCTTAACAGACCCAAATTGTAAAATTTGTGATTTTTTACCAAAAAAAGAAAAAAAAAACTGAAAGAGAAAAAAAAAACTAAAAGCAGTCGCTACAGTAATTTTTGTTATATCATTGTGAGTCAAGGTGCACACTTCTTCACTAAGGCAGTCTAATTTAAACACACTTTTTTTATAATCCAACACTTAAAAATAACGGCCCTTGCCATAAGAGATAGCAGCCCAAATCTATCACAAACATGTGGAACCTATGACATTATTCCTGTAAATCTACCGACTTTCGCCACATAAATTACAAAAACACTTGTAGAAAGAGCACGCAGATTGACCTTTACTTACCAAGCCATGTAAAGAAAATATATGAATACAGTCGATAAACGTTATCCCCAGGAGAAGCACATTTAAATAGGGAGCACAAGCTAACAAATGACTCTCGGTCCCAGAATAATCTCGGGGAACAGGAGGTGACAGCAGCTTAATGATGAAAAATCCAGTATGTTCCTGCAAACACAGCCCACAATATATACGATAAATTCATATTAAATATAATTTAGCGTTACTATCAACAACAGCGACGTGCGTTAGTGTTTGACAACAACAATAAGAGTAAATTGTATTTTAAGTCCGTTAAGTTTGAGCCAAATTGTAGGCATTGTCCTTTAACTAACGAAATTACACTGGATGTCCTTTATATTACTGTTTCTCATTAGGCAGTGTTCTTTTGCCCTAACCCAGTTAAATATTTCTGTTAACACGTGCCACTTACATGACCATTATGCCCTCATGTGAGTGGCACGTGTTAACAGTTAACATAAAATTAACTGGTTTAGGGAAAAAGGACTCCGCCTGATGAGAAGCAGTAACATAAAGGACATCCAGTGTAATTTCGTTAGTTAAAGGACAGCTCTGCAATTTGGCTCAAGGTTAAAGGACGTAAAATGCAATTTACTCTAATAATAATAAAGGGTTCAGATTTGCAGATGAGGGGTTGGATAAAATCCATATTAATAAGCAACACTCACTTGTATATTCCAACCGCGAGTCAATGAAGCCCCACATAGAATAGTCGCAGCAGAAATCTTCTCAGCAATTGAACCGTCGGTTGCAATTCCATATAGTTTTTCAATTTCAGCTAAGCTTCCATCAAATCCAAGAGCTTAAATTCAGTTTCCAACTTTCCATACCAATGGTTGTTTTGAATTAATAAGAATGATAATGATAATATATGGATACAAATGAACATGCTAATTTGGTAATCCACCCTTTGATACTACTATTTTGGATGTTGCCTAAATTAACGTTTCTTGTTCCCAAAGCTGTAAACTGTAATCGATTTAGTATATATAGATGTGTAGGGCCTTGTAATTACTTGTAGCACCCGAATAACAAAAGAAACCCTAGTTGCAGTACAGTGGACATAGGTCAGCCGACCGAACCACTTTTTTTTTGAATTTTTTGCATAAATGAGTCTGAAAGACACTTTGAGATACGACTGGTTGCATATAATACATAGATTGGGAAATAAGACTTTATAAGGACCGATGCATCATACCTTGAAGCAGGAGTTGAAACCAAAGCATGCACCATTGGAGAAGTTAACGGGGACCCCTTCATCAACGATGACCATCCAGGCATCTGGCCCGTAACGGGGCGTGGCGGTAATTGGTTGGTATGTCCCTTGACGTACCCGGGCCACATATATGCTGATGTGTCCAATAGATGGCGTGCAATACAGGCTTCTACAATCAGATGTCTCAGATCACCAGCTTCAAACATTAAAAAAGTAATTGATGACAAGTGCGTTTAAACAACAAGAAACACACAAATGCATCAAAAAATCCAGGAAATAATCATTTTAAAAAATCTGAAAGGTATAAATAGCAGACAAAAAAAACTGATGTAAAGAGCACAACGAATAGTAATTCTACAAATTTTGTTTCTCCTTTATTGCTTCACAATCCTCAAATTTGAATGCTTATTTGATCGACTTAATTTGAGTAAAGTACAGGGATGGTCCCTGTGGTTTACCACAATTTTGGATTTGGTCCCTAGCTTTCCAAAAGTACATGGATGGTCCATGTGGTTTGCACTTTGTAACACATGTAGTCCCAAGCCAACAAATCTAAAGGTTTCAGCAGGACCAAGTTAAGGACCACATGTGTTACACAATGCAAACCACAAGGACTATCCAGGTACTTTTGGAAAACAAACTGGGGTCTAAATGTGTTACAAAATGCAAACCACCAGGACTATCCATGTACTTTTGGAAAAAAGTAGGTGACTAAATGTGTTACAAAATGCAAACCACAGGGACCATCCGTGTACTTTTGGAAAGCTAGAAATCAAATCCAAAATTTTGGTAAACCACAGGGACCATCCGTGTACTTTACTCACTTAATTTTGTAGTCTTTAGGATCGAGATTTATAGCATTGGCTGGTGGCTTTTCATTCTTGATCCTATAACTTCCTCATATTTAAATTATGGATGATTTATCATGCCGTTTATTAGAAAAACACTTTTTTTAAAGGAAAGAAACATCTAAGACGAAGAAATCAAAATATACAAGAAAATGCAGGTAAAATGGAGGAAATATACTCACCACAAGTGACTGGCATGTCATTCAAGCTTACACCATCAAGGTAACCACTTCCGACTCCTAGACCCGAGAAGAAGAACATAGCTTTAGCAGCTGCTTGATTCACTAAAGAAGTTACAGATGACGGTGGCGTCAATAAGCCTTCAAAATCACCCAATTGTTGTAGGCTGGATACTAGGCTCTTACGACAGTTTCCGAAAACCTGTTTTTCACTCCGCATATGCATTTTCCCATGCTCGTTTTCCTCAATAAGAGCACTCTCTTCTTCATCAACAATGTTGACGATTGCAAGGGTTGTTATGCATAATAGTACGCATAAACATGCGTCAAGACGAGGTATTGGGCCCTCAACCGCACCCTCTTCCTAAGAAAATCAAAGTGTGGAAAAACATGTTTTAGGGGCAATTGTTGATTCTGGTTTAAATCAAATACAAGGTACGGGCAATTATAGGGAGAAATCCCATATGAGTTTAAAAAAATCATGAAACCCAATGGGTGTACACCAACGTGCCACATGTAACATGTTACAGAGTCCGTCGAGTGTATGTTCGTAACTAAACATGGTCTGCTGACTGTTATACTTTTTGTCTGACACTATTACACTTTTGTGTCAAAGGAGAGAGAACATGTTACATTTTCACCTATTACAATTTTTGAATTTCACTTGTTACAATTTTTTAATTTCACCTGTTACACTTTTTGTGGGTTTTGATTTTAGTTTTTTAGAATTTATGAAGTTTTTAATTTGCAGTGCACGTAAAAAAATATTTTACATTTTTTATAGGAAGATGATTTGTGTAACAATTAGAGAATCTGTTCCACTTTGTGTCAGACGTGTTACAGATTGTTACACTTTTGTGTCAGAGGAGAGAGAAAGGGTAAAAGTTGTTACACTTTTGAGTTAGACGTGTTACAGGTTCCGAAAATACCCTTTTTGTACCGTCCGAAAATACCCTATTTGTACATGGATAATATTTTTTATTTAAAAGTAAATGTGGTTAAATCTCCACCATAGATTAGATTGGATGGTGGAGATGAGGTTTTCTAGGTTTTTTTAACTAAGATGGGTTTTTGTTATATCCCTGCCCTACAAGGTACACCGCTTATGTTAACATTAATTTGGAACAGTAGTATACATGTTTTTACCCTTTGAACAAGACGTAAAGCTGCAATCCATAAACCGAGAAACGCATCCTGCCAGGAACCCTGAGTAATTGCTTGATGGGCTTTAAGTAAACCTACGACAAGAACTTATTTATTAAAAGAACCTTACAAATGACATCTCTTTAGATTTAACTTACAACTTAAGCAAGATCACAAATTCACAACAAAAATGATCGTACCGGTCAGAGTTTCGGCAGCACTTGTAGTAGCCACAACTGTTCCCTCCATAATGTCTTCAAGGAACAGATCAATTGGTAGCCAAATTACCGAATGACTAGCATTATGAGTTGGACCCGCAGGTGATACAAGCGACCCGGAAGCCATTACCGCATGGAACTGTTGTAAAGATACCATTTTGCATTCCAGTGACACTAGTGCACGGTTATCAGAAGTTAACTGCAAAAGCGCCTCAGGAGTAATATGTTTGGAATTCCTCAAAGATATAGACTTTGCTGCCAGAAGTCTCAGATTATAAACAAAAGATCCCCAATGTACAGGCCTAAAATGAGAAATTAGCAGCAAATTCAGATCAGAGATCTGATCTTTAAATAAACACGATACGTCAATAACATATCTAAGACTCTCCGCACTTACATATTTCGATGTGCCAAGTAAAGGATACGGGAAGTTACTTTATTTCGGTAAAGTTCACCGATAACCTCAATGGCTATTGTGGTATTACTTTTGAACAACCTGTCATTGAAATCAATTTTCTTTGCTCCGATATTATGATCATCGATTTCCATTGCTTGTGGTTTGACTGGCAAAGTAGACTTCTTTTCGGGTACAAGTTCCAACAATCCTTCATCATCTAATGACGCATCAAGCAACCGCCACACCATCACGAAGATAAATTCAACTAAAAGAATACCAGGTTCACTAGAGGGAATGCCGAATCCCTGAGAGAGGTGAAGAGCACCATCTATAGCTTTCATGACTCTGCAATTGCATTGTTAAGATACGTCAATCCATCTATGTTGAAACAAACCTAAACGATTTCATCTACCGTATACAATCTCTGAAAACACCAGACAGAAGCTACAAATCTACAATGTGCTTAGATCAACACTAGAGTGAGAATATTACTCGTGATAATTGGGACCGTTAACTTCAGAAGCCGATGGAATAACAAGTCTTCTGAGAAGCTCCAGATAAAGCCTGTATGCAGCAGGTTGGCTTCTTCGACTTGGAATCACACTACAATCGTTTAACAACTTTAAGTTAGTTTAACGGAGATTGACCAAAGAAACAAAAATCACGAAAGCACAATGTTAAACACAACAGCTAATTAAAGAGCTCTTTCTCATCACAACTGACTGTTTGAGTTCAAGTTTTATATAAACATCATTAAACTATAGAAAAAGGACTTCCGCATGTTCCATCCGTGAAACTATATATTTCCGAATCTGCTAGGTGAGAATTGAAAACATCACTAAATTGATCCAACAACATTTTAGTGTTTAGTTATATACTAATCACATTATTCCTTATTTGTCAACTTCATTAAACTCCTCACCACTAAACTTTTTCATAGGATGCTGTTATACAAACACCACTCCCAAGAATGTACACATGTTACGGGTCGTGTGATACGGCGAAAATGGTTATACGAGTCGTGTGACTATGTCAATCATACAGGCCGTGTGATGTCAAATCAAGTCTGCATACCAGAGCCTCTCACACCTTACACGCTGTATAATAAAGTAAAAACGGTCATACTTGTTGTATGACTTTGTCGATGGTCACATCAGTCATTTCTTTGTCAGTCAAGTCAAGAAGACCATACGAACCATATGATTTGGTGAACACCACCTCATACGGTCCATGTGAACATTTTCCCCTGTCCAGCAACCCTGTATTCTTGCCCTATTGTCCATATGGCCCGTATGACACATCAGATAGTGTACCACCGGTAGTGTGGTGTTTGTATAGCTCCAGCCTCTTCTTAACGCTTCAACTTATCGTCATCTACTTGTAACTGTCTCAATCATAGTTATTAATAGCGAGCATAGCGCCTGCTATAGCGAATAGTGTAGCGTAGCGCTCATGTGTCGCTATATAGCTGGTAGCGACAAATAGCGGTAAATAGCGAGATTTTTGTAAAATTTTTAGCTTTTTTATATTTTTCTTTTTTGGTAAAATATACATACAAAATTTTTCTGAAAATTTCTTCTAGTGTATCGCTAAACATGAAATAGCGCTCGCTATTTCATTGCTATCGCTATGTAGCGTATAAGTAGTAGCTTGTAGCTATCGTCCGCTATTCACTATTGACAACTATATACTCAATTCAAGACTATCATATACACTCCTCCCCTCCCCTGTTCTTCTAAACTATTTCATATCACCTCTAATATCCTTACATAGGTTTAACGAAGCATACAACAAAACAGTGAAAGTGAAGACAAAAACCTGTTAGAAAGAAGAGCGAGAACGAGCAATGGCGGAGCGAGTCTAACAGCGATCGCTTTTTCGAGAAGCTTCCAGGCAATCGGAACATTATTGGACCAGCAGATATGCGAAACGAGCAATTGAGCAACCTCCGGCGACGGTAGAGAGATTCCGGCAGATATTAAACTCGACGACAGCTCAGCCGCCCAAATTAACGGATCCGTACCGTTGCTTTGAGCACACTTCGTCATTTCCATCACTCCGTCCCATACCGCCGTCGCCGGCGTTAACGTCACCGCCATGGTTATTATACCTGCAGGACGTTAAATATAAAAATAGCTTACTAATATATAAATATAAACTTATATATATAAAAAAGATTAATAATACTAGGTTTATTGAGATAAAAATGATTTTTGTTACTTCATTGAATTTTAAAATTTTCAGTTGGGTTATATAGGGTTAGAGACTTAGAGGTAGAAAATCGGGTCATTTTGCCAAGCAGGTTTAGTTAAGTGTGAACAGAGAAAAACTGGTTTAGACGAAAAAAATATCTAAACCGTATTCAAATCACTTGAAAATCGGGTCATTTTGCCAAGCCGGTTTGGTTAAGTGTGAGTAGAGAAAAACTAGTTTGGACGAAAAAAATATCTAAACCGTATTCAAATCACTTTTGAGTCATAAACCTCTTTCAAAACAGTTAAGAGTCATTAATCAGTAATCAAAACAGATGTTTAAAGAAAAAAGGAATTCTGCGCTAATGAAGCTGGTTTTGCTCAAACCGGTTTAATAGTGCAAATTGGGTCGGGTTTTTTGTCCATCTGTATGTAGGGTTAGTTGAGATGAGTGGAAAATGAGGTTAAATAGGAAAAAGTTGAATAGATTAGAGGGTTTAATTTCATATCGGATTGAAAATATGATCAAATATAAAATTTTATAGGTTTTTGTTAGAAAAATTATATGGATATTTAATATTTATGGAAAGAAATTCAAAACTTTTGGATTTCGGGAAAGTGGGCCGTAGACAGTCGCCCATCTTGCCGCGGGCGATGGTTACCTGAGTAGCAGACTTAGGTTATCAACCGACTTCCATGGAAGAATTAATCTTCTGTAACGTTTCTTTGGGGACAAAAATATGGAGTTGGTGTAAAGGGGCGGGGGTTCTTATATTGAAACCGAAGGATGAGAACAAAATATATAAATTAGCCACGCATAGAGAATAATATTATAAAATAAGGCCTCGAGGGGTGGGGTTGTGTCGTTTAGGACATTGGGCCCAAAAGTTTTGTGTAACTTTTTCAAAAGTAAATATTTTTTATATTTATTAATTCATGGTGTATCTAATTTGTGGTTGCTTTGTGAGACCTAGGCGTGACATGGGGGAATTTAAAATTGAAACATGTGGATGGAAGAATATTTTTGAATTGAAACTAGTGGATTATGTGATACGAGGGGAATAGTCTATATGCACAAACAAAATATGTTTAAAATTAATAATAATATTAAAATTATTGTTCGTTCTGGTTGCATTTTTTATAAATAGTAACTAAGTTAAAAATGTGTATTACACGGATTGAATGAAAGGAAATATTAAACAGTTTAGTAACGGAGATTTAGGCATTATAATTAAAGGTGAAATAAGAAAATCGGGAAAAATAATTCCATGCTTACTTAATTGTGATACGTGGCACAGAAAGGGTGAAATATGAGATGCATATATAATTATGACATGTGACATAACTAATTAGTTACGTATTAGGTATTTATTTTAAGAAGACACATGTAGTGGTGATGATATTATCTAATCTTGGTGTAATTATCATGTAAAGTTGTTATGATATCTATACTTTTTTTGTGGGGAGCCGATGGTTGTATCTTGTAAGTGATATTTAGGGGCGTAAAGAAGTCGGGCCGAGCCCAAGCCCGAGTAGTCTCGAGCTCGGCTCGTCATATTTTGATGAAGCCCGAGCTCGGTTCGGTTCGAGCCTACATATTTGAGCTTGAGTTCGGTTCGCCAGTAAAATTATAAGCTTGGGCTCGGCTCAACTCGGTTCGAGCTATTTTGAGAACAACCTCAAACGAGCTAAAAGCTCAGCTCGAGCTCGCTTCAACATCGCTTAAATGAGCCAAAGCTCGGCTCGTGTTCTGCTCGCCAATGTTATTGTCATTATTATTAGATTATATATAAAAAAACAAAATTTTGTTTGGGCTCGTTTAGGCTCGCGAACCTAAACGAGCTTCGTATTTTAGGCTAGAGTTTGGGCTCAATAACTAAACGAGCTCTATTTCAGACTTGGGCTCTTTAAGGCTCGGCTCATTCGTGCTTTTAATCGAGCCGATCACGAGTAGCTCTCGAGCCTCTGGTCTTGTTTACACCCCGCTAGTTATATTTATCATGTTTTGTACTCAAGGTCTTACAAATTTAAAATTATAAAAAAAAATGAAATTGGTAGAATCATAGTTGAGTTTTTATTACAACCTGGTTTTGGTTGTGACCAGAATCCGAACAAGAAAATTTAATTGTCTAGATCATAGGGTTCGAGGTTCGTTCCTGTATCTTTAGGAAATAAACCACCATGGAAGAGTCCACCTTTATAACTAATTTTTACACCCAAAGTCTTTGGCCATAATTAATTAGTTACGGCTATGAATGAACTAGCATTATTATCCTCATACAAATGCCACATTTCTTAAACTCACATTGTTCAAGTTTTCAAAAATTTATTACTAAGGCCATGTGTAGTCATAAAGCCTTTTTGGGGGCGTTATGCGACATGTGGCATGACACGTCAGCAAGGGGCTTTATGGGGCGTTATGCAAATTGAGGCCGTAGTCATAAAGCCCCTACCTCATCATTACTCAATTAATTAATTTTCGTTTTTTAAATTAATTTCTATTTATAAAATTAAAAACCATTTTATTAAATAAAAAAAAGGTTACAATAAAATAAAAAAAGCGTTAAAATAAAATAAATAAAAAAACTTACACTAACTTAAAATAATTAACTCAAATTTTGATGGAAAACCAGAGCCCATAAAAACAAAACACAAAACCAGCCCAAAACCAACCCAAAGCCCATAAATTAAAAACCCTAAAATCCCTCTTCTTCCTTGTCTTCCTTCTTCTACCTGTAACACAAAATTAAAAACCCTAAACTCAGAGCATTAAATATATTAAATATATGAGGGTGAAACCAGAAAATAAAAAAAAAATCAAAAAAACAAAAGAAGACACACATCACGCCGCTATATTAATCGCGCCACACCCCCATTTTTGTTTGATAGCGCCCACCGTTTCGGTGTGGATGGCGCCATGGCGGCGCTATGAGTGGGCATACCGCCCCACTACGTATGCTCTAACTGATGTCTTGTATATATCATGCTTTAAAAAGTAAACTGTTACAATAGTAATCCAACTATTTTTAATAAGGCGTTATAAAATATCTACTACTAACTGATGTCTTGTATATATCATTATAAACTAGAGATGAATTCAATACGGATTTAATACTAAATATAAAATCAAATATGAATTCAATACGGATTTAATACTAAATATAAAATCAAATTAATACTTTCACATGTAATGTTGACCTGATGTAGCTGAAGAGAAAAGGTGAAAATCGGTTATATGCATATACATTTCTGTACATATATTGTGGTTTAACTAAAAAGGTTAGTTAAAATGTCTGTTATTATCACATAGACGATAGGTTTTAACTAACTCATCCTTTAACTAGTATATTATTGTTTAACTAAAAAACTAAATAAAAGATTTTGCTTTAAATTGAATGTAGTGTGTGCATGTGATTGAAGGGTGGTGGACTCACTACTAATTTGTGTTAACAAGCGTAGCACAAACGTTAAGGGGGTAATGTCTTCCCTCTGTGTCCCCTTTAACAATGATGGCATGGTGTTAGGAATTGCAAAAAAAAAAAAAAAAAAAAAAAAAAACCCTGAACCTAACAGGTATACCCGAAGTGCGATGGGTATGGACCGAGAATGGGATTTTCGCAGGTATAAGACATGTATGAGATTAGGCAATACCCCACCCGTTTACCCAAACTATATACACAAAAGAGATTTATTTATATTTATATTTATATTTTCCTTTAACCCTTATCTATTAGTGGCTTATTTTAGTAGATTCATTATATGAAAAAAAAACAAAAATCTTTTGGAATATATATTTAATAATATTATTTATATTTTGTGTGTTGTGAAGTATGTAAATAAAACTATATAAAAATTTTAATGTTATTATTTATTTGTGATAAAACTATATGTATACATTGTATATTTTTATTTATAATAGTTTTAATAAAAATAAGATTCTTATAGTTAAAAAGAAATATATTTGGAAATATCAATCGGTATCTTTTAACAAATTAACAAGTATACCCGATACCCGACGGGTGATCACCCGGAAAATACACGATAGGTATTGGGCCAAATATAGGTCACGATTTTACAATCGGGTATGGATATAGAATTACCAATACCCGGCCCATTGCCATCCATGCATGATGTTTGGCGCTAGTTTGGGGGTGATGTGGCATGGGCGCCACCTCACAACATCATTTGATACAGTTCTCTCTCAATTCTTTATCCAAGTGTAAACCGAGCAACTTACACATGAACATAATTGAACTCATCACTAGTAATATATATGTCATATGGACGCATAGAGTAAAACACCAAGGTAAACAATTGAAAATATAGAAGAATGGCACGACACCAAGACGGGATAAACAATGCAATATTCCCTGCATAGTGCAGATTCAGGTACAATGCATGTATACACAACATTCATAGAGTCGGAGAACAAACAAAACAAGCCTAAAACTTTTCTCACAAATAGTTAACCCAAATCAGTTAACAGTTTCTAACGCTAGATCAAGCTCTGCAATTACAATCTAGGTTTCACCCTTCTACCATGAACATCACTTCCATCAAGTATGGTCGCGTTTGGGTGAGGGCATAGGGCAAGAGAATGCTCGTTGTTTCGAGCCACGTGTTCCAAAAGCTCGGTCAAAACATCTGGACAACTTTCTTTCAAGTAGTCAAACCCGTCGCTCTGCATCACAGCTGGTGAACAACAAAAGTTTATGTTTAGTTAGATGAAATGACTAAAAAGAAAACGGGTCAAAGAGCTAAACAGGTTAAAATTAGCCCAACAAATTACCTTTACACACAGCCTCCTAAATTGTTTTTCCTACTAGAATTAGAATATTAATATTTGAGTAAAATACACGGATAGTCCTTGTGGTTTGGTAAAATTTCACCCTTAGTCCCCAACTTTTGGAAATTACAACCGTGCTCCCTGTGGTTTGACAGTTTGTTACTCGGATAGTCCCTGGAGTGGATGGGGGTTAGTTTTCTCCGTTAAATCCATGTGAAATTACAAAATTACCCTTGCTTTTATTAAAATATAAAAAATAATTCACATACACACACATATATAAACATAGACCAGATTTTTTTTCCACCATGGCTTTCTCTCTCTCTCTCGCCTCTCTCTCTCTCTCTCTCTGACAAACCCCCATCACCACCTGCCGCCACCAGCACCACCACCTGCCACCCCCACCCCCACAACACCACCAGCCAACACCTACCCCACACCACCACGAACGACCCCACATATCTGAATCCACAAACTCTTCCACCAACGTAGAGCTTTGTTTAGGGGAGTGTAACCGGGGGGTAGCGATGGAGGAAGAGGCGGAAGGGAAAGTGATGTAGGCATTGGTGGATTTGGACGGTGGTGTGGCATCGGAGAGGGCGTTGGAACTACTGCGTACGAGGTTACGGTTCCAATTGTGGTCCTTTGACACTCCCACTTCCCCTCCGCTCTACACACATTTTACCTTCTTCCCCTACCTCACATCCCAACACCACATAAACTATGAATATTTGTTTGTCCAGTTAATAAACCTTCATGTTTAGAAAAGCTTGCAAGATTAGGGCTTTTCATGGGGCTGAGATCTGGCTGCTTCTTGTAGCTAAATGAGCTTGTTGTTGTGATTCCTGCTGAATTTGAGGTGGGTTTGTTTAAAAAACAAGAAATTAATATTGTTGTTAAATGAAGCTATTTTCTCATTTTTAATTGCATATTGTTGCAAAAAGAAAGGCCTATCTGTCAACCCAACCAAGTTAATTCGTGAGCTATTAGAAAAAAAAATTATATGCAATTGAACCCAACCCACTGATTCGGTTGAAAATCTGTAGGTTGTTTTTTGTGTGGATTATTAAAAAGAAGCAAGAATCATTTCATCTTAAAGGAAAAAGTGGTTCATTTTCATACTTTTAAGGAATTTTGTTGACGAGGTTGTGGTTGCAGCGGCAAGTGACGGTAGGTTGTGGTGGCGGTGTTGACAATGGTGGAGGTTGGTGGTGGTGGGTGGCGGCAGAGTGGTAGAGAGAGGTAATTACACACTTGGAGGAGGTGGTGGTGCTGGTGGGTTGAAGGTGGAGGGGGTGGTGGTGGTTGGTTAGAGAGAAAGAGAGAGAGAGATGGCGGTGATGGTGCAGGTTTGAGGAGGCTGTCGGTGGTGGGTGGAGGGTGATGGTGGTTGGTTGTCACACCCCAACCGATGGCGGAAACATCGAGGCGTGGCACTGAGCGAAACAGATTGTCCAGAAGTTTCCATAACAATTATCATTACCAATTAATTTAAAGTAACATGTCCCATGCCATGTCTTAAAAGGCAAACAAATTATTACAGACAAATCCAAGCAAATTGTTCTGTTTCGACAACTCAGGTTTCATTAGTATAGACAACTATTTGTTGGTCACTAAGACTCTTTCCTAGCCTTGATTTCCAAGCAAATAGACACCTTAAGCACCTGTCACATACGTTAAAATAAAGTCAATACACATAGTGTAAAGGCGAGCATACAAGTTTGATAATAGCATATAGAGTTCGAAATAGTTTACGCATAACCAGCATGTACACTGAGTAAAACGAAGCATGTTAGTTATCGACATGAACCTATCGATACCAATGACTGCGGTTTGACTGCCCAAGGCAGTTCGTAATACATGATCACCACTGTAATCCATGCAAATAATTGTCCTTAACAAACCCCGTGTGAACGAGTGCTGAGTCCAAACTATAGTACTATCGTTGCTAAGGCAGGTAGACAGCATTCCATGTGTAAATATAACAAACAAGCATTCATTAAGTCACGTATAACATGCGGTAACGGTTAGCGTTAAAAGTATTGCGTAGTGTGTTCGATGTGATTTTGTATAAGTAACGTATGTAACACCCAAACGTGCGAAAGCAAAAAGGGTTCGAGTATACTCACAGCGGTTGATGGATTGAAGGGAGCGATTGAGAGTAGGGTTAGCCTGAATAGTTCAATAGCATAACGATAAGTGACGCGTAAAACGAAAACAAGTGTTGGTGGGTCGATCAGCTGGTCGATCGGATGGTAGTCCGATCGGACAGCTGGTCGTGCGAGTGACAATCCTTTTGGACGACTATCCGGTCGGATGGTCGTTCGAGTGGATTGTTTCTTCCTTTAGGAAGGATGTGTTTGTGTATGATGGTTTGACTTTTGAAGTTTTTATTGTAGCATTTGAAAACATTGAAGTGTCTCTACCTTTCAGGTCGGTCGATCGGACGGTCGTTCGATCAGCCGGCAACCCGTTCGATTGGGCACCTCAGTAAGAACAAGTTCACAGCAGGTTGTCACTCGACCGAACAACAGTTCGATCGGGTGACATTCCTAGTGCATTGAACATGTTGAAAATTGTCAAGTGTTGAAGTTTAATTGTCACATGTTCGAGCGGTTAACCCGATCGGATGGTAGTTCGATCGGACAACAACTCGTTCAACGATCAGACTTCAAATGTTGGTGAATAGTTTAAGTGTGGGACCCAAGATGCAAGTCGTTCGGTTTGTCCAGTCGATCGGTTTGGCTGTTCGATCGGACCGCACTCCGCCCTGGTCGACCTGTTCGTCTTACACTTGGTTGTTTTGTCGGTTTGTAGTCTTATCGAGACGGTGTGACAATGTGTTAGCCAACAGGACCCTATCTTGACCCAAGCGATCCGATCAAACAGGAATCACCTTAGTTCGACCAGTTAACCGGTTCAAGACAACCGTTCTTGGTTATCCCGAAATAGGTGGTCTCGTGAGTAGAATCCAGATCTTGAACTAGCACAACGCTAAGAATGAGTAGAAGACTAGAAAAAGGTCTGATTCTATCGGTTTTGAGTGCATTGAGTGTAAAAGAGTTGAAAGAAAGTTAGAAACCATCTTCCAATCCTTTTTCACCATGAATGTGTTTAGATCTATGCAAGATCTTTGTTTATTTGTGTGGAAATCGGTTAGATCCAAGTTGTTCTTGGTGGATTGAGGTCAAAACATGAAGTTCTTCAAGAACACATGATGACGTCATCCTAGAACACCTTGAATCTTGGTGATTTCACGGTTAAAAGTTAAGATTCAAAAGATAGAAAGGTGTAGGAGTGCGTGTAGATTAAGGAAGTACAAGATTTAGGAAGAGATCTTACCAGAATCGAGAGAAATCGAGGAAAAGGTGGGGAGCACAAGCTGGTCAGACAGAGAGTTGCCAAAAGTAGAAAGAATGAAAGTGACAGGAGGTATTTATAGAGTTCCAAAAAAGGAAAGGGCTGGTCGATCGGTCAGGCAGCTCGATCGGACAGCCTGTCCGATCGGACGGTAGTCTGATCGAATGGCTGGTCGATTGGCTGGTTGCCTGATCGATCAGTCGCCTGATTCGAGTGTTCGGTGCGATGAGTTTTGCTGTTTCGATTTCGATTGCGAGCGTTGCGATGCGATAGGGTTTCCTTATTCAAATTACTTTTAATCCCAACCACTCATATCTCGCACTATCTCTTCTCCACTAATTATCATACTATATCAACATACAATCATCCTTATTTTATATTCGTTTAGCGATTGCTATTCGATTGCGATTCAATTGATTACCACACATAACATAAATAAACATGCACAAGTAACACATAAGGCACACACACACGTTTAACAATCACCAAAAAATGCGTAATTTGAGTTGCGAGCGCGATGTAGATTAGATTAGTTCGATTAGCGTTTTATTGGCTTTATCGCATTGTTACTTCCTATTGTTCACAGTCGTAAGGTGATTCGTAGCGATAAGTATACATTGATTACTGCGATTCTTAACAATTACTCCACATAATACAACTAAAGTAAAACATAAAATAGAGTAACTATAAGTCAAAGAAGTCAAAACGGGAATTGAGCAAGGAGAGACAGATTGCAATTAGCAATCTTTTCTTCCTTTGACTTCAATCTTGACTTTGACTTTGACTTTCGAAACACGGGGTGTTACAATGGTGGATAGAGGTTGAAGATGAAGTATAATTTCTACTTTTTGTATTATATCATTAAGGGTAATTTTGTAATTTCACATGGACTTAACGGAGAAAACTAACCCCCATCCACTCCAGGGACTATCCGAGTAACAAACTATCAAACCACAGGGAGCACAGGTGTAATTTCCAAAAGTTGGGGACTAAAGGTGAAATTTTAGCAAACCACAGGGACTATTCGTGCATTTTACTCTTAATATTTTTATAATATAGTTTTTACTCTTATTCAATATATACAATTTGGGTATGTTCTTAGGAACGGTTCCCGTTCCCAGGTATTGCCAACCTGTAGGTGTCGATCATTACCACCGCTACACTCTCTTGATCTCTACTGCAACCAACACATACAAACATGGACCATAACTTCATTTTCTTCATTTCTCTCTTTCAAGAAGACCCAAATACCCACACCACAAAACCACTCCCTCCCTCTCTCTCGAATCCAGCGACTGGAGGTGATCTCCAGCCGGTTATTCCGGAGAGTAGAACGAGAAGGAGATCGGAGAGAAGGAGCAGAAGAGAGAGAGACGACGACGAAGGGTTTCAGCGATGGTTGTGGCGGTGGATCTTCACGACAGCGGAGGCGGTGGTCGCTATTTCAGGTTAGTGGTTCTACTCCGTTCATGTTCGGGTCTCAATTTGCTTTGATTTTGGGTTCCCTACAGTGGAGGAGCTCTCGGGTCAGGATTCGGGAGCTCGGGTCAGATTCAAGTATGGTTCAGTTTCAGTTTTGGTGGTGTTTCAGGTGGTGGAGTAGTGGTGTTTCAGATTGTGGGTAGTTCTCATATTTTAGTTCGGGTCAGCCGCGGTTCGGGCTTCAGTTCAGCAAGTTCAAGTTTTGGTTTTTGAGCTGTAACTAATGGTCCTGGAATATTAACGTATGTGCTAGGATATGATAACAAAATTATGGATAACTCCTTTCTTAGCCACTTATCACTCAGGGAGATGACAATTGCAAGGTTTTGTTTTATATAAATACTGAAAATTAAAAATCGAGATAAATGAAAAATGTAGTAATATCGGAACTGTTTAGTGGTCGCTTTTTTTCTAATCGAATCGCACAAATGTAGATATCGTTTTGGTTAAGCTTGCTATAATGTTTGTCGAAATTGTGACGAAGTTAACTTATACCGACTTAATTCCCTTCACATCCTCGTGGCAACACACGGTCATAAAACAAGTATAATATTATGTAATCAATGGCGTATTTAACATAATTACAAAAACATTAATGTTGAAAACCAATGATAGAAAACAAAACATAACATACATATTTCTTTTCAAAACAATTATAAGAAACCAATGGCGTCTATGGAGAACCTGCATTGGCGTTTTTAACATATTTACAAAACTTTACCAATTGTGTAATGAAGCGAACCAATAACATTCAAATTCCCGCGCAACGCGCTGGGTAAAAAAGCTAGTTTAATACATAAGTTATTTACACACATTTTCAAAACTGTAATGAAACCAAAAGATTTTACCTCTGAGATTTTCAGGCAACGCGACGAATTTAAGACAGACGGACTTCAACCAAAGACAATGGTGTTGTTCAGCTAAAGCTAATGTTGTTGCAATGGTATTAATGGCAACATCTTCACAAAGATTAGATTCACATAGCTTCAAAAGCCGCTCTAAACCATACCGATCAGCAGCTGCAAGAAGATGTTGATACATTAACGTTGAAGCCCATTTTGTATTCAGGCCCTTTAACTCTTCCATATCGGGCATAGAAATGGCAATGGGTCGGGTTTGGGCCGGGTATTAGTAATCCCAAGCCCGTACCCGGTTGTAATTCTTTGGCCCGTACCCGGCCCCTTACCCGTCGGGTATTTACCCATCGGGTATCGGGATACCTGCGGGTAACGGGTATACCCATTAATTTGTTAAAAATATCACACTATTATAAATTGCTTAATTATAATATTGCACAATCTCCTTTGTTAAATTGCTTGATTATATGCATTAATGTGGTGATTTTAGATCCTGCATATGTAATATTTGATTTTGGAGTCCTTGTGTCTAAAGAACTTTCTTACAATCTTACGGAATGCTTGAATTATCAGATAATGTTAGTTGTCGTGTTTTCTTTTTTTTTTTATCAAAAAGTGAATTATTGATTCATGAGATACTTTATCAGATTTTGAAATGGGTAAATTTGTAATGTGTAAATCTGTAAGTGTTGGTAAAAAGAAGGGTAAATTAGTCATTATATAAACTATTTTTAATAAAATAATCTAAAATGGGTAAATTTGATATTTCTAGTTTTAAGAAGGAAGATATATGTAATTTAATTTTTAGGTTGGGTATATATGTAGTTAATGAAGTTTGTAGGGGGATATATGTAATTGCCCCTTAAAATAATATGCTTTTTGGATATTATTCAGGTAAACGGGCCGGGTATCGGGCGGGTATCGCTAGTAGTAAGCTTCTAAACTTGTTTGTATTCTTTGTGTATATTTGTAGTTTTTTGAACCCTACTTGTTGTATACTAGTACATATTACACATAATATACACATAAACACACAATTTTTGGGTGACCACTAAATATATATAACATGCCCTAATTATATATATTTATATCCATTTTAATCTTTAAGAAAAACACTATTTTCTTAACTTATATTTTGTATAAGAATTTGGGAAAAATTATGGCTAAACACTTTGAATATTTTTCTTGTAAAAAGTCTTGCAAAAATATATTTTTCTAAGTGTTTAGATTCTACAAAAATTTTGCCATAGTTTCCCCTAAAATTAGAGGTTTTTCCATGTTTCTAAACATGTGTTTTTTTTCTTTTAAAACTCAACAATCATCCAACAACAATATTGCAAGTAACAATATACAAAATACCCATCAGGGAAGGACTGATGTAACAGGCCTAGTTATAGTGTGGGAGAGAGATTAGGGCGGTGTGCAGCGGATCGGATGGCGGGTCGATCGAGTGGCCATCCGATCGGTTGGCTATCCGATCGGATGGTCATCCCATCGGATTGCCACTTGGTCAATCCTATCCTTTCCGTGTTCCCATCCTTGATTTGTTTTGCGAGTTAGATTAAGTGTTGCGTATTATTTGGTAAAAGTATCACATAACTAGATTACATCGTAACATAAAAGTTTCCAAGTTTCATAGATTCCGCCAGTGACAAGACTCCAGTCTCTCGTTCAACCAAGAATCAAGTTTCACGAGTCTCAAAAGTCAAGCACCAATTAAGTATAAAGAATCAAGAGTAAAGAATCAAGTATCAAGAATCATAGAATCAAGTCTCATAGAATCACAGTTTCCAAGTATCAAGTATCAAGAATCTAGAGTTAAGCATCAAGAATCATAGTTTAAGTATCAAGAATCAAGATTCTAGCATCATAAAGACTCACAAAGTTTCACAAGTATCAAAAGTGCCAATATTACATAGATTAAGGACTAAAACTGACAATAGGCAAAGTCCAGGGACTAAACTTGCCAAAAGCCTAAAGTTTAGGGACGCAGGATGTTACAGTCTCCCCTCCTTTAGGAGATTTCGTCCCCGAAATCTTAGAGGAAGACTGCTTGAATAGCTGCGGATACTTGGCCTTCATCTCACTTTTCAATTCCCAAGTGAATTCGGCGCCACGATTTCCTTCCCATCGAAACTTGACAATGGGAATTTTGCTGCGCCTCAATCGCTTGACTCCTTGATCCATGATTTCGACCGGTTTCTCCACGAAGTGTACAGCTTCGTTTATTTGCAAGTCTTCGAGGGGAACCTGCAGTTCCTCGTCGGCTAGGCATTTATGTAGATTGGATATGTGGAACACTGGATGCACATTGTTTAGTTCCTGAGGAAGGTCGAGTCTGTACGCCACCTTGCCAATCCTTCCAGGGAGATACCTTGAGAAGAACTCGGCCACCAACATCAAATTCCAGAGGCTTACGCCTAACATCAGCATAGCTCTTTTGTCTGCTCCTAGCCTTGATCAAGTTATCACGGATCTGAAGAATCTTATCCGTTGTCTCTTGAATGATTTTAGGGCCAGTAAACTGCTTGTCACCAATCTCATGCCATATGAGAGGAGATCGGCACTTGCGGCCATACAAAGCTTCGAAAGGAGCCATCTGAATACCGGAATGATAGATGTTGTTGTACGAGAACTCAATCAATGATAAATGTACATCCCAGTTACCACCAAAGTTGATGACACAAGAACAGAGCATATCCTCTAGGGTTTGAATAGTACGCTCGGTCTGTCCATCCGTCTGAGGATGAAAGGTCGTGCTAAGATTCAAGTGTGAACCCATAGCGGACTGAAACGTTTGCCAAAGACGTGAAGTAAAACGACTATTGTGGGCTGATTTGGTCAAACAGTCAATAATCACCCAGATACTATCGTGACCAAAAGGCGTACGGGGTAGTTTGGTAACAAAGTCCATAGCAATGTTATCCCATTTCCAAACTGGGATTTCAGGTTGTTCCAAGAGTCTAGAAGGACACTGATGTTCAGCCTTTACCTTCGAGCAAGTAAGGCATTTAGAAACATATATAGCAATGTCCTTCTTCATGCCGGGCCACCAATAAGTCGTACGCAGATCCTGGTACATCTTATCGGCGCCTCGATGAATAGAGTAACGAGATTTCTGAGCCTCATTCATGATGAGTTCACGAAGGTTATCGCGATCTGGCACCCAAATGCGATTGAGATAGTACTGAAGACCATCAGATTTAGTTTCGAGTTGATTAACGTTAGCGCCAAGAACTTCAACAGATAGACTTCCTTCATTAGCTGACGAATACTGAGCTTCACGAATACAAGCATGCAGATCACTGGAGATATGAATAGCCTTAAAATGAGTTTTACGACTAAGAGCGTTGGCCACTACATTCGCCTTGCCAGGATGATAGCGAATTTCGCAGTCGTAGTCGTTAAGTAGTTCTACCCAACGCCTCTGTCGCATGTTCAGTTCCTTTTGGTCAAAGATATGTTGAAGGCTCTTATGGTCGGTGAAAACCACACACTTTGTACCATACAGGTAGTGTCGTCAGATCTTTAACGCAAATACAACTGCACCAAGCTCCAGATCGTGAGTAGTATAGTTTTTCTCATGTATCTTGAGTTGACGAGAGGCATAAGCGATGACCTTGTCCCGCTGCATGAGCACACAGCCCAATCCACGGTTCGAGGCATCACAGTATACTACGAATTCGTCATTCCCATCGGGTAAAGTAAGAACAGGAGCGTTACACAAAAGGGTCTTAAGAGTCTGGAAAGATTCCTCTTGCTCGGGACCCCAAGCAAAAGGTCTCTCTTTTTGAGTCAATGAAGTGAGAGGTACAGCAATCTTTGAAAAGTCCGAGATAAATCGGCAGTAATAACCAGCCAATCCTAGAAACGAACGAATCTCAGATGCGGATTTTGACGTACTCCAATTCTTCACAGCTTCGATTTTAGAAGGGTCAACATGAATACCTTGCTTACTAACGACATGACCAAGAAGTTGCACTTCATCAATCCAAAACTCACACTTAGAAAATTTAGCATACAGACATTCAACACGTAAAAGTTCAAGCATCAAGCGTAAATGACGAGCATGATCAGCCTTAGACTTAGAATAAATGAGAATACCATTGATAAAGACTATCAAAAAACGATCCCAATACGGTTTACACACACGATTCATAAGGTCCATGAACACAGCGGGTGCGTTGGTCAATCCAAAAGGCATGACCACGAACTCGTAGTGCCCATATCGAGTACGAAATGCGGTTTTGGGTACATCATCTTCGAGTACACGAAGCTGATGATAACCAGAATGGAGATCGATTTTCGAGAAGCAGGACGCGCCTTGTAGTTGGTCAAATAGATCATCAATACGAGGGAGAGGGTAACGATTCTTAATGGTAAGCTTATTAAGTTCACGGTAGTGGATACACATACGAAACGAACCATCTTTCTTCTTGACGAATAGTACAGGAGCACCCCACGGAGAGGTACTTGGATGAATAAAACCCTTGTCGAGCAGTTCCTGTAGTTGACTGGATAATTCTTGCATCTCGGAAGGTGCAAGACGGTAGGGAGCCCTGGCGACAGGAGTCGCACCAGGTACGAGATCAATACGAAAGTCAATGGATCTAGGAGGAGGAAGACCAGGAAGATCCTCAGGAAAGACATCAGGGAAATCACACACTACTGGAACTTCGCTTATGTTCTTCCCTTTGCCTTTTTGTTCCACCACGTGGGCCAAGAAGGCAAAGTTCTGTATTCGCTTGAGTGCATGACATCAGCCTTAGTCTTTTCGAAGGTCGGTCTCCATAGACATGCAAAACATCACCGGACGACAGAGGTAGACGAACAAACTTCTCATGACAAGCAATCTCGGCATGATTCTTACGCAACCAATCCATACCGATAATGACATCGAAACTACCCAATCGCATGGGTATGAGATCAATGGAAAAGACGTGATCGTTAAGAATCAGAGAACAATCATGAAAAATAGAATCAACAAGAATCGACTTACCGTTGGCGACCTCAACAGAGAACGACTCAGGTAACTTGGAGCATGTACAGTTTATCAAAGACTCAAATTCCACGGACACAAAACTTCTATCGGCACCAGTATCAAATACAATCGAAGCATAAAGGTCATTCACAAGAAACGTACCATTGACAACGTCATTGTCATTTCGAGCCTGATTAGCATTAAGATTAAACGCTCGTCCACGTGCGGCTGGCTGCTGGTCCTGGTTCAGCTGAGGACACTGGTTACGGAGGCGAGTAGTATCTCCACACTTGTAGCATGCACGAACAACATTGATTGGCCTTGGATTCTGCAGGGAGCTGGAGGTTCTGGTAAAGCTGCCTAAGCTGGGGCTTGTTGAGCTTGCTGGACCGGGTTAGTTTGACGGCAATAAGGAGTCGTGTGACCATAGCGATTACAGTTGGTGCACAGACAACACGCAGAATTAGCAGGATGATGATAGTTGCAAGTCGCACACTTGGGGTGAGACCCAGTGTACTTTTTCTTGACTTCGGGGACATCAGTGATTGGAGCAGCAACAGCAGGAGTAGGTTTAGCAACAGGGTTTTGAACAGTAGGAACAATTGCATTGCATCCTAGACCCTGAGACTTTCGCCTCATGTTCTTGTTGCCACTTGGCTACTGAGTAACTTGATGTGCAGACTTGGAAGAGGTAGAGTTAGCAAACTGCCTATCACGCACACGGTTGTTGTTGAGACTAGCTGCAAGACGGTAGACTTCCTCAATAGTTTCGAGTTGAGCTGCTTCAATAGAATCACGCATAGCGGGAGGTAGACCATTGATGTACTTGGTTATCATCCGCTTAGGAGTAGAAACCAAGTGAGGAACGATCAAACTAAGCTGCTTAAAGCAAGTAGTATAAGCCAGATTATCATCACCAATCTGCTTCAGGTGCCAAAACTCTTCTTCAAGCTTCAATTGTTCATGGGGAGGGCAGAACTCAAGCATCATCAGTTCTCGCACCTCGGCCCATGGAAGTGCATAGGCTTCCTCGTTCGAACGTATGTTTCTCTCATTTGACCACCACTCCAACGCTCTGCCTTGAATCATTCCAGTCGCACTCCTAATCTTTAGATGGTCTGGGTACTCGCTGTTAATGAAGGTAACTTCGATGCTGTCGAACCACTCGAGCATAGCAGTCACCCCATCACTGCCTGTGAAAGGCTTAGGATTGTAAGAGATGAAATGCTTGTAGCTGAACTTAGTAGGCTTTTGCTTCTCGGCCTTTGAGTCCACAGAGGATGGAGGAGTGTTTGATCCTTGGATCTCAGAGACGATCTTTGGCACGACTCGAGCGATCTGGTCGGCCATGAAAGACATCATCTTTTTCTGAGACTTCTCCCTGGATCTCTTGAGAGTGTCGGATAACTTTCGATAAGACATCTAAAAGATCCAACAAGAGGATCGTATAAGTCTAGATTCACTAAGCCTCACAATATAGATTCACACACGATAGACTAAAGACTCAACAAAATTCACATAGACACCGCAAACCCACGACCTTCGCATGGCACGTTGTACGAAGTTTGGCAACATGTCAGAAGCGCTTATATCTAGGAAGTATCAGCGGCGTATCCACCACGCTTCGGGCACATCGCTTATGCCCCGTACTCGGTGTCATGTTACATGTCGCAATTGCCAATTATAACAAGATGCCTACCATTATCTTACACACATAGATTGACCCGATAGATTTCAATAGATCCAACACCACCAAACTACGACCTTCGCATGGCACGTTGTACGAAGTTTGGCAACATGTCAGAAACGCTTATATATAGGAAGTACCAGCAGCGTATCCACCACGCTTCGGGCACATCTCTTCTAGTTCTACCTCGTACTCGGTGTCATGTTACGTATCGCAAAACACGCTCATCATCATCATCATAGATTCACATGGATTTCCATAGACTCAATAGATTCAATAGATTCTCATAGGTTCAATAGATTCCAATAGGTTCAATAGACTCCAATAGATTCAATAGATTTCAATAGATTCAATAGTTTCACATAGATTTGTGTTAAGTTCAACGCAATCCCACATGGCACGTGCTACGAAAGTTCGGCAACATGACGGAAGCACTTATATATAGGAAGTACCAGCGGCGTATCCACCACGCTTCAATCATGCCACGTCCCCCTCGTCATCGGTGTCATGCTTTGCTAACCACAACATTAGATTAACCAAATAGATTCAACAACATAGATTATCCCAACTAATTCACATAGATTATCCCAACTAATTCACATAGATTACCCAAGAGATTCGCATAGTTTAGAGTTAACAACCTCATCATAGTCTAAAACAACAATATCCCACATGGCACGTGCTATGAAAGTTCGGCAACATGACGGAAGCACTTATATATAGGAAGCACTTATATATAGGAAGTACCAGTGGCGTATCCACCATGCTTCAATCATGTCACGTCCCCCTCGTCATCGGTGTCATGCTTCGTTAACCACAATATTAAGCTTCACCACAACTTTCACCTAATAGATTTCCACAACTTCAACCCGAGCCTACAAAACTATGAACTTCACTTAGCGCGTGTTACGAAGGTTCGGTAGCGTGTGTCACACCCCAACCAATGGCGGAAACATCGGGATGAGACGAAGTGTGAAGATTGCTCGAGACATCATAACGCTAATAATTGTGACAAGTATTTAAATAATCATTTCATTTCATTTCTAAAGAATCAAGTACAAGGTTTTGAAACAAAGTACAACAACATGAATAATAAAATGATACAATACAATTACAATTCTTTCTAAGTGTGTATCTAAGCATCCTACTAGATTCCATGCATCGTCAACATCCACCTGTAACATGTTAAAATAAAGTTCAATGCAAAAGCAAAGGCGAGTATACAAGTTTGATACATACATAGCAAAAGATAAGTTTTAAACAATTCCTCATAGCAAGCATGTGATTCAAGATAAACATTTAAACATGGCATGTGTCTAACATATCAAACCAAGGAAACGCAATATGCTCATGACATTACCGATGATAAAGGGCGGGTCGTTAATCCTATAGCGCTACATATGTCACGGTTTGGCTCGTACGAAGTTAATGATAAGTTCAACACATAAGTTTCACCCAAGTTTAAAGTATCAAGCCATCACGTATACAAGCATGTTATAGGAATGTTCATGTGTTTAAGCAAAATGTTCATGTGTAAGTTTGTTGATAGGTAAACATGTTACACCCCAAAAGTGGTAAAAGTAAAAAGGGGAAATACGAGTATACTCACCTTGGTTGCATATGAGAATTCATTGAATTATCGCACGAGTAAAGATTGAGAGAATCCAAAAGAACGAGCAAAGCATTTATCCTAGATATGAAATAACACAATAATTATCTAATTAATATTTATGATTAAATATTTTTCCTAATATTAGTAAGATTTGTAAACTAAACTTTTTAATATTTATAGTTTGTGTGTTAAGTTATGGGTCTCGTTTATTATTTTGAAAAAAAAAATGAAACTTAATAAAACCACACATATTTGATTATACCTTACTTATTATTTGTTATCATTTGCCCCTGTTTAACTTCAAATATCACAAAGTTATAGGTATTGATTACCTTTTATATTACTATATTATTTTAAAGATCCATATAATCTTTGAATTTATTTATTCCAAATTAATTAATATCTATTATTGAAATTATAAATTCAGGATTTTATATATATATATATATATATATATATATATATATATATATATATATATATAAGTAGGATTCCTGCGGAAAGTGTGTTTTTCCTAGAAAGTCTAGGAAGCAATAAGAACGCGACATGTGGCATTGAAGGATTTTAACTAAAAGGGCAATTGTGTAATTTGAATATTATTTTAATTATGGATTATTTTATTAGGATAACTAACTATGGCAACTAAATATTCCATTTAAATCAAATTGGCAGTTTCAATTTAAATGATACAAGACGCTGTGTTTCTTGACAATGTGTTTTAACAACAAGCAGATTTCTTGACGCTGTGTTTTAACTGCAAGCAAATTTCTTGACGCTGTGTTTTAACAGCAAGCAGATTGCTGGAGCATTCTTGACACTGTGTTTTAACAGCAAGCAGATTTCTTGACGCTGTGTTTTAACAGCAAGCAGATTGCTGGAGGATTCTTGACACTGTGTTTTAACAGCAAGCGGATTGCTGGAGGATTCTTGACACTGTGTTTTAACAGCAAGTAGATTTCTTGACATTGTGTTTTAACAGCAAGCAGATTTCCTTGACACTGTGTTTTAACAGCAAGCAGATTTCTTGACGATGTGTTTTAACAGCAAGCAGATTTCCTTGACACTGTGTTTTAACAGCAAGCAGATTTCTTGACGCTGTGTTTTAACAGCAAGCAGATTGCTGGGGGATTCTTGACACTGTGTTTTAACAGCAAGCGGATTGCTGGAGGATTCTTGACACTGTGTTTTAACAGCAAGCAGATTTCTTGACATTGTGTTTTAACAGCAAGCAGATTTCCTTGACACTGTGTTTTAACAGCAAGCAGATTTCTTTACGCTGTGTTTTAACGGCAAGCAGATTGCTGGAGGTTTCTTGACACTGTGTTTTAACAGCAAGCAGATTGCTGGACACACTGTCATTGTCTTCGTCTTCAACACAACCCAGTGTCTTCGTCTTCAACACACTGTCATCAATCAACATTAAAATGGTAAAACACATAAACCTAGAGCCCACTCTAACATGTCAAACATTGAGGTCCATTAACTAAAAATAAGAACCCGATTCAATGATAGATAAAAAAAAATTGAAACAAGTATGAAAAGCAACCGATATATTACCAATCGGAGAAGAATATTTGCAGGAAAAATGGTTGGTTCTTCTTTGGTTGCGTTTAGGGAGAGAGAGAGAGAGAGAGAAAGAGGGGAAATCCCATGATTTTAGGGATTGGTTATTAATATGGCAGTTTCTTGACTAATTTAAAACACTTCCAATTACCAAAATACCCTCACTATATTAAAAGTCTCTAATTATATAACTCAAATATTACAAAAATGCCATCCATTAGATCTAAGCCATTAAAAACACCAATCGGATGGCCCAGATCGCTTCCTAGACTTTCTAGGAAAAACACACTTTCCGCAGAACTCCTACTCTATATATATATATATATATATATATATATATATATATATATATATATATATGACATTTAGTTGCCAACATCTTTCAAAATCACCCACCCTCTTTATCTATGAAAGTGTTTAATTTTAAAACATTTAGCAAACAATAGCATCATCTTCTTCAAACAAAAAAAAGACACAGACTACTATGTTTCTCAATCTTATAGTTTTGTAAAATCCTTTCATGTTCTATTATAATTTTAAAAACAAAGTGATAAGAATCCAAGGTGTATCGATGAGAAGGAAGTGTACCGAACGTAACGAAAACGAACTCCATCAATCCCGGTACGGCTCCGGCGATGCTAGATTTTCCTCCGGCAGCGCTTCTACGTCTGTTATACATTTTTTTATACCAAATGGATGTCGTAGAAGGTTTAACAAAACAAAAGGAACAAAATTTTATTGGCAGAAGATTGAAACAAAACCAAGTGAAGCAAGGAAAATATATACCGAAAAGAATAATGAGGATGACTCCCGTCGTGACTTCGGTTGTCTCCGACGAACTCCGATGCTCTTGCAGAACTCCGGAGGTCGTACAGGTGGTCCGTGGAAGTCCGCACAACTCCGATGTGCATGCCGGCGACGCCTTCGAGCTCCGGCGAGTGTTCCGGTTCCGTCTGTCTCGTCGCAGGTTACACAGGGGTGAAGTGAGGGTGTAGAACATGATTGTGTGGGGGTAAAATGGTTGTGAAGGCTTTGGTTGTCACACCCCCAAAATCCACCTGCGGATAACACCCGCTTTGAGGGCGTGACTGACCAGGATCCAGCCACCAATTATACTGAGCATTGAATTAATAGTAGAAATATTTAATATTCAAAGTAGTTAGCAACGTCGTAGTTTAAGTTCGATAATTAGTTTAACAAAACAGCGGAAGCATAAACCAAAGTAGTTTTAAAGATAGTTCTTAGTTCAAAATAATTAACCCAACACACGGGTTTGACGAACACTACACATCCCCAAGCAGCAGCTCCTGAGTCACTGGTTACCTGCAAAGCATGCAGTAAGGGGTCAACAATAATGCTGAGTGAGTTCACTAGTTGTCCAGTTTTAGTTTACCAAAAACTTAAGTTGTTTAGATAAAGCATTTATAATCACGTTGTGGGGAGCTACCCCATCTGTAAGCTCACTAAACTGTAGATACCGAAACTGTTGACGGAATATAAATTCGTGCCCCGAGTCAATGTCTATCGTCATTGACCATGTTGCAAGGTCTACTAGTTCACGCCCGATCTCCCCCGGTCACGGTGTGAGGTTGTCAAACCTAATAGCGCTATCAACTAATAACCCGTTCGCCCCCGGCGATTAATCGGTACTGTAAGCAGGGACTTAAGGTGATAGAGTTTCGTTTAGCATGGCTAGTTGTGATTTATAAATAGTATCCAAACGTATCTCCCCCGGAGATAGTAATTACCCATTCTGTTTTCCCCCGGAGTAATGGGTCAAAAGTATTTTTCCCAAAGTTGGTAGTTTGTTCGTGTCCCTCCACGGGACGCATGCTTTTAGTGTGTGAACTCACCTTGGGTTGCTCGGCAGATTGGGTTACTTGTCAAACACGTTGGTCACCACGTCCTAACATGGTTACCGGTATAGGTCAGGTTTGGTGTACAAGCAATCACGAAAAATCTACACATAACTATCACGTTGCATGCATAAAAATATAGACAGTGGGTTATTGGGCCGGCCCTAGCATTTAAGCAGTCAAACAGTAACACGCAGATCAGTCAACAGGTAGCCCATATCAAGCATACTATGGCCCAATAACCAAAGTGGACAGCCCAGTCGCAACCAGATGGTCTCGAGTCGCAACCAGGAGGTCTCGGCTTGTCACGCTGTGGTTTCGAGTCGCAATCGTGTGGTCTCGAGTTGTCACGTTGTGGTTGCGAGTCGCAACCGTCGTAGTCTCGAGTCGCAATCGTGTGGTTTCGAGTTGTCACACTATGGTTGCGAGTCGCAACTGCGTGGTCTCGAGTTGTCATGCCATGGTTGCGAGTCGCAACGGTGCGGTTGCGAGTCGTAATGCTGTCTCTTTCATGTTCACGTGTAGATTCAGATACATCAGTCCACATTGTACTATGTAATCAGGCCCAAATCAAGTAATAGCCAATAAGGTTTTACTAACATTTTTCCTAATCTGACCATTAATAAAAATAGATCAAACTTTGCCATTTTTGAAATCTTCAAACCATATTCAAACAAGTTCATCACAAGTTCATAGTTTTTCTAGGGTTTTCATGTCAACATAGCCATACATTTTGGACTGAAAATCACATATTTCATCAAGATCAACATACAATATATATCCGAAATCTTAAGTTTAACATCATCATTTTGCAAGAAACAATGAAGCATAGCATGGTTAGCCATGATTACTCTTAAACTACCATTATCTAGCCATCTTTAAGCATGTTAGCAAGTATTCATACATAAGGTTTAACACACATAGTCCAACTTCACAAATCACCCAAAAATCATGTATAACACTACTAACCAAGCATTTCTAGTTCATTTAACCCACATAAATCCTATGCACATAATAACAACACTAACCGGTTGAGAAGGAGGAGCCGAAAACAAAGAAAAGGAACCGAGAAAGTAGAGTGTCCGGATGATGATGGTCTTGACCGAGATTCTTGTCCGAGATCCTTGAGCTTGAACCGAAAGTTGGAAGAGATGGGATGTTGTTGAAGGTTTCTAGTGAGAGAGAATAGAAGGAGTGTGTGGATGTGTTTGGTAACTAAAGAATGAAGAATGAGGGTGAGGTTGGGTTTATATACAAGGGAGCTCGGGTTGGGCTTGGGGGTTTCGGCCCAAACGGTTTCGGCTCAAGAGGCCCACTCGAGACCGAGTGGCCCACTCGCAACCGAGTGGTTGCGGGTCATGGTCTCGAGTCGTGGTCTCGGCTCTCATATATATATATATATATATATTACATACATATCACACATATCATGCACAAAGATCACGTTTTCATTTAATATCATATGTATACACAAAAAATATTACAAGGTGTTCGTTCGGAAAAACCTAGAGTGTCACATTATCCCCAAGTTTTAAGAACTTTCGTCCCGAAAGTTAAGGCAGCCACTGCCAAGCTAGCGTGTTTCAACGGGGTGTCACATCATCCCCCCGTTAGTTTGGAATTTCGTCCCGAAATTCAGTTGTAGCTTCAGTGCTGGGGGTTTCGTTTGGGAACAACTGGGGATACTTAGACTTCATCTGGTCTTCCCGCTCCCAGGTAAACTCTGGGCCACGCCGTGAGTTCCAACGAACTCGCACGAGAGGTATCTGGCTACGTTTGAGGGTTTTGATCTCTCGGTCCGTGATCTCAATCGGTTCCTCAGTAAAGTGTAGCTGTTCATCAATAGTGAGTTCCTTGAAAGGAATTATGAGTGTTTCATCTGACAGGCACTTCTTCAGATTAGACACGTGAAAGACATTGTGCACTGCACTCAGCTCTGCAGGCAGGTTCAATCTATAAGCCACCTTACCGATTTTCTCGGTAATTTCGAATGGTCCAACATATCGTGGATTCAGCTTGCCTCTTTTACCGAAACGAACCACACCCTTCCAGGGTGAGACTTTAAGTAGAACCCGGTCCCCGACCTGGAATTCTAACGGTTTCCTACGCTTGTCAGCGTAGCTTTTCTGACGGTCACGAGCTGTCGCCATGCGTTGCCTTATCTGGGAAATCTTTTCCGTTGTATCTACCACCAGTTCTGGGCCTGTGAGTTGACTATCACCGATTTCCGCCCAGCAGAGAGGTGATCGGCATTTACGACCGTACAATGCCTCAAAAGGTGCCGCCTGAATGCTAGTGTGGTAGCTGTTATTGTAGGAGAATTCCACCAGCGGTAGATGCTTCTCCCAGTTCCTGCCAAAATCGATCACACATGCTCTAAGCATGTCTTCCAGGGTTTGGATGGTGCGCTCAGACTGCCCATCCGTTTGTGGGTGGTAAGCGGTGCTCATGTCCAAACGTTAGCCAAAGGATTTGTGTATAGCTTGCCACAACTCGGAAGTAAAACGAGCGTCTCGGTCGGAAATAATAGAAGTTGGCACCCCGTGCCTGGAGACTACTTCCTTTAAATAGATTTCTGCTAAGGTAGAAAACTTGTCTGTTTCCTTAATGGCCAGAAAGTGTGCAGACTTAGTCAATCGATCTACTATCACCCAAATAGTGTCATTCCCGCGTTGGGATCTAGGTAGCCCTGTAACAAAATCCATGGAAATCTGCTCCCATTTCCATTTCGGGATTTCGGGTTGCTGGAGTAGGCCTGCTGGTTTCTGATACTCAGTCTTGACTCTTGCGCAGGTCAAACATTTGCTAACGTATGCCGCTATGTGGGCTTTCATGCCAGGCCACCAGTAAGTGGTCCTTAGGTCGTGGTACATCTTATCTGAACCAGGATGTACTGAATAACGGGACTTATGGGCTTCGTCCATCACCAGTTCTCGTAGATCTCCGTAAAGTGGGACCCAAATGCGCCCTGCCACATAGTAGGCGCCGTCTTCTTTTTGCTCTAATCGTTGTCTCGATCCTCGCAGGGACTCAGCCCTGATGTTTTCCGGTTTCAGAGCTTCGGTCTGAGCATTTCGAATCTGGGTAGGGAGATTAGACTGGATGGTAAGTTGCAATGCTCGCACGCGCTTGGGCGTAGTGTCTTTTCGGCTGAGGGCGTCTGCCACGACATTGGCCTTGCCCGGATGGTACTTGATGGCGCATTCATAATCATTCAGAAGTTCGACCCATCGACGTTGTCGCATGTTTAATTCCTTTTGCTTGAAGATATGCTCGAGACTCCTGTGATCGGTGTAAATGGTGCACTTGGTACCGTACAGGTAATGTCTCCATATCTTAAGCGCAAAGATCACTGCTCCTAGTTCCAAGTCGTGCGTAGTGTAGTTCCTTTCGTGAGTCTTAAGTTGTCGAGAGGCGTAAGCAATAACTTTGTCGCGTTGCATTAACACACAACCGAGCCCATGGATGGATGCATCGCAGTAAACCACAAAGTCGTCAGTGCCTTCAGGCAACGAGAGAATAGGAGCACTACAGAGATTATCCTTTAGTGTCTGAAACGCGGTTTCCTGAGCTTCACCCCATTTATAAACCATACCCTTCTGAGTAAGAGCCGTGAGAGGCTGAGCGATCTTGGAGAATCCCATGGTAAATCTTCGATAGTATCCCGCCAGTCCCAAGAATTGGCGGACTTCGGTCGGAGTCTTAGGGGTAGGCCAATTCTTTATAGAGTCGATCTTTGCAGGGTCGACGTGAATTCCATCCTTGTTAACCACGTGCCCAAGGAAATGGACTTCTCGAAGCCAGAAGTCGCATTTCGAGAACTTGGCGTACAGTTGCTCATTGCGAAGGAGTTCGAGGATAAGGCGCAGGTGCTGTTCATGCTCTTCCTGACTTTTCGAGTAGATCAGGATGTCGTCTATAAACACGATCACAAACTTGTCGAGGTAGGGTTTGCATACTCGGTTCATGAGGTCCATGAATACCGCAGGCGCGTTGGTCATTCCAAAGGGCATAACGAGGAATTCATAATGACCATAACGAGTTCTGAATGCAGTTTTGGAGATGTCTTCATTACGGACCCTTAGCTGATGGTAGCCTGATCGCAGGTCAATTTTTGAATAGTAGCTCGATCCTTGCAACTGATCGAATAGGTCGTCGATTCGCGGGAGAGGGTAACGATTCTTGATGGTAACCTTGTTCAGCTCACGATAATCAATGCACATTCGGAACGTGCCATCCTTCTTCTTAACAAAGAGTACCGGTGCTCCCCAGGGTGATGAACTAGGGCGAATAAACCCTTTATCCAATAGTTCCTGTAGTTGAGTAGAGAGTTCCTTCAATTCTGCGGGGGCTAGTCGATAAGGCGCACGAGCTATAGGCGCTGCTCCGGGAGCTAGCTCGATTTGGAATTCGACCTGACGGTGGGGAGGGAGTCCAGGTAATTCCTCAGGAAATACCTCGGGGTAGTCACGCACTACCGGAAAATCTTCAATCCTCTTTTCCTTTTCCTGCGTGTTGGTGACAAGTGCTAAGATAGCGGTGTGCCCTTTTCGTAAACACTTCTGGGCCTTCAAGAAAGAGATAACGCCGGAGATTTCTCCGCCTTTGCCACCTTGTACAATGAGGGGTTTGCCAGCACGACGGGGAATACGAACTGCTTTCTCTTGACAGAGGATCTCAGCGCGATGCTTGGATAACCAATCCATACCAATAACGACGTCGAAGCTTCCAAGAGTAACAGGGAAAAGATCGATACTAAATGTCTGACCAGACAACTCTAGTTTGCAGCCTTTGATAACATGTGAGGCCTCGATGTTTCTACCATTAGCTAACTCGACGATATGATGCGAACTTATTAACGAAAGCGGACGCTTAAGCTTCTTACTAATACGTAGGGACACATAACTAGCATCGGCTCCAGAATCAAATAATATAGAAACATAACGATCATCGAGTAGGAACTTACCCGCCACGACATTGGGGTCATTCCTTGCTTCTCCAGCTCCAATCACAAAAGCCCTTCCTCTAGCACCATTCCCAGCATTGTTGTTCTGATCGTTGTTTCCAGCTCCCTGATTGTTGTTGCGGTTCTGGTTCAGTTCAGGGCAATTCTTCTTAAAGTGCCCCTCAGCTCCACACTGGAAACAACCCTTTGCATTCCCGTGATGTTGTTGCTGCTGGTTCTGCCCCACGGGACGTGGACTCCTACAGTCCTTGGCCTCATGCCCCATTTTGTTACATCGCTGACACTGACCTTTCCCACACGGCCCGCTGTGATGTCGATTGCACTTGTTGCACTTGGGGTGGTTACCGCGATAGCCACCCTGTTGTTGAGTGCCCTTGTTGTTTTCAGTTTTCCTTTGCTGTGCTGGGGCCTGAGTGGGGTTAGCATCCTTGCTTTGATTTCCTTCCCACTTACGCTTGTTGTCACTAGAAGTTCCGACAGTAGCACTGATCCTTTTGGGCAACCTGCCCTCTTCTACGGCCTGATCAGTAAGTTTGTGAGCAAGTCGAACGATCGGCTGAATGGTAGTGTGGTTGGCTGAAGTTACATGGCTTTGAATTTCTGGAGCCAAACCCTTGATGTACAGTTCGATTCTTCGATACATAGGTCGAGACATGTTTGGGCAAAGAGCAGCATAGTCATTGGACAGTTTGGTGTAGGTCTCAATCTCTGACCCAACCATCTTAAGCGCATAGTACTCGTTCTCAAGTTTGTGGATGTCATCCCGGTGACAGTACTCCTCCTTAATCATGTCCTTGAAATCCTCCCATGCCGTAGCATTAGCAGTTTCCAATCCAAACATCTGAATTTGCGCCTTCCACCAAGAAAGCGCGTTTCCTTCAAGCGTAGCAGTAGCAAATTTCACCCAATTCGCAGGGGGACACTCACAGACAGCAAAGACAGCTTCAACTTTCTCAATCCAATGCAGAAGGCCTATGGCACCCTCAGTGCCGTTGAAAGGGAGAGGCTTGCAATCCATGAAAGTTTTGAAAGTACACACGGGTGGTTGCGCAGGTGCATGCTGACCTATAGGGTGAGCTGCGAAAGCTGCAGCCACTGTGTTGAGCAGGTTAGTGAACTGAGCCTGAGTCATGTTGATGTTTCCTCTTCCACGTCCACTCATTGTCTTCATAACCAGAAAACACAGTATGAGTGTGACGTCGTAATGTAGCGAGAATGAGATAGAAGAGAGAGGTGTATCTATCTAATTTAGGCACACCAGTACGTATAGTAAAACAGGAAACATAAGGTAAGCAAACAAGTAAACACTGGTCCGAGCTATAAGGTCAAAAGTGTTGAGCCTTGCACTTGGAGTGTAGTGTCGTCGCGAGTCACAGGTTATAGTCTGGTTTTTCTCAAAAAGATTTTTCCCCTTTTTAAAACCAAGTTCACTATAACCAATGGCTCTCATACCAATCTGTCACACCCCCAAAATCCACCTGCGGATAACACCCGCTTTGAGGGCGTGACTGACCAGGATCCAGCCACCAATTATACTGAGCATTGAATTAATAGTAGAAATATTTAATATTCAAAGTAGTTAGCAACGTCGTAGTTTAAGTTCGATAATTAGTTTAACAAAACAGCGGAAGCATAAACCAAAGTAGTTTTAAAGATAGTTCTTAGTTCAAAATAATTAACCCAATACACGGGTTTGACGAACACTACACATCCCCAAGCAGCAGCTCCTGAGTCACTGGTTACCTGCAAAGCATGCAGTAAGGGGTCAACAATAATGCTGAGTGAGTTCACTAGTTGTCCAGTTTTAGTTTACCAAAAACTTAAGTTGTTTAGATAAAGCATTTATAATCACGTTGTGGGGAGCTACCTCATCTGTAAGCTCACTAAACTGTAGATACCGAAACTGTTGACGGAATATAAATTCGTGCCCCGAGTCAATGTCTATCGTCATTGACCATGTTGCAAGGTCTACTAGTTCACGCCCGATCTCCCCCGGTCACGGTGTGAGGTTGTCAAACCTAATAGCGCTATCAACTAATAACCCGTTCGCCCCCGGCGATTAATCGGTACTGTAAGCAGGGACTTAAGGTGATAGAGTTTCGTTTAGCATGGCTAGTTGTGATTTATAAATAGTATCCAAACGTATCTCCCCCGGAGATAGTAATTACCCATTCTGTTTTCCCCCGGAGTAATGGGTCAAAAGTATTTTTCCCAAAGTTGGTAGTTTGTTCGTGTCCCTCCACGGGACGCATGCTTTTAGTGTGTGAACTCACCTTGGGTTGCTCGGCAGATTGGGTTACTTGTCAAACACGTTGGTCACCACGTCCTAACATGGTTACCGGTATAGGTCAGGTTTGGTGTACAAGCAATCACGAAAAATCTACACATAACTATCACGTTGCATGCATAAAAATATAGACAGTGGGTTATTGGGCCGGCCCTAGCATTTAAGCAGTCAAACAGTAACACGCAGATCAGTCAACAGGTAGCCCATATCAAGCATACTATGGCCCAATAACCAAAGTGGACAGCCCAGTCGCAACCAGATGGTCTCGAGTCGCAACCAGGAGGTCTCGGCTTGTCACGCTGTGGTTTCGAGTCGCAATCGTGTGGTCTCGAGTTGTCACGTTGTGGTTGCGAGTCGCAACCGTCGTAGTCTCGAGTCGCAATCGTGTGGTTTCGAGTTGTCACACTATGGTTGCGAGTCGCAACTGCGTGGTCTCGAGTTGTCATGCCATGGTTGCGAGTCGCAACGGTGCGGTTGCGAGTCGTAATGCTGTCTCTTTCATGTTCACGTGTAGATTCAGATACATCAGTCCACATTGTACTATGTAATCAGGCCCAAATCAAGTAATAGCCAATAAGGTTTTACTAACATTTTTCCTAATCTGACCATTAATAAAAATATATCAAACTTTGCCATTTTTGAAATCTTCAAACCATATTCAAACAAGTTCATCACAAGTTCATAGTTTTTCTAGGGTTTTCATGTCAACATAGCCATACATTTTGGACCGAAAATCACATATTTCATCAAGATCAACATACAATATATATCCGAAATCTTAAGTTTAACATCATCATTTTGCAAGAAACAATGAAGCATAGCATGGTTAGCCATGATTACTCTTAAACTACCATTATCTAGCCATCTTTAAGCATGTTAGCAAGTATTCATACATAAGGTTTAACACACATAGTCCAACTTCACAAATCACCCAAAAATCATGTATAACACTACTAACCAAGCATTTCTAGTTCATTTAACCCACATAAATCCTATGCACATAATAACAACACTAACCGGTTGAGAAGGAGGAGCCGAAAACAAAGAAAAGGAACCGAGAAAGTAGAGTGTCCGAATGATGATGGTCTTGACCGAGATTCTTGTCCGAGATCCTTGAGCTTGAACCGAAAGTTGGAAGAGATGGGATGTTGTTGAAGGTTTCTAGTGAGAGAGAATAGAAGGAGTGTGTGGATGTGTTTGGTAACTAAAGAATGAAGAATGAGGGTGAGGTTGGGTTTATATACAAGGGAGCTCGGGTTGGGCTTGGGGGTTTCGGCCCAAACGGTTTCGGCTCAAGAGGCCCACTCGAGACCGAGTGGCCCACTCGCAACCGAGTGGTTGTGGGTCATGGTCTCGAGTCGTGGTCTCGGCTCTCATATATATATATATTACATACATATCACACATATCATGCACAAAGATCACGTTTTCATTTAATATCATATGTATACACAAAAAATATTACAAGGTGTTCGTTCGGAAAAACCTAGAGTGTCACATTGGTTATTATGGCATTCAAATGTCTCGGGAATGAATTAAGGAAATGAGTTGGTTGGCTTTAATTATAAGTGGTTGGGGTTGTTTTAATGAAAAAAAAAGGAAGTTAAACAAGTAAAAAAAAATTTAATTTGTTGCTGCCTAGATATCTACGGCCAAAAGGGTGTTTAGCAGCCAATTGCATTTCTTTTTTTTTTATTTGTTATAACATAAATTAGATAGTGAACATTTATGTTATATTAATAAGTTAATTAAACAACAAAAAAAAGGAACTATATCAGCCATGAAGGCTTCCGGTCGCTGCTGTCCAAACCGCCCTAAATCTTTTGTTTTTTTTTCTTTTGACAAATATAAGTTAATATTTATGATAAATATTATGTAATTCAGATGTTTAATGTATGGACTAACATATTACGTGGTCTAATATGCATTTAAATCAAGAATTCAAGTGTTAACAAGTGTGAAAAAAAAAACATGATTTTCTTTGTGTTGAAAGAAGTGAGTGAATTTGGGATGAGTAGACAAGTATATATAACATGTAATGAAGCGTTAAATAAATATAAGTCTCGTAACTGAAGAATCAAGTGTCTTGGATAATATATCGTTCAAACGTGAATTTCATTGTGATTTAAGTCTCAGATTCTACAAAGATTACCTCGAAACGACGATTACAAGAACACAAGATTTTCAAAAATAGAATTAAATTTAAGCAGTGGTTTCTAAATATGGGAAGTATGAAAACGCAGGGCGTTACAGCGTGCCAGAAACGCTTATATATAGGAAGTACCAGCGGCGTATCCACCATGCTTTGGACATGCCACTTCCGCCTCGTCTTCGGCGCTAGGCTACGTTTCATATTTTGTTACTCAAAACAACACATGCATAGATTACACATTGATTTCACATAGTTTACACGAGTAGTTTCCATAGTTTAGATCTCAACATCCTTATTACCGGTCTGCAAACACTAAATTTCGCATGGCACTTGGTATGAAAGTTGGTAACATGCCGGAAACACTTATATATAGAAAGTACCAGCGGCGTATCCACCATGTTTTAGACACATCACTTATGTCTCGTATTTCATGCCATGTTACATTTAGCGTTTCACAACCACAACAACACATAGATTCATCTCATAGCATCTTAGTCAATAGAGATTCCCACATAGATTAACATGGTAGAATAAAGCTTCATAAATTTAGTTTGATCCTGAGATTAGAGTTAATGTTTTAGGTTGCGGACATACGTACGATTCGTGTAATACATCTCAAAATAAATGAAGAATCAAGTTTTAAAACCACATGTAAAATCGAGATAGCATAAAAGGTAGGCTCATAAAACATAGAGTGTCTGTGACAACCCTCACTAAACCAGGTATCCGTACGATTTAATTAATAAATAATTGCTGCTTAATTTCTGTGCTTAACTGAAATTGCCAATGAACTGCTACTTGATTTCTAGCACTTGTATATTCCTGCATCATACTTTGATTTCCGTCACTACATTATTTACACGTTGAACCTTAGTGATAAAGCCAGCATCAGGCAGACACTGCCTCTAAGGGCCTGTATGAGTCAGAAATATTTTACTACACCCATAGTGAGTGTAGGGATACAAGGGTTGTAGAACTGCGTCTCTAGGAATAAGATATAATGACTGGATGTGCCTAAAACGTACTCTAAGCACAAGCCACAGCACTTTTAATAACATACTAGCTTCTGGCTAACTAATAAAGTGCCAAAACATGAGGAAAATATTCCTGACACTTTGTAGAATAAGTTGTGTCACTAAAAAAAATATTATTTACGACACTTAAAAGCTTACTTAAGCACTTTAACGGATTACTATCCAACCGAACAACCGGACTATACCCGGAACATGAAAATATTGACAATAATATTATTGGTCTTTTTCTGAGCCACTTAGGGTCCCTGAATACCCTAACACCCGCGTTATAACACATCATACAACTAACCGAGTTAACCTCTAAATCTAACTTGGTTTAAAGTAACTAAACACTAACTATAGACTTGAAATCGAACTAGACCCCCCCCCATTAAGATCGGCCAACTAGAGGGAGACAACAAGGGTACAATCTTGATTATTATATTGTTTATGTTTAATATCAAGGGGACACGAAATCCATTGGACGAAGAACTTGAATTTTTGTCTATAAAATCTAACCTAAACACACTAGAGATTACTCACACCACTCACCACCCAAGCTCTCTCTCTCTCCCTCTTGCTTCCTCTCGGCCGAGCACCCACACTTCCATCCATCCATCATCCAACTTCAAACATCACATTCCAAGCACATACAAGTGATAAAGGTCACGCATTAGGAGTCTTGGAGCTAAAGGAAGTGGAAGGACCTCGTTATCTTGCTTTTATCCACCACATTTTCGCCTAGAATCTTCCCTAGCCCCGAGCTAGAGGTATAACACTTAAAACTCATTCTCGAACATATCTAAAGTGGTTAATAAGATTTGTAACGGTTAAAAGTCGGAAACTTGCATTTTGAATCTTTAAAGTTTACTAAAACATGAAGATTGATGGTTAAAAGCTTAATACTTGTGTAAAAGTTGTAGTATTTGAAAGTGGTGATTATTGAGGCCCGATCTACGTTGTGGTAGCTCGGATCATCGTTTAACCCGACTTTGTTAAGATCATAGATCTTGACATAAGCTTGTTTCTATCGGTACAAGGGTTAAAAGGTGAAACTCTACCACACGAGAAACATGAACTTGAGTAAAAGTATTTTTACTTGTAAAATAGTATTTAAAACTAGCGGATCTACGTATGTACAAGTGGTATTTTCGTAGGACCAAGTGTCGAGAAAATCATGTTTTCTAAAAATCGGATAACACACTAACAAGCACGGTTTTTTACAAACCACAAGTGTATAAACACTTGTGAAATGAAAGATCCGACAAAATAACAATTTTTGTAAAAGTTGACAAGAAGATGTAAAGATAGATTTATTCTAAAAACGGGGTTTTTACGATAATAAGTTATTTTACACATAGATCCACAAACCATAACGGGATCTACACTATAGTTTTCGGAAAAACTACAAGTTCATGTGATTATGCGATTTACATACTTGTTGACTAGTTTGATGTGTCGGAAGTTGGTTGATTGATTAAAGAAGTTGATGAAGTGATTTTGTAAAAGAAAATGATACGCTTGAAAGCGTGGCCACCTCCAGTTACAGGGGAAACTCTGGCGAAATTTTTCTAAAAATATAACACTTAGAATTATTTACAAGTGTTAGAATTATTTTCGACATGTTTTCAAAATATATTTCGCCACGACTTTATTTACAAATATTCGGAGGTGGGATTTTCACAAAACTAAACGTGATAAATATATATTCGATAAATATATTTTTCACCACACTGTTTATGATTATTTTGTGAAAATACACAAATATTATTTTTAGAGTAAAAATAAAGTTTGCAAACGTTGACAAACCCAAAATAATACAAACGCTTACACGACAAACATATAAGTTACACCGGTAATTATTATTACCACTTAATCGTTAAAACGTAACTTACGCATTATACGGAAATATTCATGAACGCGTATTTTGTCAACGCATTATTTTGGAAGTATTATGTGAAGTGAAAATATAATATTTTTGAGAAAAATATTTATATTTTGGAAGTAGAAGTAAAAATATATTAAGTGGGACTTAATGATATAATACAAATACACATGTATTAAATCCCCCATCCTTGGGAAGGAGATTAATTACCAAAGTACATGCAAAATATAAACACGAAATAGTTGTCTAACTATTTCCCAAAAACTTAAACTATAAAGCTAAGGCACGGCCATCCGTCTAATAAAATTAGCACATGTAGGTCGTTGCACAGCTGCCTGACATTCGGAGTACTTGGTATAGCGACGCACTGACTGTGAGTTCATGTCCCCCTTTTCTCTTAACTGTTTTCAGTTTTCTAAACTGCGGGGGTGAAATACATGTTACATTGATTATGAATACTTTATACATGGTATGGTTAGCGTAAGGAGGTTTGTTACTTAGATCATGTGAGTGGGTAGGCGGAAACTTGAGGCCATTAATCCTCATGGTAGGACCGAGGGACAGGAGCGGTAGATCTATCTGGGTGTAGCGAGCCCAGCCCCAGGTCCAGCATAACGGACCTCGGGGTGACTTAGTGCCCGACGCATAAATCCGCTAGGTTTGAGTCTTCCTACTTGCACTTCACACATATCAATGGCCTTGCAAACCATTGGTGATCTCTTTTTCCTTATTTGCTACATACCAGGGTTTTTGATAAATACAAAGGTTTATTTACTCACTTTCGCATGAACTCGCTCAACATTATTGTTGATTTTTCAACTTACATGTATTTCAGGGAATTAAAGATCTGGCACGGTATGGCATGTTTTACCGCTGCACTAGTTTCCAAGATCATCCGGGGTTTAGGGAATGTGACTCTTTCCTGGACAAGTCACAGTCCTTAAACTGAGTTTATGTTATGTTTAAGTTGTTTTGTTTGGGAAACAATGTTATGGTTATTAGAGTGTTGTTCCGTTTAAACAATGATACTATGTTTGGTTTTAAAATTTAATGGATGATTCTTGCATGTTTTAATTCATATAGCTTTGTTATGATTAAGCTATGGTATTAAGAAGTCACACCAAATTAACCACGCTTCCGCAAAGCCAGGGTGTGACAGCTTGGCATCAGAGCACTGATCATAGCGAACTAGGATTCTTTCTCGAGTCTAGACTATGATCACTAGGGCTCTCACGAAAACATTTTTACTGCATACCACTTAAGTCCAGATCCAAAACGTTTTTACAAACAAATGTTGAGCACCTTTTATTTATTTATGATTAGGCTCAGTCTTGGAGACTGAGGCTCGGTCTTAGAGGCCGAGGCTCGATCTTAGAGATCGAGGTAGATGTTTATTATTTATAGGCTCAGTCTTGGAGGCTGAGGCTCGGTCTTGGAGGCCGAGGCTCGATCTTAGAGATCGAGGTAGATGGCTAGCTAGGCTAGGAAGAATAGGCTCAGTCTTGGAGACTGAGGCTCGGTCTTGGAGGCCGAGGCTCGATCTTAGAGATCGATGTAGATGGCTAGTGAGACTAGGAAGAGTAGGCTCAGTCTTGGAGGCTGAGGCTCGGTCTTGGAGGCCGAGGCTCGAATCTAAGAGGTCGAGGTAGATGATAGAGCAGTCTTGGAGACTGGGAGGAATTTGGCTAGCGGGACTAGGAGTGTCAGTCTAGGAGACTGGGAGGCTAGTGGGACTAGGAGAATTATTTGATTGTTTATTGTTGACTTACATGTTCATATGAATATATGATTGATTACTATACGTATATGTGTTTGTGTTACAAACGTCATGCTTTCATCATGTACTAGAAAGATGGACACTACGAATCCCATGGCCATAGTATCAGACGACATAGTTTCATCGGAGCACGAGGTGTACATTTCCGATACTACCGGCACAGACGATGACGACTTTCAGCCCCTTTTGCGCTGCCTGATGTCGTAGCAGAGCCTACTGATGGCCATCTTGTTGGGAATTTTGCCATTCGCGGTGATCCCTGTTCCTGTGACCCTTGCCGCTTATCCATTTGTTGATATGCCCCCCCGACGTGGCCTCTGACGACGATAACGATCTACTAGAGGAGGACCCATTCGAGGGCGAGGCCCTATTGTTGCTGGTATTAGCCTACTGCTTGCGGACGCTCCTGCAGGGGAAACTCATGTCCATTCCCCTGTCTCAGACTCATTTGAGTTCCTGACATCCGCATTTTCGCATATACAGGGAGTGCAGCACCATTCACACGACGCCGACCCTGATACGGCATCATCAGCTGCACCGGTTCCCGCACACAGCTTTGAGTTTGATCACAGTATTTAGGGTGATCTTGTTCTTCCACCCGGTTTTGATCCAGACCATGACCTTGAGTTCATACACTTAGACCAGCCCTTGGAGGATCCTGTAACCCTCTGTGATGGTTGATCCAGCTGATTTTGAGATGGAGTTTGTTGATCCGGAGCCAGCCGTGGCCCGTAAGCCAGGCGTTGCTCCTAACACCGCATTTGAGCATGACCCTGTTCATGCCGATGCACCTGCTGTTGCTCCTTGATTGATCATCTGCTTGGACGAGAGGAAATTTGGGGTAACTGGGCAAGACAATTTATTATTACGGGGGCCCACGTAATAACGACTTGTAGTGCACAGAAATCCTGGTTGACTCTACGAGTCAAGCTAATGAATACCAATGTAGCAGGAAATAACTCGAACACGAATGACCAAGGCGATGAAGCCTCGAGTTCATTTCATTTCAAGCAACAAGCCATATTGGCAAGCCTATGTGAAGGCTCAGAAATTTATTTCCCCACCCATACATTGAGTATATTTACGTGTAAAATTGGGTGATTACATAATGGCTTATGGTGCTATGTATCTCATATACAATTGGGAAGTTGTCTAACCCACTTCATGCCATTTTGGCAGAAGAAGATGCCACCCAGGCGTGACACAAACGCCAGTATGTTGCCAAGGATAGAAGCCGAGCTGCAAAAACGCAACTCACAGGCAATTGCACGACATGAAGCTCTCCGCTTTTAGCACAGCAATGGCACTACTGGAAATAACCCCCCCCCAGCTGACCGCACCTATAAGCAGTTCCTGAACTGCAAGCTTTTGAACTTCGACGAAACAGGAAGCGCCTTTGCAATTGTTCGTTGGTCCGAAGAGATTGACTCCATTCTAAGAAAGACTAACTGTTCGCCCCCAACAGAGTGATACCTTTACCTCGGGGTCGTTTCTAGACGGCACACTCTCATGGTGGGACCATCAGGTTCAGGCCCTTGACACAGATGCTGCTTATGCACTGAGCTGGGATGAGCTGAAGGAAATGATGGAGGAGAAATGAGGTTCTAAGACTGGAATTCAGAAGCTTGAGATAGGGTCCTGGAATTTGAAAATGGACGAACCAGAGATTCCTGAACATGTCCAGCGATTGCACGACTTGCCTAGGGTCGTCCCCTAATAAGTCATTAATGTTGTACGATACAGTTGGGTACCTGTAAACCTTACATTCTGGTCTCGATTTATGGCAATGCAATCGTAGTATTCTCATCACTTAGGATGTTTGATCTATGGTTTATGACATGAGATGTTATGTGACTGATTTATTGATAGCATGAGATGTTATGTGCTGATATTGTTGAATACATACGTACATTTTACCTGCTACGACCTAACCTACGTGAAACATCTTTTAGAAGATGCCACCAAGACGCGAAATGCGCATGCCCACCTCAGAGGCGGAACTTCAAGAGATAATTGCTGCAGCTATATCACAGCACGAGGCCCTACGCTCCGAACCTCACAGAGGCACCTCAGAAAATAACGGTTGTCCCTACTGGCACTTCCTCAACTACAAGCCTCCGAAGTTCGACGGCACTGGAGGTGCCATAGCTTTTGTGAAATGGATTGAAAGTATGGATTCCATCTTTCGAATGAGTGGTTGTACGCCAGAACAACAAGTCCTATACGTTTCTGAGTTGTTTCAAGATGGAGCTCGACTATGGTGGAACCTTCAGGTTCAAATAAAGGGCGAAACCGCAGCATATGCATTATCATGGGATGAACTGAAGGGAATGATGCATAAGAAGTATTGCTCCCAAGCGGAAACCCAGAAGTTGGAAGGGGAATTCCAGAGCCTGATGATGGAAGGTCCAAAAATGTTGGAATACATGCAAAGACTTCATGATTTGGCACGAGTAGTTCTGTACTTGGTGGAACCAGAATTGAGGAGACTAGGACATTTCATTTGGGAATTGGCACCTCAAGTCCTGAGCTTAATGACAGCATCTACGCCACCAACAACTATGGCTGCAAGTAAGATGGGCTTGGCACTCGTTACGGAAGCCATTAGACTAGAAAAACTTGCAAACCCTAATAGGGAGACTCAGATAGAGTCGTCTGGAAAGAATAAAAGGAAGCTTACCGAGGACACCCGAACGAATAATGATGAACAAAGATCTATTCGAGGTTGTTTTGACTGCGGAGACAAAGGGCATTTCAAGAAAGATTGCCCTAACAACAGACAGGTCAATGATAAGATTTACTTAGAAACTAAAGCAAGACGTGCTGGGTGCAAGTATCACCATGAATGTGGATGTCGGAAGCCTAGGTGCGGGAGAAAAGGGCACAACAAGGATGGTTGTGGGATGAAGAGTCCCAGACAAGGAGAAAACCGTAACAACGCTCAAGGTGGAAGCAGGAAAGGAAATGGCCGAGTGCTAGGATGCTTCCATTGTGGGGACATTGGACATCTTAAGAAAGAATGCCCGAAGTTGAAACAAGACCGTGAAAGAACACCCAGCATCGGAGTTTGTGAAGCATGCCAGGATCCAGGCGTGATTACTGGTACGTTCTTTAACAACCAAAACTTTTGCATCTATTTTGTTTGATACTGGTGCCGATCATAGCTTCGTGTCGTTAGAATTTAAGAATATGCTTGGTTTAGCCGCTAGTAAGTTAGATATTCCGTACTCGATCGAATTGGCGAATGGGAAGTTAGTAGAAGCCAATGAAGTCGTCAGGGGTTGTGTGATTGAATTGGGAGAGCGTGAGTTCGCTCTAGATCTACTACCGGTCCAGTTGGGAAGCTTCGACGTGGTAGTAGGAATGGATTGGTTATCGAGTAACAAGGCCGAGATAGTTTGTCATGAGAAGGTCGTTCGTATCCCGACCGAAGATGGTGAGACCATTGTTGTTCACGGAGAGAAGCGTGAGACGCCGTTGAGGATTATTAGCTGCCTGAAGGCAAGAAAGTGTTTGCAGAAGGGATGTGCTGCCTTTCTGGCACACATTGTAGATAAGAAGGCTGCTGAGCCAAAGATCGAAGACATCCCTGTCGTGAGGGAATACCCAGAAGTCTTCTCAGAAGATTTACCTGGCTTGCCGCCTCAAAGACAAGTGGAGTTTCGCATTGACTTAGTTCCAGGCGCCGCGCCTGTGGCTAAGGCACCTTACAGACTTGCTCCGTTTGAGATGCAGGAACTGTCGACACAACTTCAAGAGTTGTTAGACAAGGGATTTATCCGACCGAGCTTCTCGCCTTGGGGAGCTCCGGTCTTGTTTGTCAAGAAGAAGGACGGTAGTTTCCGTATGTGTATTGACTACAGAGAGTTGAACAAGCTGACGATCAAGAATAGGTATCCCCTGCCAAGAATCGATGATCTGTTTGACCAACTTCAAGGTTCAAGCTTCTATTCAAAGATCGATCTTCGATCTGGATACCATCAGTTACGGATACAGGAGGAGAGTATCCCAAAGACAGCCTTCAGAACCCGATATGGACACTACGAGTTTCTCGTTATGCCATTTGGTTTGACAAACGCACCTGCAGTATTCATGGATTTGATGAATCGAGTTTGTAAACCGTACTTGGATAAGTTCGTGATTGTATTCATCGATGATATCTTGATTTATTCAAAGACGAAGGCTGAGCACGAGCAGCATCATAGAGCCATTCTGGAGCTACTAAAGAAGGAACAGTTGTACGCCAAATTCTCAAAGTGCGAGTTTTGGCTAAGAGAAGTGCAATTCCTTGGGCACGTGGTGAATGGAGATGGAATCCACGTGGATCCAACCAAGATCGAGGCGATCAAGGATTGGAAAACGCCAAAAACGCCAACCGAGATTCGGCAATTCCTGTGTTTGGCTGGCTATTATCGAAGGTTCATCGAGAACTTTTCAAAGATCGCTCAACCATTGACGCTCCTCACTCAGAAGGACAAGAAGTTTGATTGGGGAATCAAACAGGAGGAAGCATTCCAGATATTGAAAGATAAGCTTTGCAACACGCCAATCTTAGCCCTACCGGAAGGTACAGATGATTTTGTGGTATACTGCGACGCATCGCGGCAAGGATTGGGTTGTGTGTTGATGCAACGCCAGAAGGTTATTGCTTACGCGTCACGCCAGCTGAAGGTACACGAAAAGAACTATACCACACACGATTTGGAGTTAGGCGCAGTAGTTTTTGCTTTAAAGATCTGGAGACACTACCTTTATGGTACGAAGTGTACAATCTTCACAGATCACAAGAGCCTCCAACATATATTCAACCAGAAGGAGTTGAATATGAGGCAAAGACGATGGGTAGAACTGTTGAATGATTACGACTGCGAGATTAAGTATCATCCAGGGAAGGCGAATGTGGTCGCCGATGCCCTAAGTCGAAAAGAGAAAATCAAGCCCATAAGGGTTAGGGCTTTGGAGATGGTGATTCGAACCGACTTTCCTCTGCGCATTCGTGTCGCGCAGAAGGAAGCTCTCAAAGAAAGAAACCTTGAAGAAGAGTATCTCCGTGGGATGGAGAAGTTATTGGTAACAAACAGGGAAGGAACGTTGTGTTTTGAGAAAAGGATTTGGGTTCCTTTGTTTGGAGGTTTAAGAAAGGTTATTTTCGATGAAGCTCACAAGTCGTGGTACTCTATCCATCCTGGAGCGGATAAGATGTACCAGGATCTTAAAGATTATTATTGGTGGCCTAGGATGAAAGGCGATGTTGCTGTTTATGTGAGCAAATGTTTAACTTGCGCCAAGGTTAAGGCGGAATACCAGAAGCCTTCGGGACTTCTGCAGCAACCAGAGATTCCCAAGTGGAAATGGGAACAAATCTCTATGGATTTTATTACGAAGTTGCCAAGAACGCCAAGAGGCCATGACACTATTTGGGTAATAGTGGATCGCTTAACGAAGTCAGCACACTTCCTACCTATCCGAGAAAAGGATAATACGAGCAAACTGGCCAAAATTTACATGAGAGAGATTGTTACACGCCATGGAGTACCTCTCTCGATAATCTCTGATAGAGACGGAAGGTTCGTGGCAAGGATATGGCAATCCTTCCAGGAAGCTTTTGGCTCAAAGTTGAATCTGAGCACCGCTTTTCACCCGCAGACCGACGGCCAAAGTGAGCGGACGATTCAGACATTGGAGGACATGCTGAGAGCATGTGTTATGGATTTGGGCGGTAGCTGGGATAAACATTTGCCTCTGGTTGAGTTTTCATACAACAACAGCTACCACACCAGTATTGGTGCCGCGCCATTCGAAGCTTTATATGGGCGCAAGTGCAGATCACCGCTCTGTTGGGCTGACGCAGGTGATAGACAGTTGGTTGGTCCTGACATGGTACAGGAAACCACAGATAAGATCGCACAGATACGAGACCGCATCAGTGCGGCTCGTGACTGGCAGAAAGCCTACGCGGATCGAAGCAGGAAACCTCTAGAGTTTGAGGTTGGTGAGATGGTTTTGTTGAAGGTATCACCCTGGAAGGGTGTGGCACGCTTTGGGAAACGTGGAAAGTTGAACCCGAGGTATATTGGACCGTTCAAGATCTTGGAGAGAATCGGGTTAGTAGCTTACAAGTTGGATTTACCTGTTGAACTGAATGGTGTACACGATACATTCCATGTATCCAATCTGAAGAAGAGTCCAACACAAGATACCGTTGCCATTCCTACCGACGAAATTCATGTTGACGACACGCTCCATTTCGTTGAAGAACCTGTTGAGGTCACGGATTGGAAAGTAAACAAGACCCGCCGGAGCAGTGTCAAGCTCGTCAAAGTTCGTTGGAATGCTAGACATGGTCCTGAATTCACCTGGGAGCGTGAGGACCGAATGAAAGAGAAATACCCCCACTTATTTCCTGAGAACCCTGCTTCTACAAGCAGAGCTTAAAATTTCGGGACGAAATTTTTCTAACGGGGGGAGAATGTGACAACCCTCACTAAACCAGGTATCCGTACGATTTAATTAATAAATAATTGCTGCTTAATTTCTGTGCTTAACTGAAATTGCCAATGAACTGCTACTTGATTTCTAGCACTTGTATATTCCTGCATCATATTTGATTTCCGTCACTACATTATTTACACGTTGAACCTTAGTGACAAACATGATGCACTAAAGCACAGTAAGCATTAGAAAGGATAACCTATTAAACATGCTGATAAAGCCAGCATCAGGCAGACCACTGCCTCTAAGGGCCTGTATGAGCCAGAAATATTTTACTACACCCATAATGAGTGTAGGGATACAAGGGTTGTAGAACTGCGTCTCTAGGAATAAGATATAATGACTGGATATGCCTAAAACGTACTCTAAGCACAAGCCACAACACTTTAATAACATACTAGCTTCTGGCTAACTAATAAAGTGCCAAAACATGAGGAAAATATTCCTGACACTTTGTAGAATAAGTTGTGTCACTAAAAAAAATATTATTTACGACACTTAAAAGCTTACTTAAGCACTTTAACGGATTACTATCCAACCG